>NC_052374.1:340576-661153 GCF_011074865.1 Brettanomyces nanus | reverse complement strand
GCAAGAGCATTGATTGGCATAGTATGGCCTATAAAAACACGCACAGACTCTCCCCTAGCTATGTCCCACATTCTCACCGTTCTATCGCTCGAACCTGTAAATAGATAGGTGGAATTAGGGTGAAACTCCACCACATCCACATCATTCAAGTGGCCCGCAAATATCCGGAGAGGATATATATGATCGCAAGACCAAAGTCTAGCCGTCTGATCATGGGAACCGGTAACAAAATAGTGACCTAATGGAGAGAACTTGACATCCCACACTGGCGCATTATGGCCCTTGTATGAAACCAATGCAGAATATGTATCCATTGACCATAGCCGTACCGTCTTATCCTCAGAGGCTGAAAGTAAATAATGATTGTCCGGAGAAAAATCAAGCCCATAAACGGCACCACTATGGCCTATAAGTCTGCGACTATTGTTGATAGCAAGTCCATCATCAGCAGTCTCATTGAATTCGTCATGTTTTAAAACAGATCTCAACGGAGATCCGTCGATAGACCACAACTTGATGAACGAATACTGAAAGCCGCTAGCGATCATTGTAGAATCATCATTGAATTCAGCACACGTCATGTCGTTGTTGGTGTTATGGAAAGTGTACATGCAGACACTAGGTAAATGTGCCTGCACGGCATTCAATCTGATCTTGGCACGAGAATCCTGAACCTTGATGATTTCTCGTTTTAAATCATATACATTTTTCTGGGGAAGGGGAAGGACGTCTTTACTGGGAGACTCGTCTGCCGTCGATTCAATGTTGAAGTTTTCACTGTACTCTTGCATTAATGTCTTTTCTGGTGGTTTATCCCCATTTTTGTCCTTTTCTACATCGTCCCTTTGTTTCAATTCTGCTTCCACTTCTTTAGTAAAGTCAGAGTCGTTGGGAATCTGACCCAACTTCAAGGATTTACCATTGAGAAGTTCTGCTGGATTTGCGCGATCCTTTTCCTTTTGCTTTTCCTCAGCTAAAGTCTCTTCTCCGCTGTTAATCAATTGATAAACAGCAGGTATACCCTCCGCCTTCTCCAAAGCTTCTGTCTCGTCCTGAGCAGCAGTAGTTACCTCTATCTGAGTTACAACTTCCATATTGTTATTGATGGTTCTAACAAGAATACCACCACCAATACCTTGATTTTCGTTCAAGAATCCTAACACCAAATTCATAGATGTCGTCGAAACATATATCCGATATTTGTTATGCTTGAATATTGATGCCACCTGATTCTGCTCTATATGTGAAGGTAGGGAGATGCCTCCCAACCCTCTCACTTCGTAACCATGCTGTAAGAGATGGTCATTCTTGAACCTCTCGTAGAAGCTTCTAGATTCTGCAGATTCGCTTCTCTGAATCAACGCTAGGTACAAATAAACAAACAGCGGATACAAAAACTTGTCGAGTTCATACTGGTACATCTCCAAGGAGTTCTCGCACCATGTACGAAACATCGAATAAGCTCTTCCATACATACTTGGGTTCTCGTCATACTGCCTTTGTCTAGAGATCTTCTGCTGTTGGATAAACTGCTGTTGCTGGAATTGAAGGTTTGATCTGTCGGAGACAATAGTTTTAGGCTTTTCGAAATTCGAGTTTCCTGGGGTCAATGGAATGGTTGGTTGCCCCGGAATCTTAGTACTCTCAATTCGAAGTGTGGCCTCTGTCTGGTGATAGCCTTTTTTGTTTAGATATTCCAGTACCAGCCGGTTCATGTCTGCTTGTGTGAAATGGCGCGCTTGCTGTTGCCTTGAGGCATTTTGTAGTTGTTGCTGCTGCTGCTGCTGTTGTTGTTGTTGTTGTTGCTGTTGCGGCTGTTGCTGTTGCTGTTGCTCTTGTGGCTGCTGCTGACCTTGCTGCTGCGAAGAAACTTGGTTGGAGGCCATAATAAACTTGATTTTTTCTCAACGATCAATTGCAAAACACTCGTTATTCCATACGTATTCAACTTTGTGGTTAGTGCTTTCCTCAGTATTT
This sequence comes from Brettanomyces nanus, assembly GCF_011074865.1. NCBI lineage: Eukaryota > Fungi > Ascomycota > Pichiomycetes > Pichiales > Pichiaceae > Brettanomyces > Brettanomyces nanus. Next base: position 659,176 of record NC_052374.1, on the reverse strand, counting down.
TCGACATGAGACTTTTCTTCGGATAGGGCCCTCTTGAGCTTTGTAATCAAAAAATTTTCATAAATCATATCGTCGCATCCATCGACCGAAATCTACGGCATTTATCTTTAGCAAATCTGATACCATTGTGGCCAATCCGCGTGCATCTTAGCGTCTGATAAGAGAGATCGTGTCCTTTCTCTCCTTCATATTACTTAGTTTCTCCTTTCAACATCCACCATGATTTCGTATCAACAACTACTTCCAATAGGATCTCTCATGATGATTAGCACATGCTCTTTCATGCTTGGTATATTTTTTGCTGATTGGCCCTATGACTACTATACCTTATGGGATTCCTCTCACGGTGAAGAATTTTTCACAAAAGCCTTGGATCATTACAAGACTTTGGCCACGCAGCCTACAGTGATTATCAGCTCCCTTGCTGGAATTATGTCGATTGGCTTCATTGGTTCATTTATCAAGATTTTCAAGCCATCCGAGGACACCAAATACTTTGAGTATGGTTCTCTTATTGCCCTCGTTTCTGCTGTTTGTATCTACTTAACCAATGTTAGAACGGGACAAATGTCTGCCTTGTTTGGCGAGTGGGGTGAAGTTAGTCAGAACGTCGGATTGAGTGTTATTGCGGCATCTCAGGTGATGATCGTTGTATTGCTTCTCGGTGTGGTGGTGCTTCAGTGCGGCCTATTTTACGCTGAATATTCAGATTATAAGGCCAAGACTGACTTTTACATGAAGGAATTGGGCGAACAGTTCATCTCTGCCGAAGAAGCAAAACAGAGAGGATCCAAATCCAAGCCATCTGAGACTAAGACTAAGTCTAAGCCTAAGTCTAAGCCTAAATCTAAGGCTAATGCTAGAGCTAAAACCACGGGTGCTTCTTCTAAGGAAACTTCTACCAAGTCAAGAAAGGCTTGAAGTTTTTATCTAGGTATACAATATCACTCTGAATTCTAATTATTCTTCTTTGTAGGTCTCATTATACCAATGGATCCGTCTTGGCCAATATATCCTGGAGCCATCATTCGAACTGCGTTCTCCCATGCTTTAAAATTCTTCTTCATTTCATCTGTATAAGTATTGTTCAATTTTTCTATTAGTTCACACTCTTTTTTGGTTATCTCTTGAAAACTCTGATGAATTTGCTGTACCGTCTTGTCTCTGCACTCATCAATAGTCTTCGGTAGCTGGTCAAAGTCATACGGTAGTGTCACTGGTCTCGGCCTCTGATAAGAACCAGGAGAAACTATAAGAGGAATTTGCTCTAGGATTGGACTAGAAGGCATAATATAGGGCGAAACAGACAACTTTGACTAGCAACGTCTGTGTGATAGCTGATGAATGCTGACTAGATGTAAACGACTAATAGTAATAATTTTGCAGCCACAATTATTCATAATCTTTTGGATGTGGCGCAGTATTAGTCAGTCGGATCTCCAAGTGTCGAATTCTTAAAAATTTTCTGTAGGGCACCATCATTAAGGATCATCAGTAGTTTTTATTTTTCTCTTTTTCATTAGTAACAACCCAAAACATAATGTCTTCTCTACAAATCTTTTCAGATCGAGGCTCCAAGATTCCGTCTTTGGTCAGAAACTTGAAGATTGGTATTGGTGCTGCTGTGTTTCAACCCTCTGTCAAGCTTGTAGCAGACACCGACAACGAAGAGTACAATCTCACCTTGGTTGACAAGAAATCTGGCTTCCAATTAATCGAAGCAAACGCTATTGTCAAGTATTTGGCTGCTACCTCAAAGAAAGGTTCCAAGGATGCATTTAAAGTTGACCCTGTTGAACTTGTTCTCGATGATATTTTAAAGAAGAGGAAGTTCAATGACTCCATTCTTCCATTGGTGAAGCCATTTTCTCAAGCAGATGCCACTTCTATTCCTCAGATATTTGCCTTTGCTACTTTGTATCCTGTTCTCACCAAGACGGCTCATAAAAATGAGGGCTTTGAGGACCTCAAGAGTTGGTTTAATGCATTTGCCGCTCTACCCGAAGTTATTGAAGGTGTCAAAGCAGTCACAAGTCTCACCCACTTGGAGAGAAGCAAGGAGAAAAATACAGGCAAAAGAAATGTTATTGTGCGTCATGAAGTTGTGAAACCAGAGGGAAAACTGGCCCCAAAGGAAGGTGAACGCAATATACTTATCACATCCGCCTTGCCTTATGTCAACAATGTTCCTCATTTGGGTAATATCGTTGGTTCAGTTCTTTCCGCAGATATCTTTGCCAGATACTGCAAGAGGAGAAACTATAATGCTCTCTTCATCTGTGGTACCGACGAGTACGGTACCGCTACCGAGACTAAAGCATTAGAAGAGCACGTGACTCCCCGTGAGTTGTGTACCAAGTATCACAAGATTCACAAAGATGTATACGATTGGTTTGACATTGGTTTTGATTACTTTGGACGTACTACAACTGCAAAGCAGACCGAGATTTCCCAGAAGATCTTTTTAGAATTACACAAAAATGGCTATTTAGAGGAGCAGTCAATGAAGCAGTTGTACTGCCCTGTTCACAAAGGATACTTGGCTGATCGTTATGTGGAAGGTGAGTGCCCAAAATGTCATTACGAAGACGCAAGAGGTGATCAATGTGATAAATGTGGTACGTTATTAGATCCATTCGAGTTGATTAACCCTCGTTGTAAGTTGGATAATGCTACACCTGAACCTAGACATTCGAACCACATTTTCATTTCTTTAGATAAACTCGAGCCTGAGTTGAAAGAGTGGGTTAAAAAGTCATCCACTGAGGGTCATTGGTCAAAGAATGCGAAGACTATCACTAACTCCTGGTTGCGCGAAGGTTTAAAGCCTCGTTGTATCACTAGGGACCTTGTGTGGGGTACTCCTGTGCCATTGAAAGGTTTCGAAGATAAGGTGCTATATGTCTGGTTTGACGCTACTATTGGTTACGTTTCCATCACCGCCAACTATACTGATGATTGGAGAGCCTGGTGGCAGAATCCTGAACATGTCAAACTTTATCAATTCATGGGTAAGGATAATGTTCCATTCCACACAGTTGTCTTCCCATCCACTGAGATTGCTACTCGCGAGCCTTGGACTATGTTGCATCACTTAAACACCACCGAATACCTACAATATGAAGGCGGTAAGTTTTCCAAATCCAGAAACATCGGTGTCTTCGGTAATAACGCTAAAGAAACTGGTATTTCTCCTTCGGTCTGGAGATATTACTTGACCTCTATTAGACCAGAAACACAGGATTCTCAGTTCTCTTGGGAAGAGTTTGTTACCAAAAATAACAGCGAGTTGCTCGCCAATTTAGGTAACTTCGTCAACAGAATCGTTAAGTACGTCAACGCTAAATACAATGGTGTCGTTCCTCAATTCGATGTTAAGAATTGTGAGGATTACGCTAAAGCGTTGCAAGATTTCAACAAGTTGATTGAGACATATAACGAGGATCTTGATTCTGTTCACGAGAGAAAAGGTCTCGAAACCGCTATGTTAACCTCTGCCAGAGGTAACCAATTCTTACAAGACAACAAGCTTGACAACTCGTTGTATAATGACCATCCAGATAAAGCTGATGCCGTCGTTGCCATTGGCTTGAACATTGTTTATCTTGTGTCTGCATTAATTTCTCCCTACATGCCAGAAGCCACAAGCCTAATCGAGAAAATATTGAATGTTCCTGAATTAAGAATTCCGGACAAGCTTGAACTTTGGATTCAAGGTGGACATTGTATTGGCAAGCCTCAGTATTTGTTCAGTAGAATAGATGAGAAAAAGGTCGAAGAATGGAGAGCCAAATACGGTGGCCAACACGCATAAATCATTTTTGTTTATTATCTGCTTTGTGTTCGTTTTGTGTCGATTAATACATTTTCTAGTTAAAACGCTGAAATGTGTTTCAATGTGATCGAGTCCTACGTAGCCTAAGATTTTCCTAGTTGGGAAATCTGTGTTCTGAGGATTTTTAGCGCTTACAAGGCCAGAATACCGATTTCTTATAATATCCATCTGAGAGTAAAAGTGGTATCTTCTATCATCAGTGCCAGAATGCCGGAACACGAGTTCACATTATCAAAATCTGGTGTGTCCGAGGAAGATGCAGAATACCGTCAGACATACATTGGAAAAAAGCTGAGAATTCCAAGAATCATGCCTTCATATCAGTTGGAGCATGTATTTCCAATAAGTGCCGTGAGGAAAGAAAGGGAAACAGAGGGCTTGGATCCACCAAGATTGCTTCTCCCAAGAGATATGGTATACAGTATCCAGCCACCCCATGCACCTGGTTCCATATTCTCATTACCTTCAATACGTGCAAGTACATCAGATTTTCATACGCCCGTTTCACCTTCTTGCATAGTCAATACTATGCCACCCCACACGCCATCAGTTAGACCTGTAAGTACTTCTCCGATTCCACAGGCTGTTCTTCCAGCCCGCATTCGGGCACCAAGGAAATTTAGCCGTAGGGTGACAATATCTGAGTTGATAGAGCGGTTTGACGTGTCTACTGCTGACAAGTTCTTCAATATATATGGACAAACACTACTTCCTTTCATTTCTCCCAATGGACTCAGTTTGAAACATTTTCGGGACAATGAGGAATATGTTTATAGGGCCAACAGAAAGCAGCATGCAAAGACCCTACCTATTCGCTATTCGGGAATGAGTGACGTAAACTATTATGAGCCATTGGTACTCAGATACAAAAAAAGCAGTATGGGAAGAGGTATGGATGGGGGTGGCGAAGGACTTTGTCCTTACTGCCCGTTGCCAATGGGTGAACAAGATAGTGCTTTTTACGATAGGAAGGACTCCAACTATTTGCACCATGTCACTAAACTACATGGAGTCTACTCCAACGGTATCGAGATGCCATTCCCATACTTTGTGGGGAAAGCCATCGAAACGAAAACTTTGAAGACTCGTGGTGAAGTGGCCAATACCGTCAATGCTGTGAAGTGCACCAAATGCAAACAGATGCTCAAAATACAGCCGTTGGATTCCATCATCACATCTCCCGGAAACAAGTTCTTGGCTTATTTCCGTCATATGTTGATTCATAATCAGAAAAAGAATTACGGTAAGACTAAAGGGTACCAGCCAGAAGCATGAATGCTTCCATCCGCTCCCTCTGCTCTCTACATTTTGCATTAATCATACATATTTAAACGACTACTATCCTATTTAAAAATTTTTCCACTTCCACTCACTAAGCCTCTAACGCACTGGATCACTGGACCCCTCACGCATGCTCCCATATTCCCTTCTTTTCTTCAGCAGATTCGCATCGCACGGCTCCAGCAAGGTACAACTCTCCGGATTCAGGACCTGTAATTTAAGCAAGTCTTCGGTTTAATCGTAATCTCGGAACCCGCAGTTTAGGGCCTTTGTTTGATTTTTATTTTGCTTCGCCTTTACTAATTAGTTATTGTTTTCTTTCCTTCTACACATCATTCATCGCAAACTTTTCCCTTCCCCTTCTCCATTCTTGACTAGTTTCTTCTATGCCCATGTTAAGAAGGCATCATAAAAAGGCTAAAACTGGTTGCACTTCGTGTAAGAGGCGGAGAATAAAGGTAAGTTCCGACCGGCAAATGAAAGATCCATTACAGTTTGTTCTGGTCCAATTCATTGTATTCATTGTACTAACAGCTTCTTTTTCTTTTCCTTATTCAGTGCGATGAAGCCAAACCGATATGCCTGAAATGCCAAAAGCGTGGACTACAATGTGTATATCTTCCTCTTCCTCGAAGAACCCGTTTCAAAAGAGGCTCCTCAACTAGGTCTACTGTTGGTATTACCGGCTCAATTTCTTCTTCTTCAGTGGAGAGGCAGAACTCAATATCACCTGTTTCTTCCGATCCCGTAACTCGCAGGATCCCCTCCTTCATTCCTGCAATGGGTCATTTTGTTTCATCCAGAATGATGTCTCCCATTTCCGCCACTCCAAAGCCTGGTTTGACTCAAGTTCCAGTACTGATACCGATTCGGAATGCCGCCATTTCATCTTCGCAGCCACCTACGCAAACGTTTCAGCCATATGCTTCACGGATATTAGCAGATGAGTCGATCGATTCGGTTAAGTCTAATGAACGCTATCCGGATAATGAGCACTCTTATCTCCCACAGCCAGACTTTAGTAATATTTACCTACCTGTGGCTGACCCGATGTCTGGAGCGGATTCTGTTCCCGCTGAAGATACTCCAGAGCTGTATATGTCCTCAACTACCAACTACACTGGTGCGAATGGTAGCTTCGCTGATGGACTTGATCACACCAAAAAAAAGCAGTCTTCCCAGTTTGCATCTAATGATCACAAAAGCTCTCTCGAAGAGTGTGCTGCTATCAAGAGCGTGCATCCTATGTTTCTCTCTCGAAAGACCGATCTTTCATATGTTGAAGACCTCAAGATCCCTAAAGGCCTTCTTAGCTACACATTTTTTTCGGATGTAACCATGAAGTTGCACTTCTATGCAATGAATACGATGCCGTTCCGAATATGTTTGGATCCAAGCAATAGAATTCTGATTGTGGAGATCACGAAGTTTGCTCCATTGTATGATTTCATGTACCATTCTCTTCTGGCTGTTTCCCTCTTGGATTTGTACTACCAAAAGGTTCTGACTGGAACGGACGACGTCCTAGATCTGGATAAAAGCGTCTATTTAATGCTCGGTGACTATCATATGTCCAGGTCTATGCGTGAGTTAGTAGAAGAGGTTAAAGTGGAAGAGGATGTAAAGAAGTGTGTCACACTAATACTAACTACCATGATGCATATATTTTATGCCACTGGCTGTCCTCATCAAAAAATAGCATCCAAGACTTACTATACTCTTGGTAAAAATCTAGGTATTTTGTTCACCAGATATGCTCTGATATACAAGGGTTGTTCCTGTTTCAATAGAGCCTGCGCTCGCTACTGTCTTAATGATTTCTCTAGAAGTCCTTTGATATATTCTCCTACGTTCCTTTACGGATTGCTTGATGTTTTTTACCCACATTCAGATCAATCCTCTGGAAAGTTGAGAGTTAAGCCACTAGATAAGGAAGAAGTGGCTATTTTCACATCGTTGATAGATAGGCTCGACAGAGAATACAGAGCATATATGAACAACTTTGAGATTCCTAATCCCCTTAGAAGTGTAAGGTATGTTACCCTTGAAGGCCTTTCAAGTACCCCAGTGGGATCTCCTGTTTTGGATGGCCAGGGGCAGCATAGTTTTGAGTTTGATATGTACGGTACCCTGTCAAGATACATTGTTGATATTCCAGACAGATTTATCGAGATGGTTGATCTAGGAGATCCTCGAGCCTTGATCTTGGTGGCTTACAACATTCTCATTCTAAGTGTCAGAGTTTATGAGTACTGGCCTAAATCCGTTTTTGGAGACGAGATTATATACATTGACCACAGATTAGATAAGGTGGAGAACTCAGAGCTTTGGAAATCGTGGTTGTCCGTTGCTTATTTATCGGTTAATTCCCGGTAGGTTTTGTTTAACCATTTCCTACGTTTCTCAACCTTATACACATACATTCCCCTTTATATAAAATAAAGTTAAAAGCATTTCATTTTTGAAGAATTGTAACCAATTCCTTTTCTCTTATCAATTAAAGGAGACGGGCTTCAATTGTAAAAATGTTTACCAATCATTTATTTATATCCTTTTGAATTTTTGATATAATCTATACATAATGTCTAACGTTTTCTCTTGCTGAAGTCGAAAGAAAAGTGTGTGCTGGTTTCCATGGAACAGTAGTTTAGAAAGATTCAGGCACAACAGAAAGGTCGTCGTACAATACCTATTAATTCTGTACATATAATGAGATACTTTTTCATTTATCAACCGTGTCATGGCCAACCGCAATAGCCAGAAACCCTACGTAGTCTCTTATAAAAGGAGAAAATCATATTAAATGTCAATAAATCGTCTATACCAATGCTAAGAAATATATGGTCGGATGCCCTATAGATAGGCCATCATGCTTCTGCAGGGGTAATACTCATAGATTGAGAGAACCGCCATCCTTTCTAGCGCTCTGACCATACTTCTTGATTCTAATGGACTGGATAGCAATAAATCCGCTTGCATCAACAGGCTCAAAGCCAGTCAACTCATCCATAGAAGACTCGGTAGCATCATACAAATGCTCCGTGGAGGAATATCTGCCAAGAATGGACAAAGAACCCTTGTAACATCTTGCTCTAACAACACCATTGACAGTCTTCTGGGAAGGAGCAATCATAGTTCTGACGTACTCACACTCTGGAGTAAAGTACTTACCGTTGTACAACAATCTAGAATAAGTTGGGGTAACATAGCTGTCTCTGATAGCTCTAACCTCCCTGTCTAAAGTCAAACCTTCAAGATCAACATGGCAACTTCTTAAGATGGTCAATCCTGGAGTCTCATAACAACCTCTGGACTTGATGCCAATAAATCTGTTTTCAACAATATCAATTCTGCCGACACCGTTCCTTCTGGCAATAGCATTGGCCGTCAAGAATAACTTCACCGGGTCAGAAACCTCGGTACCATCGGCCAAGGTCAACTTAACAGGTATACCTTGCTTGTATTGTATGGTGAAATCTTCAGGCTCGTCAGGAGCGTCCAGAGGATCCACTGTTAACTTCCACATATCTTTTGGAGGCGTGTGATTTGGATCTTCCAAGATACCGGCCTCAAAAGAAATATGAGCCATGTTTTCATCTGTGGACCAGGGTTTAGATTTAGTCTGATGCACTGGAATACCCTTCTCAGTGGCATAGTCAAGCAAATCTTGTCTACCAGCAAATCTTTTGAAAAACGAAGGCTCTCTCCATGGAGTAATCACCTTGATATCAGGCTGCAAAGCGTAGAATGACAATTCAAATCTGACTTGATCATTTCCCTTACCAGTACATCCGTGTGTAACAGCAAAACAACCTTCCTGCTCAGCAACAGCAATCTGAGCCTTTGCAATAACAGGTCTGGCCAAGGCAGTACCCAATAAGTATACATTCTCATAAATAGCATTCACCTGGATAGCGGGGAAAAGAACCTTTTTCACATACTCCTCTTGAATGTCGACACAAACAAACTTAGTGGCACCGATAGCTAAAGCCTTGATCTTAGCAGCTTCAAAATCCTCTTCCTGACCAATGTTGGCCATAAAAGCAACGACTTCATATCCCTGTTCAATCAACCAGGCGAGAATAACAGAGGTATCCAAACCTCCCGAATAAGCCAAACAAACTTTACCTTTAGACATTATATGCGATATATTCTAAGATACTAAGAAAGCAAGATATACCAGTTATAGGGAAAGGAAAAAGGAAAAAAGTTCAGGTGTGGACCAAAGTTAAACGAGGAGGTCAAACCCTTCCTTTTTATAGGTGAATGGAAATGAAATTCGTGAGTCAATGATGGATAGGAAAGTACTTCCGGGTAACGGCGCTTAGTGTTAAAAATGCCAGATCGGGTAATTTTTGGTGCGCGTTAATATGTAATATGGCTATCTTCTTCAATTTTCCAGGTGAAAAATTTTCTTCAATGCGTCATAATTGGTTAATTTTCTCCTACAGTCCAGACTACGAAAGAAATCACTAACTTAGATGCCGTTGCTTGAAGGTTGTAACAAATATCCGTGAACGCCAGCTGTTATTTGTTAAAAGCCGATCGATAGATCTTAAGCCGCTGACGCCGCTGCTTGTATTCGACATCCCACCTCTATCTAATGTGAAGAACAATCGCACTTTTTTTCGTCCTCAAAAATAATCGACGCGGCTTTTTCCCTCTAAGGAATGGAGTCAATTTTGACACGAAGACGTTAGCGGTTACTAACATAAATACAAGAACGGAGGTCTTGGAAAAATGCTTACTAACGTGTGTATATATATGAATTATATACTCATTTGATCATTACCTTCGTTCCCCGTTCCCCGCAATATCTTCTTGCGGAATCCCTTCACCACATGGCCGAACTAGCAGCGTCAATTGCCATTTGCCATTTGCTATTTGGCTTTCGAGCCCCCACAATTTTTTCCTTTCTTAGCGGATCTGACTCACTGAAAATAGAAGGAAAAATTCAAAAAAAATTAACCGCTAAGCTAGCAAATCGGACTATTGAAGAACACAATGTATCTGACTGGACAGTAAAATCACTGAATTTCTTGTTCTGCTACAGTGGCGAAGTGTATATAAGGCCAGTTCCCCTCTCTTGAAGTGTATTCTTCTTAACGTTTCATCAATCTTTACTCCCAACTATGTCCTCATCTAAGGAAATCCAGGATTTTGCCGAAAAATATGGCATCAAAAATATCGAATTGGTGCAAACAGGAGCTCTTCTAAACGGAAAATGGTATAATGATACTGAGAACAATTTTGCAGTCAATAACCCCGCATTCAACCAGCCTATACTAAACGTTTACGATACTCCATTGGATAAAATTAAGCAATGTATTGAAGATGCCCAAGTCGCATTTGAAAAGTTCAGTAAGGAGACCACTGGCAGGGCCAGAAATACCATTTTAATGAAAATGTATGAGCTAGTTACTGAAAATACCGAAGATTTGGCTCGAATTATTACTGCGGAAAACGGCAAACCATTGGCAGAATCAAGAGGCGAGATTAAATACGCTGCATCGTTCTTCCAGTGGTACGCAGAAGAAGCCCCTCGAATCTATGGTGATATGATTCCCTCTGCTAGTGGATCAAAGCGTATTCTCACTATGAAGCAGCCTATCGGAGTGGTTGGTATTCTCACTCCTTGGAACTTTCCCGCTGCTATGATTACAAGAAAGCTGGGAGCCGCCATTGCTGCTGGCTGTACTGCTGTAATTAAACCAGCTTCAAATACTCCACTTACAGCTTTGGCAATAGCATACCTTGCTGAAAAGGCTGGTTTACCCAAAGGCGTGCTCAATATTTTTCCTACTGCCCATAACAAAAGCAGAGAGGTTGGCAGTATCGTGTGCGAGTCTCCGCTTGTGAAGAAAGTGTCTTTCACTGGTTCTACGGGAGTTGGCATGGCACTCATGTCACAATCTGCATCCACCTTGAAGAAACTCTCCATGGAATTGGGTGGCAATGCACCATTCATTGTTTTCAGTGATGCAGACTTGGAAAATGCTGTCAATGCTGCAATGGACTGCAAACTAAGACAGTCTGGTCAAACCTGCGTCTGTGCCAACAGATTGTTCATTCAAGAAGAAATATATGATAGATTCGCTGCCAGATTGGTGGAAAGAGTTAAGGCCACAAAATTGGGCAACGGCATGGATCCTGAAACGACTCATGGACCACTCATTCATGAGAAGGCAGTGAGCAAAGTGAGCTCTCAGGTGAAAGATGCCGTAAGTAAGGGAGCTAAAATTCTCACTGGAGGTAGAGTAGCTACTGAGCTAGGCCCAAACTTCTATGAATTAACGATACTTTCCGATGTGCCAACTACTGCTGATGTTAATATAGACGAGACATTTGGTCCTTTGGTACCACTAATTAAATTTAAGACTGAAGAGGAGGTTATTGGTCTAGCTAACGACACAGAGTACGGCCTAGCAGGTTATTTCTTCACTAAGGATTACACAAGACTTTTCCATGTGGCCGAACAGCTAAATTGTGGTATGATTGGTGTCAATACCGGTGCTATATCTGAGGCGGCATTACCCTTTGGAGGAGTGAATTGGTCAGGATTCGGAAGAGAAGGATCTAAATACGGAGTTGACGACTACGTTGTGATCAAATCTGTTGTGATTGGAAATTTATAATTGGATATTACGTAGTAATTTCAAACACTTGTGAAACAACTTCATAAGTTCTTCAACTTTCTTTCAACGGTGTCCACCTTATCCTTGGCAGTCTGGGCCTTATCAGTTCTTGTACCAACCCTGATATCGCTCTGTATTCTCAGGACCCCCATACTATGAACTTTTTCATGAAGTCTGCCAATAACATCCATAACTTCAGACCATTCGCCTTCGATGGTGGTGCCAGCACTATGTAGAGTACTTTTGAGACCACTATCTCTGATCATCTTTTCGGCCGCAGTCACATAGTTGGACACCGATGGGGCACCGGTACCAATTGGTAACAAACAAACATCAGCAATGCAATTAAGTTTAACGGGAATTCTAGGCATCGTGAAAATACTAGACAAAGCAAAATCGAAGCAACTCACTCTCTGTAACAATTGTCTTGATTACTTCAAATAGTCGGATATAGCCTCTCCGTTTATACTTCTCCAAGCGGTGTACAGATGCAAGAAATCCGCGCTCACTGTTATGCCCAAAGGAATGAAGAAGAGAGGGGGGGGGGGAAGAAGAAGAGAGGGGGGGGAAGAAAAACACGGAGAGATGCCTGGAATCAAAAAAAAAGGTTTATGTAATCTGGCTAGACAGGCCAAAATACTATCTTGCAGTTCAGGCCTAAAAGCTGTATATCATAACTACAGGGCTTGAGAAACTAATTGCGTTACGTCCTTTTTCTAACCAATGAGCTTAGACTTCACTGTGCCGAGAAATCTTCAGCCTGAAGTAGAAAGGAGCCTTTTCAGATTAGTTTCTGACTTTCAAGAAGGGTATTTAACGGAAAAGGGATACATAAAGAAACGACATGAAATACTGGAATCCTTGAATTTAAATGTACATAATATCCCCAATGTTAGAGGTGATTCAAGGGTTGACCCAAGGCACAACAGTACGCTTTCCAGAATTTCGACCTCTGCTGAATCAACGTTTGATCATACAGCCGCTCAAGACTTTTACTATTCACCATCTGAAACACAGGTTGATGGCTCTACAGGCAGCCCTTCGGAGGCACATATTTCGGGGCTTGATGCTGATGCTTATGAGTATTATAAATCACATGCGAAATCGGAGAACAGCGGAGTGCCTAAGGAGTTGCAGAGGCCCTTAGATCCAAGAGTTCTTGAACAGTACATTCAAACAGCAACATTCGACAATTTGGCCATGCTTTTGCGAAAGAGAGGAACTGTATATGCGAAAGATACTGCTATCATCATCATGGATCAAAGGGGAAAAGAGACACAAACGTTAACTTGGGATAAGTTGTATTTGAGAGCCGAGAAAGTTGCAAAACAGATTAAGACCAAGGCCGCATTATATCCTGGAGATAGGGTCTGCATTATTTATCAAAACATCGAGGTCATTGACTTTTTAGTGGCATTGTACGGATGCCTTTTGTCTGGTACGGTTGCCGTACCTATGAATAGTGGATTACCTGTGAAAGATATGGTTAAGATCATGACCGATACACAGTCACATCTTTGCCTTATGTCTGAATCTGTGTACAAACACTTTGAGAAACTGACACATAAACGGAAAACACCATTATGGCCAAAGGGAGTGGAAGTTTGGAAAACTAGCGATATGGGTACATACCAACCTTCCAAGAAGGAAGGACCTCCACCATTGAAGGTCAGCGATTTGGCATACATAGAATATTCAAGAGGATCGACGAGTGAGTTGAGAGGCGTTGCCATTTCTCATAGAACTATAATTCATCAGATGACCTCTCTTGCTTCGATTCTTTCCAGTAACCCTGACATCAAAAATGGCACTTTAATCAGACCTGCATCACAGTTTACTAGGTTGAAACATATGCTATTAAGTACCTTAGACGTGAGAGAATCAATTGGCTTAATTATAGGTGCGCTTTTCACCATATATTCAGGAAACACTCTAATTTGGGCCCACCAAAGGACCACCGAAGTTCCTGGATTGTATGCCCATATAATCTCGAAATTCAAGGTCTCTATATTACTTTCAGACTATCTAAGTTTGAAGCAGGTTGCCTACAACTATCAATCTTTTCCTCAATTGACGAGGACTTTTAACAAAAAAGTGAAAGTGAACTTATCTTCCGTGAAGTGGTGCTTAATCAATACTATGACTGTGGATTGTGAGTTTGATGATAAATTAAGTGATAGATGGTTCAAACCTCTAGGACATCCTAATCCTAGAAAAATTATAGCTCCAATGCTCTCTCTAAGTGAACACGGAGGAGCCATAATCTCCATACGCGATTGGATCGGCCACGAGGACCACCTCGGGTGTGTTTTTCAAAAACCGATGACAGACGAGGTTATTGCCAACGATGAAAACGAGGATGGAACTATGACTGAACAATTATCTGAGGTTTTAATCGATAAAGAGTCTCTTACTACCAATACTGTCAAAATAGTTAGCGACAGGCCGCCTCCCACCTCGTCTACGTACGATGACGAATCTTCTAAGTATATTCGTGTTGGGGCGTTTGGTTATCCAGTGCCAGATGCTACTCTTGCAGTTGTCAATCCTGAGGGCAAAATGTTAAGTGGCACTATGGAAGTCGGTGAGATCTGGGTTGACTCCCACTGCATATCAGGGGGATACTGGGGGCTTCCCGAGGAAACCCAATCGATTTTCCAAGCTGAATGCTCCGATTACGAGGGAATATTGAACTTGAACTTTGTGCGAACGGGACTTTTGGGATTTATCTACAGCGGTAATGTGTACATTTTGGGACTCTATGAGGATAGAATTAACCAGGATGTTACTTGGTATGACAAATATTTAGAGATTCAATCGCATAACCAGAAGTCCACCTCTACTGTTACTACAGAGCCAAATACAGAGGCCACAACTACTCCAGAAGAGAAGTCAGTTGAGTTACAAACACATATTACTCCCGGGGTTACTCAATATAGGTACCATTATGCTAGCCACCTGGTGAGAACTCTTGTTCGAAACATTCCGGAAGTTACCGACTGCTCTTTTTTTAATGTCAAAATCAACAATGAGTACCTCCCGGTTGCAATTATTGAATCATCTTCAGTGCCTCTTTCGAAGGAAAAGAACCCGATTCCTAAGGTGAACGAGACAGCTCTAAACGATATGACTTCGCAGGCATTTATGTTCATTGAGAGTGTTCATAAAGTCAGACTTTTCTGTGTGATGATTACTGCGCCAAATACGCTACCTCGGATCATTAGAAGCGGCCGTCTAGAAATTGCTAATATGCTTTGCAAGAGACGCTTTATGGAAGGCCGACTTTTTCCTACGTTTGTTAGATTTAACTTTGCAAACTCATTGGCTACAATTCATCATGGTGACGATTTAACGGGGGGAATTTGGTCTCGTTATTCATCTCAAATCAGAGTTGATGCACTAAGCTACGCCCAATTACAGTATTCTGGAATAGATATGAGAGATAATTGTACAGATGACCGGAAGAATATGGAACTCTCTGGCTACAAGAGCTTGGTCGATATTTTAAAGGTACGTGTAAGTCAACAACCAGATGAATTAGCGTTTGCTCTGATCGACGGAGGTAGTATCAAGGAGCTTAAACCACTATCATGGAAAAAGTTTGAAAATAGAGTTTTTGCCGTTTGCAGCTATATTTTGGAAAAGAAGAATTTAATGGCCGGTGACAATGTCATACTCGTGTACCACATGTCCGAAGAGTATGTTATTTGTCTTTATGCCTGCTGGTTTGCAGGATTGGTAGTTATACCGATCCCTCCACTTGATGCTACTCGTGCTGATGAAGACACAAAATCTTATACTGATATCATTAAAGAGTATGACGTTCGTGCTGTCTTTGTTAGTGGAGATATCGAGCAATCCATGAAAAGCAAGCCCATCAGTGCGAAGTTGAAACAATTGGTCAACGGCAAGCGAATGGAACTTCCAAAGTATAGAAATACGTCAAAGCATACAAAGAGTAATATCTCGTCGAAATCGATGCTTGTCAAGTTGGAGAACTATAGAAAGAGATTGAGAAAAACCAAACGTCAGGAATGCCTCCTCTGGATAACATGGAATGCAGACCATACATACAAGGGAGCTAGGCTTACATTTGGAAGCTTGCTGTCGTTGGCCATGAATCTAAAGGAAACCTGCCAGATGAGCAGCCTTAAGCCCATAGTGGCGTGTGTCAGGCATACCGCTGGACTAGGATTTTTGCAAGCCGCTGTCATGGGGATTTATCTTGGATGTACAACCTATTTGTTTTCCAGCGTTGAATATGGAGCAAATCCTACCGCATTTTGGATTTCACTTTCAAAATATAGTGTTGAAAATGTATTTGTGACAAGTAAGATGTTAGTATATGCTACTCGGACGGTCATCTCAAAGAGATGTGATCTTTCAAATTTGAAAAACCTCATGATTGGCTGGGAAGGTCGTCCAGACTCCAAGATCATGGATCGTTTCAAAGAAGCATTTCAACAATCCAATCTTCCCAGTACGGCGTTGTCCAATATTTACCAGCATCTTTTGAATCCGCTCATAACTATGAGATCTTTCCTCTCATTTGAGCCTGTGAATCTATGGCTCGATCCGCTCGCTTTGGCCCAAGGCTACATTAGTTTAGTGAATCCTCAAGACTATCCTGATTCAATTGAGGTTCAGGATTCCGGTATTGTCTCTATAAATACTCAAATCGCTGTGGTTAACCCAGAGACCAGACAACTTTGTAAGGTTGGCGAGCTTGGAGAAATATGGGTGTATTCTCAATCGACCCTAAGTGGCTTAAGCGGAAGTGCAAACACCAGAAATACTAACGACATCACACACGGCACAATTGAAAATTGGAACAGCGAAGTATCTTACTTGAGGACTGGAGACTTTGGATTTCTACACAGTGTTCATAAAAATGTAACGCAGGGAGACAATCCAGTGGAACTACAACTACTCTTTAATTTAGGAAAAATCGAAGAGAGTTTTGAAGTTCTTGGTTTGCAATACCTATCAAGTGACATTGAATCTACGTTGGAGCAGTTCAGAGTGATTCTCAAGGCTTGCGTCTTTAAGACAGGAAACTACGTCGTAGCAGTGCTGGAAACGTCAATGAAAAAAAATCATTGTTCGATTGTGCCTTTAATAGTGATGAGAATAATGAACAAGTTCAGGTTGATTATAGACGTGGTTTCGTTTGTCGCATCGGGTAGAATGCCAATTTCTCGGTTAGAAAAGGTGCAGAGAACTACTATTCTGAAACGCTGGATGGATGGTACCCTTAGACTGAGCTCGTCGTATGGCATTAACTTCGGTGAGGGATCGACCGTCAAAACGTTGAAATTGATGGAGGAGACAAACAAAGTGTGAACTCATGTAATATTACTGTAATATCTTAGCGTTGCTGTATTAAAAGCTAGCGAAAATGGTACGCACCAATTTCATAAAAAATGGAGCAGTCAGTGGCTATGATATAACATAATAAATCTATGATACAAAAGCTAAGAGTAAAGTAAAGCGAAGATAAATGGTGAACATCTTGCCTAGCGCTCAAGCTGACCGAACTTCTCATCCAGGATCTTATTCTTCATATGGGTATACCAATCATTCAAGTCCTTGTAGTTCTGGTGAAGCGCCACAATAATAAGAGTCATATTATCAAAGCCAATCCCTGTGACAGTATTTGCCATTCCAATGCAACTGTCTAATACTAACTCGTTGACATCAGTGAGCTTCTTGCCAAGGGAAAGCTCGTGGCGAATCACGTGGACAAGATCCTGAGGTCTATAACAGTCCCAGACACCATCACAAGCCACTATCAAAAACTCATCCTGAGTGGTGATTTTTCTGATAAACACATCAGGTTCGGCCGTCACTTGATACTCTTCTGGAGGAGTCAACTTCACTTTTTGCTTTGACCGAACTAGTGCAAACTTCCCATGATTCTTACTGTTGTGCATTTTGAAGTTGTAGTCACCAAATGCTCGACTAAGAGCGAGAATAGAGTTAACCCTATTTGCAGCAACATACCCACCATCATTGTGAATTCTCATCAACTCTCCCAAATGTTTGGGTTTATGATCGAGAGACATGTTCTTTGCAGCACCGCTTGTACTCAAAACACATCTTGAATCTCCTGCATTGGCAACAATGAAATACCCTTGAAATATTAACGCCACCACACCGGTAGAACCACTGTCGTTGTTTGGAGCATGATAATACATGGAATCTAGCCTCATGTAAGCATCCTTCATAACTTTTGGAAAGTTTATAAGCTCCAACACATCCTCACCGCGTATAAGCTTCCATTTTTGTTCATCTGATAGCTTCTGGATTTCTCCTTTAAGTCCTCTTGTCAACACAGATGGCAGACGTTCCGCCATATATCGAGAGGTGTTAGAACCACCGTGTCCATCAAACACTCCATATATATTGAATTTCACTCTCTTCATCACATAGTCCGTGTGTAAATGATCCTTCAAAAGCATATTTCCATTCAATTCATGTCTTGGAATTTGAGGTCGTTCTGCCTTTCCATGTCGATGTCCATCATTCAGGTCCTCGTGTGGCTCTTTGAATGTTGTTCGCTGTCCTTCCGACTTTACTCCAACACCGGAATCTGAAATACTTTTACTTTCCAGTTCGTGCACTATCTTCATCAACTTCGGATCTCTGATCTTAATCGGAAGTGTGTCGTTAATATCACAGTACGCATCTTCCATGCTGAGCCGATATCCTTGCATCTCTCCTATAGAATGAGAGATGTGATCATGCTGAACAAACGTAATGTTCTTCTCAGTTATAGGTTGTGACAATAATTGACCCATGTTGGTACAGCAGTTAATTCTTTAACCTTATTTGCATCAATGATGGCCCTTATCAATTAAACAACAACTAGGGCAAGCGAGGAAACTTGCAAATCTCTTTCTCGGAGGCCCGAACAATCTCAGTAAGGACAAAGGAAAAAAAAAAATGTTAAAATTGTCAGCCCGTTTTACGAAGTCAATTCAAACCCGGGTGAAAAAAATATAATGAAATACAGTTTTAATTTCTCGTACAATTTATTCGTAGATACCTAATTCCATTCTCTCGTGATCATTAAACCCTAGATAACTCCTTCACAAAAGTCTCCCCCCAATAACTAGCAGTGTACTTACGGATATACTTGAACATCTTGCGGAAGTTACTGGCCTTCTTTTCCTCACTTATAGTTAAACCTTCGTATATGGCTTCAGCGAGTTCTTCTGTATTCCACGGATTCACTATGATGGCTCCATTAAGATATTGAGCGGCACCGGCAAACTCACTTAATACTAACGAACCCTTTCCTTTCTCCTGGCAGGCAATGTACTCAAAACTAACCAAATTCATACCATCTCTCGTTGAGGAAACCAAACAGAGGTCACTGGCCGCATATACGGCAATAAGCTCTTCAAAGTTGACAGACTTATGTAGAAAATGAATAGGCACAAACTCTACAGTGCCATAGCGACCATTGATCCGGCCCACCAATTCGTTGACATTGGCGCGCAAATTCTGATATTCCTCAACATCACCTCTTGATGGAACAGCAATTTGAATAAGTACCACTTTTCCTACCCATTCAGGGTGGGCTTCGAGAAATACGTCTAAAGCGTGCAACTTCTGAGGAACACCCTTGATATAATCTAATCGATCAACACCTACAATCAACTTAGTGTCAGGTCCAAACATTTGCTTCAATTGCTGTATTCTAGCCTGAACAGAATCTTTCTTCAGACCAGTGAGAAACTTGTCGACGTCAATTCCAATGGGATCGGCACTAATAGTTACTTGTCTATGATCGTAATAAACACCCTGAGGGTTCGTGCGGATTTTGAGTATCTTCTCGACTGAACTGAGAAAGTGGCGAGCGTAATCATAAGTGTGGAATCCTATGAGATCACATCCCAGAACACCCCTCAAGATTTCGGCTCTCACTGGAAGAATCCTATATATCTCACTAGAGGGGAAAGGAGTATGCAAGAAAAATCCGATCTGAACATTTTTCAATCCCTTCTTTTTCAGTTGCTCTCGCAACATGGTAGGAACTAGCATAAGGTGGTAATCATGTACCCAGACAAGATCACCATCGTGAACTCTCTTTATAATTTCATTGCAAAACTGCTTGTTGGCCTGAATATACGCCGCCCAAGCAGCATCGTCAAAGTTCATTTCACCAGGGTGATAATGGAACAATGGCCAGAGGATAGAGTTGGAGAATCCGTTATAGTGAAGGTCTGCAACTTCATCACTTAGCCACACCGGGAAGCAGTTAAATTTCTCTTTCAAATCCTTCTCAATAACGGCGGCCTCATCTTTATCATCTACGGACATGCCCGGCCAGCCAAACCATTGAAACGGCCTTTTCATACCTTGTAATGCTGTAACTAGACCTCCGGATGACATGGAGTATCCATAATTGCCATCTTCGTCCTCCTTAATGGTGACCGGAATTCTATTCGATGCCACGATGACATTGCCATGATGTTTTGCTAACTCTTGTGACATTTCTGGAATTAGGCCGAATAACCAAAATATTTATTTAAGCTGATTTAGTAGCAAGAGAGATACTCAGGTGGTACAAGAATTAATAAGGGGAAAATATAATTTAAGGAACTTGCAGAATGACGAAATATAAAATTAAGGCAGCGCTAACGGAGGAAGATAAAGCACCGCGGATTTTTAGGGTATGGGATAGTAATACCAAGTCGGCTTCACTCACCGAGTTTTGGAGCCAATGATTGAAATAGAGCTCAAGCAAGCAATCAGTATCTTGTAAATCACATCTGAAGTTCTCCTGACCCATCTTGTTTCCTAACTGCTTAGTTGATAATCCTCAACAATTATTGCTCATAATACCGATATGCCTTACCCAATAAGACTAAAGAGGGATAATCCCCGTTATAACTTGGTGTACGGATGCAATATTATAAAAGGGTATATTACAACCTCTCTAAACTGGTATAGATGGTTAAAGAGGGTAGGTAGGTAGGCCACTTGACTCATTGAGTTCTGCGGTAATAGCCTTCGAGTCCCAATAGCTGAGCGAGTGAGCTACAGCTTCATATATATATTTTTCTCTTCTGTTCTCAGAACCAGGCTTTCATCTTTTCCTGTAAGGATCGTTGTTTGTATTATGGATTTCATATGGTTCATATTCTCAATTCCTTCTGTGATTGATACATTCCTCACTTCTAGACATGCTGCAAATAGTATCGATGGGCCTAGCGATATTGATAAGATAAATGAGTCCAAATTAGCTGAAGAGGCCATCCAGCGATCTTCCGGATACAGAGCGGTAAACATCCCAAGCTACTTTACAGGTGAACTAGAGGACTCCATCGACTTGCAGATCAAATCTCTTCTCTATGATTATCGACGACTTAAAATCAATGCATTGAGTCCATTTCTGAAACAGGATCCTACATCAGGAGGATATGACTTTGACTACGTACATTCATCTTACACCAAACCCAGTGATACAAAGGAGGATGATTTCATACACAACAAAAGATTGGATACCATATATAATCTCACACGGTTCAAAGAGGAACTATTGAATAACCCCTATCGAGTCCTAATCGACTACATAAAGAATAGGTTTCGTTCTTTGCTAATTCTCAGCGACTCACCCGACCAGATGCATCAACTTCCGGAATTGAATACTGCACAGCATTTTGAATTTCTTGTGTTGAGGCCAAACGATTCAGAAGAGAAGTATGTCGATGTACTTGTTAACAAATCTGGCATATACAACGAACATGGAGTAAACAAGAAACTCAGGATGCAAATATTGATGAAAGTGATGAATCGACAGCGTGATCTCTGCGGTCCCAACACCTTCAATAAGGATGACAGAGCTAGTATTATTAAATGCTATCTTGAGAATTTGGGACTACATATTCAAGTCGAAAGAATATATAGGGCTACACTTAAATCAAAGAGAAAAGAGGCTTGTGAGGCGCTGATCAAGCTTTCCGGAGACAAATCCTTTGAAACCTCTACGAATCTTAAACGACGAAGATCTCAGATGGTGACTCAGGATATTACCACTGGTAACTGTCTTCATATAAACGAAGAAAAGCCCGTGGTTGTTTCAACGAACTTATTTGATGAGACCACACCGCACACGAATAATGGAAGACCTGTCACTCTTGGTTGCAGTGCTGAAAAATTCGAGAACATCTACATTTCTGAAACCACATCTGATACACATCTGAGGGCATCTGATTCAGAGTCACAAGCATCAAGTAGTGCCAGTAGCTGCAGCACCAGTAAGTTTTTTTCCACAGAAGAGAAACTACTATTCTATGAACAGAGTAAGATGGCTGTTAGAATACGAATTGAAAGAGAAAGACTCTATTTGATTTGAACTGTAAAATCTAGTATTAATAACTTCTTCTTCACTAATGTATATTTAGAATTGTAATGCATCACAGTACTGCTGGCAAAGGTCACTGAGATAGTCCAACTTTGTCTCACTGAGAACATTGAAACATAGGTTTCCTTCTGGGAAATTATACGTTTCAATCAGTTCCTTTATTTTGCCGATACTTTTGGTGAACCTCATTATCAGCCTATTCTTTCTCTCTACATCCGTAAGCTGTCTTCGCCTATCTTCTTCCCGTTCTCGCTCATCTTCTTTCTCATCCAGATGCTCAATTTCAATTAGAAACCCCTTAAATGCTCCATGTAAAAAGCAATTACTGGTCCGAAGCTTAAACTTTTCTACTTGATCTTCCATGGCCTCCGATCCATCGCTCGATTGATTTGGAAGTGGAACGCTTATGATATATCCAAACCCTCCTTCACCTCTGATCGCCTGCTTCAGAGACCACAAACTTTGAAGCTTTGATATGATCAAAAAGTTGAAATTCTCCTTGGTATCAATAGCCAAGTTGTTACAGCATCCAAGACTTATATGCTCCAGCAATTTCTTATTTCTGGTGGCCTCCTCGATGGTATCCTCCTGATTCTTCTTCATAGCTCTCATAACAAGATCCTCATTATCATTGGCATCATTCTCATCATCGCTCGCGCTATCATTCTCACTCCGCTCATAATCGACAAGATCTTTCTCCAAGCTTGCGGTTGCTCTATCCGAATTGGGAATCGTCGTTACTATAGATTTCGTATTATTGATAATGCTAATAGTCTGTTTTTTCCCGCCCAAATATGATAGAGCTAAGCTGTAAAGATATCTATTCGGAACTTGACTTGGATGGATTTCAGCAGGTTTCGAAAACTTGTTGTTGAGGAATATCTGTAGCTCAAAACTCCAGGGACCTAACAATTGAGGAAGCTCGTTAGAGATTTGATCATGAAATGTTGTGATGGTGGACGGTGATGCATGCTGTACAAATAGAACTCTGTAATCAACGTTAGTATAATTTCAAAGCAGGTGATCTAGTACTCATTAACTTACGCAGTAACCATTATTATTATAACCCAAAACAGAGAGAAATATCTAACAAGGTGAAGAGGAATGATATCATTAATAGCGATTGAGATCGCGATCTCAGTTTTATAAATTGAATATTTTACGTCCCCCGACGCTTCATCTAAGGTAGGGAAACAGTGTCTTTTCCTTATTGCAAATTACTGATGACAACACTCTTAGAGGAAAAACGACGAATCTTGCAGGAACTTGATCTTATTGAGTCCTCCATTACAAAGCGAATCCGGAGGAACCCTGATATCTATATTCCTTCTATAACTTCAAAGGACCATGGCATCCTTGGTAGAAAGAAAAGGATATCACCTAGCGAAACCTTGTTACAGCAGCATGAAATCAAACATTTCATAGATAGATACAAGATTCAGGTGAAAAAACTATCCAAGCTTTCTTCTGAAATGGATGCCGATTTAACAGATGAGTTAAAAGTGATGAAAAGTGAAGAGGCTTTTGAGATCTTCGTGAAACTTTACAAGAAGTCTATTGAAGAGGATAAAAATCAGGCATTTCTAAAGACTAAGAAAGATTGGCAGATATACGATATGTTCTCTTCAAATGATGACTATCTCGAACTACGACAAAGGTTTGACGGACAGAAAACGAATGACAAAGAAATCAGTAAAAAGAAAAGGCATCTCTATAGAGTGCTTAGTGAGTTTTGCAAAGACATGACGTTGTCTTCGATTTTTTCCCGTACAGAAGAGTTTGGGAAATACCTAGATCTACACACACAGTACAAGAAGTGGCTAGTGCTTCCGAGAATCAAGCCAATCAATACCGACAAAATTCCTGGATATTTGGAGTACCTTGGTGAAATCACTAAATTTGACGATGATTTGTTCAACAAGAGTGATCAATATTACGAATATCTAATGGATCTATCCGCATACATTGAAAGATACTGGATTAAAATAAATCCATTAATGAGACCGGAAAGATCTCTCGTGAGTATCAAAAATCGATTTACAGAAATGCACTTCAAGGAACCAAGAGAACAAGGTATTTATTGCATGGCTTGCAAGAAGACATTTGCGAAGGATACCGTGTATAACTCCCATCTTAATGGTAAGAAACATCGGAAGTCTGTGACTGAGAATCGCAGGGGAGAGGTGCTAAAGTTAGAGTATTTCATTAAAGAGGTACTTACTACCTTATTAGCAGATCAGATGTCAAAGACACAAAGCGAAACAGAGAGATTTAATCTACTTACTGTAAGAGAACGGCAGATGGAGTTGACCAAAATACAGGATATTTCGCTTTACGAAATAGACTATTTTGCAACAGACTCTGATGACGATGTTGTGGGAGCAGACGCAGAAGCATATGGCTCAAATGCAAATGGAAATATCGAGGATGACGAAGACGGTCATGGCCAAAATTACAATCCACTCAATCTTCCATTAGGCCCAGACGGGTCACCAATACCTTACTGGTTATGGAAGGCCAGTGGATTGGGACTGGAATTTGGTTGTGAGGTTTGTGGAAATATCGAGTACCACGGAAGACGTGCTTTCAGCAACCATTTTTCCGAACCAAGACATGTAAATGGTTTGCAGATGCTCGGTGTTACCGAGGATTTTTCTCTCTACAAGGACTTGAATAAAATTGATGATGTGCTAAAATTACTAGGGAATCTTCAGAAGAGGCAGCGTGAAATTATTCATCTTAAAGAGTCTGGCGAGGAAGTTGAAGATGAGGACGGAAATGCACTCAGCAAAAAGGCTTACCAGCAGTTGAAAAAACAGGGATTGTTATAAGTCACATCAAGTTATATTTCCTATTAGTACACAATTTACATAAATTAGCTGCCATCCGTAGCAGGAATCTCCTTCGGCGCATACTTCTTTAGATACTTCAAACATGAGTTTTTCAATTGTTCATTGTTCTTATTATCTGCCTCCACATACATTTCCTTCAACAAGTCAATACAACCTTGAAACAGAGGAGGACGAAACATCATGAGATAAAGCACCGACTGGAAGCCAAGCTTTGATCTTGCAGGGTCCGCGCAAACTGACCTTATCTTTAGGATCATCTCTTTACTTAGGTATGGCAACTCACTGAGCAACCGGATGAAAACTTTTCTATCAGAGGGATCCAAAAATGGAATCAAGGTATCCAAGACTTTGCCGGTATAGTGTGTATATGTTGTATGAGTTTCTTCATTACCCGCATCTTCCGATTTAATACTCTCGTTGTAATACTCTTCATTGAGCCACTCTATAACACCGGTAAGCCCATCCTTTATATCAACTTGAAAATACTCAAAGATGGCCTCCCTAATATAATTGGAAATTTCTTCGTTCAAAATAGTACCTCTGGTAGCCAGTCTGGAAAGAATCTTTATCCAAGAATCACTTTTCCATTTTGAAATTGCGACCTTACTAAGATTATTTCCAGAAATCGGCTCATCGGTATTATCATCAACATTCTGAGAGGCAAGCCTGATAAAGTTATCGATGATACTTTTGATCTGTACCTTTTTTTGGTTGATGTCAAGAGTTTTTGGCAATGGGACGGAGTAAACATCTTCCTCCGAAAATACATCATCTTCATCATCATCATCAGAAGGGATCTTGGATTCTGATTTAACGACTGCTGAAGGATCGTAAGTATCATCACCTTCATTCTCATCGCCCAAATCCGCATTTCCCGCGAACATATAATCATCACGGGTCATGATCTCTATGTACCTATCGGAAGCCAACCCTAAGCCTTTCGCCAATTTCTGAATATCAACTTTAGATAATGCCGCAATTACCATCTTAGAAAGCATGTCAGGAGATATGGTGGACATATCAAAGTTCTCAAGTGCATCTCCAGGTTTGAGCAATGAGTAAATAGACTTATAATCATTCGCACGAGCTATCCGGCATTCGTTGTAGAAATCAATAGGTTCATGCATCTTATTATCTTTATCAGCCAATTTTCTTCTTTTACGAAGCCTCTGCACTTCATCCTCATCCTCGTCATCTTCACTATCTTCTAGAATACTTTTCTTTCTCAATTCAGCAGTTTTATCTACTAAATATCTTAGCTTATTCTCAAAACGTGCCTTCAAGCTTGGATCCTTATTGATGAAACCCCTATTAAGTAGCAGAGAAATGATAATTTTGTCGAGCCGATCATTGAATCGCCTATTCATTCTCAATTTCAATTTGTCAGCTTCAAACTTGGGATCTCGTTTAAGTTGCGCCTCATAGCCAAGGATAAAGCTAAGAAATTTACTAGAAACAACATTGGGTCTCAATCTAAATAACGTCATAAGCACAGAGACAACGGCCGAAAACACAGCCGTAGGAATGAGTATATCATCATTCACAGTAGAAAATAACCTATCAAGCAATGCCTGTCCCTGAGAGCCAATGTTAGAATTGTAAAGAAATGGATGATCTTTATCTACCAGAGCTATGGAAATGTCGTTCATATCTTTAACTTTCTTATCTCTAGAGGAAGATGCAGGAGGAAGATGTGTTGCTATCACTTTTCCAATGAGTCTAATTGTAGCATTTTTGCAGCTGATAGATCTGTACCAATCAGCATCTCGGTTATATGATAGTAAAGGGTAAGCACTTGGCCATTGGGAGACCACAAAGTCTCTAGTCTTGCACAAAGTAGCCCATAGAGGTTTATCAGGATGATCAATAAATCGGTAGAACATCAAGTCATAAGTGCTTGACAATATTTCAATACATCTTTCAGTAATCTTATATTTTGGCAGCCTATTGTGAACTTGGTCACTCTCTTCCACCATAATCAGTCTTGATAACATGTCAATAATCTTTGTAGAATTATTGCATCGAAGTTCGAAAGATTGAATCTTTCTCAAGTAGTATGCTTGGTAAACAAACTCGAGACAATGCGATTGGATAATGTAATTGTCAATTGGTTGTGATATACTGATGGTGGCAATAGTATCCAACACTTGATCAAAATATTTGCTATCATCGAAGGCCAACTTGGTAGCCTCTTCAATCTGATGGGTTTGTGCATTCAAATGTTCTTCGGTCGGCACTGATGACGACATAATGCTTTGAATTTTGGTTTACAACAAGGTAGAAAAAGCTTTCTTTTAATAAAGGTAATCAACAACAAGACACATTCACTAGGTGTGTGCTATGCGTAATACTAGATTTGAGGTATTTTATAACGTGAGAGACACACAGGAATAAAAAGAGATCAAAAAATATAGAGTTTCCAAGTTCCACTTGAGATGCTGCTGAACTGTGATACTTTTGGTTTCACGTAGTTGGGGTATCAACAAGTCTAAGAAGATGACAGAGGAGTTTATTTTGTTAAGTGTGGCTTGCCGTGTCAGTTTTTCTTCATCATTATTTTTTTCCATTAGCCTCAAAGTAGAAGAAAAAATTTTAAGGATGTACAAATTAGGGATTGGCTTTAGATATTGATTGATTGTACTAAGTATACAAAAGTGCTGTCCATTGGATAGTTTAGTGTTGAAGGTGGGGTGGAAGCTCCTGGGTTTCTTTATCATTATCTCCGTGAAAGTCGGAACGACCGTCGTCCGGAACATATTCATCCTTATCACCAGGAGCACCAGTAACCCTAGTAGAACCAGTAGCACCAGCGAAACCACTTCCCTGCTCAGTATGCTCTCTATGATCAGCATCTGGCGGTACATATGTTTCGTGCTGAAACTCTCTCTCCCGTGTTGATGCATATCTGAAATCCTGCTCAGGCTCGCGAGACGTAAAACTATCATATTGAGGTCTGTCGTTGTACTGATGACTATCGATATTCTGCGGCCTGCGATTATACTGCAGACCGTCATTATATCTGCGCTCACGATCTCCGTGGTAGTTATCTCTATCACCTCTCTCAGCACGATATCCACGTCTAGGCCCACCTCTGTAACTCTGTCTGTATCCACGATTACGGTCCCCTCCTCGATCGCCTCTATCTCCGAAATCACCACGGTTACCTCGGCTGCCCCAGTTACCACGGTTATCCCTATCACCTCGATCACCACGACTGCCCCGGTCATCGTATCTCTCTCTGTATCTTCTCTTGAGCCGTCTTCTTTGAAGAACGTGCTGTTTCTGACCTCCATCAAGACCCCTTCCAAATTGACGACCCTCCTCAAAACCAGGATCAAGATCAATATCCATCGGCTTACCATTAATCTTGGACTTGTTCAAAAATTTCACTGCATTGAGTGCGCTATTTGCTTTCTGGAATATGATGAAGCAGAAACCTGTAGGTGTCAATTTATTCTTATCCAATCCCATTATTATCTGCTTGATTGTACCACAGTCACTGAATAATTCAAACAATTGCTCTTCCGTTGTAGTAAACGACAATTTCCCTATGTATACTGTTGCTGACTCCATCGACTTCTTCAAGTTAGAATATCCATTAGCTTCATCTCTGCGAGCTTTGTTGACCAAATATGCCGAGGGCCTATCTAACCTAAAGGTCGAATTTTTGAAGCTTGTGGTATCAAATTCTCCTAAACTAGACATCACTGGAAACTTGATGGAGTGAAAACAAAGCTCTAAGCAAAATCACTCCAGACAGAAGCCGCGTTATGACTCGCCCAACACCGATTCGGCTTTTTATTAAGCGAGTGAGTAGGTTCGCTGGTGTACAGATGCATAAACGTGGCTGAGCACAGTGATCAATGACGGACAAAGATATATTCTCCATTGGCACTTGAAGCTAATCATTTTTCTTGCTTTTCAGCAAAAGCGCATTTGAGAGCACAATCGACTAGATTCGTATATCAAGAATACAGCCTTGATCCATTGATCTGATCAGGGCTGTTACACTTTCTAATCAGAAATTATTCAACTTTCAAGCATTGCGCGAGGTACTGAAGACCGAAGCATTGCACGACAGTTCTACGATCCATGCTACTCCCTATTCCTAGATATGATCAATATGTAGATGTAATATTAGTATTGAAGAGCACATATTCATTCGGCCAGATATACAATGTCTATTTCGCTGACCCAAAATTATTGCTCTTCCCCACCCCCCTCTCCTGCTGCCGTACCTGAAAAGGAATTACCGCCAATCATCCTCCTTCTTCCCCCACATCAGCCACAATACCGTCAGATATTGTTCGGGAAAAAACCCAAAAAGTGAGAGAAAAATTACTTCAACAAAAAAAATGGATGACTTCGAATGCAGCATTTCCGCCTATTTTTTGTCCTTTTGTATTTCGTCCATTTTGGTCTTTATCCATTTTTTTTCTATTCTTACCGTTCTATTAAAGGCAAACCTCCTTGAACTAGAGTTCATATCCTCGACTCAATATCTTAAGCGCAGGCTCAGAGATAACAAAAAGTACTAATACTCATAAAGAAAGGCTTAGGAAATAAGAGCTTATTTTTTCCGTGGAGCTTAACTTTTTATACTATCTGAATCCTCATAACATAGAGATACAAAGCTCGAGATCCGTTAGCATATTCTTTTTTCCTCTTTGTGTCCGCTCCTCCAAAGCATGGGAAATACATCGAGTAAAGATGAATCATCTGGCTCCTCTTCTGCCGTAGCTTCTGGCGGCAACGACGATCCTGACCCGTCGCCGTCGGCGCGACGGAATTTTCAATATACTAATAATGATCGTACCGGTGTGTACGATCAGGTTACCATGAATGGTAACGAATACGATAACAACAACACTAACGACAATGCAAATACCAACTTCAACCTTAAAAGCAACAACGATAACAAGAAGAACAAACAGGCCAAAGTGAGTAAGAGGAACCACGAGAGCGACCACGATGA
The DNA here is from genome assembly GCF_011074865.1 of Brettanomyces nanus. Classification (NCBI taxonomy): domain Eukaryota; kingdom Fungi; phylum Ascomycota; class Pichiomycetes; order Pichiales; family Pichiaceae; genus Brettanomyces; species Brettanomyces nanus. The sequence goes on along the minus strand of NC_052374.1, from coordinate 629,223 downwards.
TGATAAGGCTTCCCAGTTCCATTTGGGATTATCCAAGGCTGATGCTGATAACTCTTTATCAGTAAGCATATCATCTTCGTCAACTTCCACTGCCTCCTCTTCCTCTTCTTCGTACTCCTCATCTCTTTCCGATGTGCCTTTAAAGGCATCGGTGCTTCAGATGACTGTAACTGATGCTACAGTTGGTTCACTGTCGAATTCCTTTGAAAGCAACCTGGACTCGTGTTTCACTTCGAACTCTGTGTCGTCAGGTTCTTCGGGGACCACTCCTCCTTCCTCCAGGGATAAGTCACTGTATCCTATCAAAGAGCATTCTGTTCTAGCTTTGAATAGTCCACAGAAGGCTGTGTTTCACCAGGAGGATCTCAAATCGCCTATCTTTAGCAAACCAACGGGGCATCATCATGAAGAGATATCTGAAAGGGTAAAAAGCTTCAAGGAACTACTGACGGCCGATGCAGCAAAACATGTTGTTTCCTGTCTTGACAAAGGTCAAAGGAAGGAAGTAAGTGTACTTGCTTCACCGGTCACGTCTAAACATTCGAGTCGTCATGGTAAGAAGCATTTTGCTAATGTAGACTCAATCATTGAAAGACTTGTGGAAGCCGGCCTTTCTAAAAGGGCTTCTAAGAAATTTATAATTTCTGTAGATGAGATTAGATTTATCTGTGCCAAGACCAGAGACATCTTTATGAGTCAGCCGATGATGTTAGAGTTAGCTGCTCCAGTAAAGATTGCCGGTGATATACATGGGCAATTTCATGACCTCTTAAGAATCTTCAAGCTATGCGGTTTCCCCCCAAATGCTAATTACTTGTTTCTGGGTGATTATGTTGATAGAGGTAAGCAATCCTTGGAGACTATCATTCTTCTTCTGTGCTTGAAAATTAAGTTTCCCGAGAACTTCTTCATGTTAAGAGGTAATCATGAAAGCGCAGGCATCACTAGAATGTATGGATTTTACGACGAGTGTAAGAGAAGATCTAGTCTGAAGAGTTGGAAGATGCTTGTCGATGTTTTCAATACTCTGCCGGTTGCGGCGACAATTGCGGGTAGGATCTTCTGTGTTCATGGTGGATTATCCCCTCAGTTGACTGACTTGAATCAAATCAAGAAGATTCAAAGACCTACGGATATTCCAGAGGAAGGACTACTTTCCGATCTTTTATGGTCTGATCCCCAGGTATCAGGTGCCACAGAGGAATACTTATCCTCTCGCTCCGAAAAGTCACTCAATTCTGGCGCAAGTTCTTCATCTCTTTCTAGTCTTCCCTTATATTCCCCTTCCCCTACAGATTCATCGTTACCACACTCTTCCCAACACTTTTTGAATAGTCATCATATAGGAGACTGGACTGAAAATGATAGAGGCGTTTCTTATTGCTTTAGCAGAAGAGTCGTTAATCGTTTTTGCCAACGTTTCGATTTGGATCTAGTGGCGCGGGGTCACATGGTAGTGGAACAAGGCTATGAGTTTTTTGCAAAGAGGAAGTTAGTTACTGTTTTCTCAGCACCAAATTATTGTGGAGAGTTTGATAACTGGGGTGCTGTTATGAATGTGAACAAAAAATTGATGTGCTCGTTCGAACTTTTAAAACCATCCCGTATTAAGCGTGATTGAATCTTGCCTTTTGCCTATATGTTTGTTTGGTGTGCATATAAATGGAGCACGCTGCTTCTTGCGACCTTTACTAAATTTCGTTTTTCCGTTCTTTTTTAACATCATTCTTGTTTTTTCTTTCCTTTTATTAACATTATATCCATATGACTTCGAGTGTCATAGGACGGTTTTCCTTACGACTTGAAATGAGATAACTATTATTTTATCTAGTGCTTTCTTTTGTATGTTTATTCAACATCAGTTCATTTTCTACAATTTTAATATAAGAACATATATACATACCCGTATAAGTGTGTAAGTGTGCACTATGAATGAATTTATTAAATTTCCTGGTGATAACTGCGGAATCCGTGTTTATTGCTCCTCTATCTATCTACCATTTTGGCATATGATTGTGAGACTTGACTCTACATTGTCCGCACTTTCTAATCACATCCGAAGGAACAAGCTTTAATGGACCATCTTCCAAAACAATTTTCTTCAGGCCGTCAGAAGTGCAGAGATTGTCGAGCAGCTCCGGAAAGACTGCTAGTCCATATGATGCTAAACCTCTGGTAGATGATTGTGTCGATTCCGAATCGATCTGTAATATTTTTCCCAGCAGTAGCTGTTCCTGCGATGAATCTTCTTTTTCATCCGATTCCTGTTCGTCTTGTTTATGCTCTCCCAGTTCTGACTCATCATTGTCAATTTCCTCGTCAGCTTCATCGAGCTTCGGAGGGGGAACAACGGATTTGACCAATTCCGAATGCTTTGCCTCAACGGCAATGTCGATCATCGATCTAACCTTCCCCATATCAGCCGTAGATGCCGCAGATGGTAATGGTAATGAGGCATTTGTATTTCCTCTTGAGCGGCCAATATGAGTGCTGATTGAAGATGAGGAAGAAACTGAACGAACTTGTAAACTGCTGGTATTTATATCAGAGCCGTAAGCATATTTAAACGCTTCATCTCTGCATTCTGGGCGATGGCAGAAACTGCAAGCATGATCGTTCTCATGAATACACAGTTCAGCCTGCTGAAAGACGCGATCCGAGAAAAGATCAAATAAGGTATAACGAGTTTCTGGGTCGGGATCGCCAAGGCGCCAGGCGATACGAGCAATACCAATGTCCATGAACTTGCGGGCAAATCTGTACTCCATTCCAGGCCCTTTTATGCTGGTTTTCTTGAAGTCAGGATTAATTCTAGTACTGTATTCTTTGACCGAATGCTCATAGTCACGGAAGGATGCGGATTGCTTGCTACAATCGTCAAATGGAACGTTTCCGTAAAATAGCACAAATAATATCAGTCCCAATGACCAACAATCCATCCTAAATGGGTCATACGGGACACGCTTATCGTTAGGAACGCCTTTCAACGCCTCTACTTCTGGAGGTTGATACGGCGGGGATCCAACTAGTTGTGTGCTCATTGCAACCGGCGAACTGAAATCGCCAGGGATTTCATGGCCGTACTCAGCGACGCCAAAATCAGTAATCTTCACGACACCATCCGCTGTGAGGAGAATATTTTCAGGCTTCATATCCCGATGAACAACGTCACACTCGTGCATATACTTGATTCCATATGCAACTTGTTTAAAGAGACACATTTTTTCTGAAGATGATACATGATTGAAGGAGTTTCTCGAAACAATATCAAAAAGATCAGCCTTGCAAAGCTCTAAAATTAATCCCCAGCCACGGGTCAGGCTTCTTTGATGAGAAATCTTAACCAAACTATGGCAAGTTGCAATGTGCAGTCCGGCATTCAAATTGTGGTGAATGATGTATTCCCTGGAGGCACGTCTGTAAAAGTCTTCTGATTTTTCACCTTTGAACAGAACAAACTTCTTTAATGCATATAGATCGCGTGGATGGCCTATTCTGCTGACTTTTTTCACAAAGGCAGAAGCACCGGTACCAATATTGGATTTGTCTTCAAGAAATTGGTAGTCATCAAACAAGTTTTGATGGTCCTCTTTAAGTTCTGGAGGTAGGTGATCGTTGGGGAGGTCGACTGGATATGGGACGACATTTGAGTCGTCGTCCGAAGAATCAAACACACCACCATGGTTTGAATTTCGAATAGAAGAGGACGTACTAACCCTTGACGGACTGTTAGTGCCTAAAGCACTAAGTCCATAAGGGTTATAAGTCATCTTGTTATGATTTCTAGGTTTGTAGTCGTTGATTGAAGGAAGGCCCAGTCTAGGACTTGAAGATGATAAACGTGTTGAAAGGGTCGAAGCTCTCTCACGCTGTAAAGATGTATTAATACTCAATTTGCTGTGTACTTCAGTCATGGCTTTGTAATTCAAGGAAGTAGCTGGAGAACTTGTGTGAGGAGGAGTTGAGTCGGCGGCCTCACCAAGTGGCCTGGGAGCAGGAATCTCTGGATGTAAAGAACTGGTAGATGCTGTATTATCATGCTTAGATCCATTTACCTTTGAAGTGTCAGCCCTCTGCGGCATAGTGCGAGAAATCCTGGCAGATGCAGACTTGTCGCGGACGGAGTCATGTATTTTGCTGCGTGTTTTGCTTCTGATTCTTTGGAATATGCCCATTTTGGGTGGTTCCTCGGAAGCCGTGGAGTGCTTACGCGTCTTCAATAGAGACACCATGAAGTAATGCGGTAAGAAAAATCAACAAAGAAGCAACAAGTGCTCTGAGCAAATGCAAACAGATGTAGATCTCTATGAAATAAAAGTAGCTGATAAATCTGTGGAAATTTATGCTCTCTGACCGTTTTGACAGGGCGGACTAAGATTTGCTGTATTATTTTTTTTTTCTTTGCAGAGCGACGCAGGCGAGTAGACGAGCAGCCGTTAGGAGAAAACAGCAAGGGAAAAACAAGCAAGACGAAGATTTCAGAAAATAACAAAGGTTAATAGAATGACAGTTAAAGGAAAGATACCAAATCAATAGAGAACAAGGTAATAGGGGGTTAAAAGAAAAATGGTGGGGGGGGACTTGATTTAAAGTCATCGGAAAATTTAATGCCAATTAATCCCCTCGTAAGCAGTCCAGACAATTAACTGATTTAAATGATTGAAACCCTTCTTCTGAGCCTAAAGTAGATTTACTGCGAGAGAGATGTGCGGCAAGAAATAATGTGCGCGGTAGCCATTCGGTGCCCCTATTCATCCGGTCCCTGCCAAGCGAGGCCGGAGGGGGTTGGCCAGGAATTTTACAGGCTGTGGGGACTCATGGAATCTTGTGGACGCCCCCTAAGATAAAAAGAACAGGAAAATTAATTAGAGGCATAAAAAAAGCCTGTGGAACATAAAAAATAAAAAGTGCTTATCTGAGAAAATGGATAAGCAGTGAATAGGAAGCAGACGGTCGTGTTCCTAAGAAAATAGAGTGTCACAATCCAATTCATCATCAAGCATATTTAAAGGCCATCACAATGTTTCAATGGATTTTTGGGAAAAGATTAACTCCCCAAGAGCAAATGAGGAGGAATCAGCGTCAGTTGGAGAAAACGCAAAGAGAATTGGAGCGTGAGAAAATGAAATTACAACAACAAGAGAAACAGCTTATACGGGATATCAAGAAAAACGCCAAGGTTGGTCAGGTAGCAACCGTGAAGGTTCAGGCCAAGGATTTGATACGTACAAGGAAGCAGATGGTGAAGTTTGATAGAATGAAGACACAAATACAGGCTATTTCGTTGAGGTTACAGACGATGAGGTCTTCTACACAGATGACCACTTCTATGAAAAGTGCTACAAGGATATTGAGCGGTTTAAATGGAAACCTCAATCTGAATCAGTTGGGTAGAATCACCCAGGAATTCCAGAAGTCGATGGATGTCATGGACCAAAAGCAGGAAATGGTGGATGATGTCATGGATGACATGATGGATGACGAATTAGAAGAAGATGATGAAGAAGAAGTTGACGAGGTGGTGAACCAAGTCTTGGATGAAGTGGGTGTTGGGTTGCACGATAAATTAGGAGAATCAGCCGTTCCTGAAGGGGGCATCGAGTCAAAGAGTACTGAAGCTATTCAAAATAAACCCCAACTTGTTGGGGCCGATGGTGGCAGTGCAGATGATGATCTTCAGGCTAGGCTAGATAGCTTGAAGAGATGACGATGGGTTGACCGTCATTATTTGTATCTTGAACTCCTCTGCAATAAATGCATTTATGCCTTATTTATGCAGGTGCGTAGATTAAAGCGTCTTTAATAAAGTTGAGTGAAGAAAAAAAATTGGAAGTTCTCCAGCATAGTTATCTTATTAGTGTTACTCTTTCTGTTCAGAAATGCTTTACGAACTCGTGGCAATTGCTCGTATATCTGATCCTCTTGCCCTTCATACTGAGGCTAAGGAGCTTGCATCAACTATCGGTAAATTAGTGATACAAAATAAGGGTGTGGTGAGAGAGATAGTGTCATTAGGTGCAAAGCCGCTACCCAAAATTATGAAAAAGGCCAATGAAAGGCATTTTCAAGGGTCCCATTTTTTGATGCTGTTTGACTCTTCCAGTGCTGTACAAAGAGAGATATTGAGATCTTTGAAAAATGATCCTCGGGTTATCAGAGCTAATGTGATCAAGGTTGACGATTCCACGGACATGAGTCCCGGTTCAAGTGTCAGCAGAGTAATGTCCGCACTTAAAGACACGGGATACGAAGGACTGTAAATATAGTCTCTTCATGGCTTCACTTGTAAATACACTTTTCTCCACATACGGTATAATTCTAATATATATTTGTCTATTAATCAATCCACTGTGTCCTCTATATTGATATTGTTGTCGCTGAGTTTCTCTCCTTGATTCTGATTACCTAGGCCCCACCGGAGAGTTTGTGGCCGTAGTGATTCTATGAACAATGCCCTTCTGATAGGTTTTATTTCTGTCGGTACAGATTCTTCAGCGACGTCCGCATCTCCCTCTGATCCCGAAGTAGTAACGCCTATCGTATTACCCTGTGAATCGGATGCCCTCACTGGAGATGGCGGGAGAGCTCCTGTAGGTAACTGTTGCTCAATCTCCTTCACAGTTTCTTTCACTCTGCCTCTGCCAACTTCGATGGACGTCAATTTATCCGTGGAAAGACTAAGATCCCGAAGCTGTTCATTCTGTTGATATTTCAAAAGCTTTTCTTTCACAGCCGATCCTGTCAATCTTCTCATATATCGTGAATGCTTAGCCTGAGCGGCCTTCTGTTCAACCTCCGTTTGCTGAGATGTTGAAATGTAGATAGGATCCATAATTTTAGGCTGAAAGAAAGCGTTCAATATAGAAGGCTTACCCAATGGTGGTAAGTATGATGGAATGTTCATTGTAGGTTCATTGGAATCTTCCAAGCTTTCCTCATCAAGATAGTCACCTTCTTCCTCTCTGTTCTCCTCTTCCTTCTCTTCTAAGTATGACTTATGTGCTGCCTTCTTATTCACCAAGGGGATACTCTTTTTGTTCACAGTTTTGGTATCATCATACTGATGTGACACTACTTCTTTCAATCCCAATTCAGCAGCTTTCGCTTCGTCAAATGCTGACATCAAGAACGGAAGCTTTTCAGCAAGTGTAGTCTTATGTAACACAGAATCTTCTAGATTCACCGACATTTTGTCGTTGTTCAGGCGCCTCTTTCGTCTTTCATCCACATTAAATGATATCTCCGCACTGTCTTCCTTGTTTAAATCTGTATCAGAGTCTATAGATGCTTCCCCTTCCGTAGCGGGACTTTCCTCTAGAACCGGTTCCATTCTATGCGATTCATTCTTTAACTTCTCTTCCTCTTCGCCTGTAGAAGAAGGTGGAGTCAACTCACGTTGTAACTCGTACTGGTCTGTTTCTTTCTGCCGCTGCTTCCTTTCTCTGTCTTCAATCTTTCTCTGTGTTTCCTCTTGTCGTTGAGCTTTCATGGTCAAGAACATCTTTTCCACATCATTAACAATTGCAATACATTCCATTGCCCCAATGGTATCATTAGTACTGACACATTTGTTCAACTGCTGAAGTAGATTATTAACAAACTGTTTGTAATTTTTGACGGTCGCATTATTGATACCACTGCTTTCGGAAGGGAACTCTTCTTCTTTACTGCTGTTGTGTACAAGATCTTCCAAACTGATTCCCATATTGACTAATCTTGCCCTTGAATAATGGATGGAGATTTGATCAGTAAGAATGTTCTGTAGTCGAATCACCCTCAAGTTGAGCTCTGTGAGAATGGTACCTGGGTCACTAATCTTCTGTATAGGTGACAATCTCTTAGAAAAAGAACTCAACTCATCTATCTCCACACTCAAATCTCCCAAAAGATTATGCAAATCCAAGCAATGCTTTGATACACGCTTAGCCAGCTCTAAATTAAACTTTCTTCTTTTGACGTCCTTTTCGTTCATCATGATAGAATCCACCGATATATTGAAATCCAACGTCTGAAACTCCCAATTGTTGAGTTTAACCTCAATCTTCTCCAAGTCTCGAAGAATCTCGAAAGATTCTATACACCATGATTTTAAGCTCGAGTCTTTTATTTCTTCAATGTATTCAACCAACTCTTGTGTTTTCTCTTTCTCTTTGTTTAGATTGGGGTCTTTTAACAACTCCAGTAACGGATCGGTATATGGTAACACTTCTGTGGACATTATGTATCAATGGCGAGAAATCTTTAAGAGTGGCGAATAGTAATGATGCAATTTCGGAGGATAGAGCCTCTATGTTGACATAAAGAAATCAGCGTGTACAAAACATATTATATATATATATATTTTTTCCGTGTAGAAACTGGAGAGCAGTAATCTACTGAAAACTTTCCTATTTGAGAAGTCGAAACAGATCCTAACGGAAGCATAATACTAGGTGAATAAGTGCTACAGGAATAGTTTCCGAGACATTAGCAAACTCAAGATTTTATGCTATACTGCAATGATTTTTTGGGATGATTTCAAGTTTCAAATCACACATTCATCTTCGATGTTTCTTAGATCATGGTTAGATTTGATAACCGAAAAATGCCTGACTTTTCGATCTCGCGAGAGCATCAAAGAAAAAAACACACCACCTTAGGAGATTTGAGGAAATGGGGAGAGCGCTTGCAAATACTGTGCATCCGTACACCTGGTTAAAGGATCTCAAGAAAGAGATCAATAAATAGTTCTATTGAGCACTCCAGACAAGACACGGTTTCCTACAAATCAAAATGAGTGACGAAGAAAAAAAGGATATAAGTAGGGAGAAGTCTACCGAGGAAGTTTCCCCGGAATTGACAGAATCTAAAGAGGTTGAATCTTTTAAGAAAAGACAGCTCGAAGAAGACAATAAGAAAAAGCACAGAAAGAGACATCATCGTAGTAAATACAGAGATCTACCCACCGAGGATGAACCTGAAGAGCAATCAGAGGAAGAAGATCCTGATGATGATGTTGCTGACGATAAGTTAATTGTGGAAGACGATGAAGAGGATGATTTGTCAGAAATTGATACATCCAACATTATTACAGGCAGAAGGACCAGAGGTAAGGTGGTTGATTATAGTAAAGTTAGTGCAAAACTGGCAACAGAATCAGGAAAGGGTGAGAAATCTGAGGAAAAGAACGAAGACGATGAAGATGATATCGACTTTAAGCTGGTGGAGAAATAAATAGGCGACGTAAATAGGTGTAATTTACATGAATATGAAGAAAGCAACTCATTACAAGCAATTATAAACCTAAAAATATACTCAGCAGCAGTTGGAGTTCTTAGAGACCTTTTTATCCTTTGGTGCAGGCGTTAGAGTGATTGTCTTACTGTTCAAATCTCGGTTGCCAGAACCTTCAGCGCCGTCCATGTCGAACTTCCTCTTCGACACCATCTCATATATGCTCTTTATCAACTGATGAAAGGTAAACTCGACGTTGTCTGCATTTAAAGCAGAGGCCTCAGTAAACAACAAGTTATGCTCAGCGGCGAAGTTTTTGGCCTCCTCAGTTGGAACCGCTCTCAAATGTTCCAAATCGGACTTGTTACCCACAAGCGCTATCACTATGTTAGCATCTGCATGCTCCTTCATCTCTTTCAACCACCTAGAAACAGATTCATATGAATCAGAGTTGGAGATATCGTACACTACCAATGCACCAACTGCTCCTCTATAATAGGCAGCAGTAATGGCCCTGTACCTCTCTTGTCCAGCAGTATCCCAGATCTGTGCCTTGATTCTCTTTCCATTAATCTCCAACGTTCTAGTGGCAAACTCAACGCCAATAGTGGCTCTAGAATCAGGATTGAACTCATCTCTGGTGAAACGAGACAAAAGATTTGTCTTACCAACGCTTGAATCTCCAATCAACACGATTTTGAAAAGATATTCGTAGTCATATGAATAATCGTCAGCTGTATCAGACATAGTGTATAAAAATCAAATTATCAACAGTCGTTATCCTTTTGTTTCAGTCTGTTTGATTTAGCCTGCTTAGCTGTTGTTGTCCACTCAAACTTTTATATCGTTTGAGACAAGAGAAAATGTGCGATGGACATTCGCGAAGATTTGCACGAGGGAAAATGTCGGTAGCAAGAAATGTAAAAGAGAAAAAAAAAGCGTGAAAGATAACTGCCACAACTCGATCTCCTCTAGTCGCGCCTAATCGCGCTGACTGACGCGTGAAGTCAATTAACTGATTGAAAAAATTTTCGACGCCTTATTATTGCGAGAGGGACGTATTCATTCTCCAACTTTTGCCTCCACTGTCATTAAGTACAAACAGTGTTTAGGTAATATTTATTAAGCAATGTCAGAGGTGAAAATTGATGAGGCGGCATTTCGTCGCAGATTGCATCAATTGCAAAAGAACTTAACCACTTCCGACTACTTCAAATCTGTTAATGGCTTGTTGATTATGGTTGGATCCAGCGATGATTTTAATCCTTATCAGAAGTCCACCATACTCCATACTTGGTTGCTTGGCTATGAGTTTCCTGCTACTGGTATCTATATTACTTCCAAGAAAATCCTGGTGGTTACCTCGGTTGGCAAGGCCAAATATCTGTCTCCTTTGAAAAGTTCTCCAAATGGCAGTTACACGATGACTATCTTGTGCAGAAACAAGGATCCAGAGCACAACCGAAAGTTGTTTGCAGAATTTCTTGAAGAGATCCAAAAATCTGGTAAAAGAATTGGCATTTTACCAAGAGATCACTACCAGGGTAAGTTTATGGAAGAATGGAATCCTATCTGGGAGGGTGCAAAAGCTCAATTCGATCTCGTTGATGCCTCTGTTGGTGTCTCAAAGACCTTGGAATTGAAGGATGAGGAGGAGCAACGTAACTTGCGTGTTGCTTCTCGGGCTTCTACCAACATGATGTCGTACTTTACTGATGAAATGGGTAGAATTATCGATGAGGAGTTGAAAATTACAAACTCTCAGTTGGTTGAACAGATTGAAAACAAGATTGATGATGTCAAGTTTTTTAAGAGAATGGAGACAGACAAAGCAATGAAGCGTCTTGGTAACAACTTTGATCTTAACAACCTTGATTGGTGCTATAAGCCTATCGTCCAAAGTAATGGTAAGTATCAGTTGAAGTTTTCTGTTGAGTCTAATGATGAAAAATTAGGCGGTAACGTCATTATGTCCTCTCTTGGTATGAGGTATAAGAGCTACTGTTCTAATGTAACTCGTACTTTTTTAATAGGACCCACCAAAGAAATGGAGCGGAACTATGATTTTCTCTTACGACTACAGAGCAAAGCCTTCAGCCTTCTAAAAGACGGGGCCATTGCTAGTGAGATTTATAAGGCAGTTGCGGATTATATCAATAAGGAAAGACCTGATTTGGATAGTCATTTCCTGAAAAACATGGGATCTCTTATTGGTATTGATTTTCGTGACTCTAACGGTGTAATCAGCCCTAAAAACGGCCGCCGCTTAAATGAAGGATCTGTTGTTAACTTGGTTCTTGGATTGCATGATTTGCATGATGACAAGCAGGGTGATTATGGTTTGATGATCGCTGACACCGTCCGTATCACAGGTGAAGAACCTATCATACTTACTGATTCTCCCCGTCTCAGAAAGTTTATTGCCTTCTATTTTGACGATGAAGATGAGGATACAAGGGATGATGCAAAAGTCAAATCTGAACCCGGAACCACCAAAATCAAGAAGGAGGTTAAGCGTAGTAGTGATGCTAAGATTACTAGTTCTGCAAATACTCGTGTATTGAAAGCAAAACAGAGAGCCAAACAGAAAAGCTCTGAAGAAGATCAGCTGCAAATCCAGCGTGAAATACAGAAGGAGTTGCATGAGCGAAGGCAAAAAGAAGGTCTTGAGAGATTCAACTCGGAGGCTGCTACCGAAGATATTGAAAAGAAACTTGTATTCAAAAAGTATGAGTCCTACGTCAGAGAATCTCAGATTCCAACCAATGTAAGAGACTTGAAGATTCATATCGATTCTAAGAACCAAACCATCATTTTACCAATATGCGGTAGACCTGTGCCGTTCCATATTAACGCTTATAAAAATGGTTCCAAGAATGAAGAGGGCGAGTATACTCAACTACGTTTGAACTTCAACTTCCCTGGTGTATCATCATCACGAAGATTGGAGCTGCCATATGAGACTGGTGACGACAAACAATTCATCCGTAGTATCACCTTCCGTTCTAAGGATGGTGCAAGAATGGCCGAAGTACTTAAGAAGATTACAGATATGAAGAAAGAGGCTGTTAAAAGGGACACAGATAAAAGAGAAATGGCCGATGTTGTTTCGCAGGCCAACTTGGTCGAGGTGAACCGTCCTCGTCGTTTGGATAATGTGTTCCTTCGTCCCACCCCAGATTCCAAAAGATTTGCTGGTTATGTGGCCATCCATCAGAATGGTATTCGATACCAGTCATTTGGCAGAGGTGATCATAGAGTGAATGTTTTATTCTCCAATATCAAGCACATTTTCTTTCAGTCCTGCAAGGGAGAGTTGCTTGTCATTATTCATTGTCATTTGAAAACGCCGATTATGATTGGAAAGAAAAAGACTTATAACGTTCAGTTCTACAGAGAGGCTACGGATGCATCTATTGATGAGACTGGGAGCAGAAAGAGAAGATACAGATATGGTGACGAGGATGAACTAGAACAAGAACAGGAAGAGCGTAGACGACGTGCCGCCCTTGACAAAGAGTTCAAACAGTTTGCTGAGCATATTGCAGATGCCTCTCATGGTCTACTCGACTTAGACGTTCCATTCAGAGAACTTGGCTTTCAAGGTGTTCCATCCAGGTCAGCCGTTCTTTGCGTGCCAACGAGAGACTGTCTTGTACAATTGGTTGACCTACCATTTTTGGTCATCACGCTTGAAGAAGTTGAGATTGCCCATTTGGAAAGAGTCCAATTTGGTTTAAAGAACTTTGATCTTGTATTTGTGTTCAAGGACTTGGGTAAACCAGTTGCTCACATCTCTACTATTCCAATGGAAACGCTTGAAGATGTTAAAGCATGGTTGACGGATGTTGATATTCCGTACAGTGAAGGTGCCGTTAATTTGAACTGGCCAACTATTATGAAAACGATACAAGCCGATCCATATCAGTTTTTTGTCGACGGTGGTTGGTCCTTTTTGTCTAGCGAAAGTGATTCCGAAAGCGATGGTGAAGAAAGCGCTGCTGAACCTGACTTTGCTCCCTCTGATGAAGATCCTCAAGATGATGATGAGGAAGATTACTCTGATGCTGATGACGCCGATGCTGACGATGACGAAAGCGACTTTGATGATGGTGATGATGACGATGACGGCGACGCCGATGATGACTCGAATCTTGCCGAAAGTGATAACATTTCCGATGAGGTGTTCGATGATTGATTCTAAATTATCGGCTTCGTCATTCTAATTTTATTATCTGCCGCATCCCCCAAAACATGAATAGTATGTATCTATGTATGTTCCATATATCAACAAATTATATCTATCCAAAAGCATATTCTATATCTATAAAAATGCCATCCATCCAATATACATCTGGGCTAAATTTTCATCTGAAGTGGCCTGTTGTATCACTCCATCTACTTGTGCATTTACAGACACCGAGAGTCCGCCGCTATCTTTAGCACCCGTATCAAGATCCCTAGGATCCAATATGCCCTTAATTTTCCTTCGAATGGTATTCAGAGCCACTTGTGGTTGTAGCTTGGAGCTGCTATCAGGGTTATGGTCCACACCTCTTCTCTTTTTGGATGTTTTCTTCCAATCTAAAATAGGATCATATAGGAAAGTTTCTAAAATGTTCATCAAGATGTTTTCATTCTGCCGAATCAATCTCATGGTCACCTCACATGCTTTCCTAAATGTTCCCTCGTACCCATTAACGCCCATTGCAGCCACCATATTTTGAGTCAATCTGAAAGGTACTCTTTCCGGAACTTGTAGTTTCTTACCCTTATCAAACAAACAATCAAAGTCGACATGCAATATCTGGCCTGTGATTTCGTTCAAAAGAATGTTGTCACCATGCCTGTCGCCCATTCCGAGTAAATATCCTACGATCGACATCACGGCACATGATCTCGTATACCTATTCCGTGCTTCGTACCAGTTAACTGGATTGGGAAACTTATCTGCAAACCAAAGCTGCAAGACGGGTCTATAGTATGTCTTCAGTTTTTCATAGTTATGAAGCTTTTCACTCAAAGATAGAGCAGGATCTCCCATAAGAGTCTTCATTTTTGCGTAATCAAACCGATTTCCTTGCCATTGAAGATACATTAGCATGATGTCTCTGATGGTCCGCACGTTATCCACCATTTCGATCAAACCCATGTTTTCATTGAGTGGCACCACGGCGTATGATGTTATGGAAAGGCTTCTCTTCTCCGACTCGATATCCGTCTGCAAAAGTCTATCCATGACTGTAGCAAACTCCATCAGCTTACTATCTTTTCTTAAGTCATCGTTTGGCTTGCAAAGAATGCTGTAGCGTTTGTTATCACTTCCAATGACATATATCTTTCTGGGCTTCTGCATGGAACTTAAAATACTGACCTCGGGCTCAAATTTCGAGAAAGTGATAAAGTTATCAATGTTATGGTGCTTAGTCGATTTTGATTTCGTGGTAAGCACGGGCGAGTGAAGCCTATCAAAGTTGGCTCTGATTGGTAGTGCCAAAGAAAGGCATTCTGAACCTCTCCTAAAGGAGAATTTTAGATCTTCCCATAACTTAACTTTGCCCTCCTTGGATGTTCTTGCTTGGCATATTCCCTTTAATGCTTCAAGTAATTCAAATGCGGACTGAACCTGGTTTACGAGAACTTCATCACGTGCATTCTGAAGAGAAGCACAAATCTTCTGACCTCTCTTGCGTCTCTCGGAAGAATCAGACTGTACCTGAGAATAGACGGAATACAAGATCACCTGCGGATACTTCATTGCCATCTGGGTAATTATGTGCAAAATAAGGGTCTCTGTATCCTTATCTCCATGAATCATACGCGATATTAACTGCGAAAGAACCGTGTACCACTTGTATGTCTCGCCGTCATTAATACACATAGTAATAAATTTCAAAATGCCAGAGTAGTTATCATTCCTCTTGGCCATAATAATCTCGCTGGAGTATGATCTAAGCAGCTTTGAGTCGCGATACTTAGTCGAATAGTCAAGCCAAATAGTCACAGCTTTAGGTAGCACTTCAAACAAGTACTCAGTAGAGAAAGAAGCTGATCTCATGTATGCCTTAATAACATTAAACTCCAAATCACCATAAAAATCCTTCTCTAGTCGTTTCAACCCTGGGGTTTCGATCTCCTGTGCGTCGAGCAATTTATTGTAATACCGTCCTAGATAGTATTGAGCCTTGCCGCAGAATTCCAGATTCTTGTTATCCTGAGCTACTGACCGATAACCTTTAATAATCTCATCGGAACTACCATTGGCTGAATTTTCCAACCACTGTGTGTACTGAAGGGCCATCTCAGGCGACTTGATTTTCTCACTGTCAATAACGCTTTTTAAAGTTTTGAGTGCTTGTCGATGGCCACCTTGTGCCCAAAGCAATTGAGCGAATTCAAAATTCACAAAAGAGTTATCCGTACCAAGTGTAAGAGCGTGAGTTATGTTTTTAGTAGCTAGATCAAGTCTTCCATACTCGCGTAAAAGCTGTGAGCTCTCCACTAGTGTACTGCTAAGTTGCTGTCTAACTTCCTCTATAGGATGTAACTTCACTATGGCCTTTTTGAGAGATTGAATCTTCCACCTCGTACGAAAATCTTTCATTGTGTTACCTTGTCGATAACGAAGTAGCTTGAAACTTGTTTCTAAAGATGGACCAGATTTTAATTTAGCCAAGAGAGAGAAATCATACAGACAATGTAGCAGAACCATATAGTCGGCAATTTTGGTATGTGATATCTCCTTAGAAACAGATAATGCGAGTCCGACGTACGAAGAAGCCCTTTCAGCATGATCTAAACAACAGGAGATATCATTTTCATGCAATCTGATGAGTGCTTGAGCAAATTCGTAATAAATGGAAAGTTCAGATCCAGGAGATGTTATTGAAGTACTCTGCTCTGATAATCTAACCCATTTGCATAGTTGGTTCAACTCACCAGTAAAAATTGAGGCCTGTAGCCCACACAAAAACATATCCTTAGAGTCAATCCAATGGCTACCAAGAGTAAGACTCTGGTATCTCCCCAACTCCAATAGAACCTGGTCGTACTGACAATGATCATCTAGGCATTTCAACAACGAGGTAATACGAACTGACTTATCCTGTCTACGAAGTGCCTCTCGATCGGCAGAAACAAGAGTTCCCCCTATATTTGGATATTCAGCTTCTGCAATTGCCGCTAACGACTCGTGGGTTACTTCCCAATCTTCACTATACTGAAACTGCATCAATTTGTCGTTGAGACTGTTCGCCGAAAATTTCTTTAGAACACCTTGTAATGCATCCATATCGTTTAGCTCTGCATACATATGTCTGATGGTATTGAAAAACTCGTTCTCACTCATCTTCTCTGTTTGGTAACTCTGCTCCAAGTTGAATATGGCACGCTCATAAGAGTTGCATTGAGCCGTACGCTTGGCCAAAATTTCTGTTGGTAAATCCGCTAAGAATTGCTCCACGATTTCCCTCTCCTTGACGGCTGACGTTGAGCGAAGATGTTTTCTATCTCTCTTTCTTTCAGATATCCACTCTCTAAAGTAGTCAATGATGGAAAAAACAGTACGGTAACAACTTTTCAAACTCTCCACAGCAAAGTCGCTAGCAAGATCTTCAATATCTTGAGTGAGAACAGTGGTTATTTCAATTTCAATGTTGGCATAAGTGTCATTCTCCCCGTAAACCACTAATAACAACGCCAAATATGGAAGTAAGAATTCGCATATACTGAGATCCTGATCTCTGATAATGACAGTGCAGCTCTCAAATATCTGTCGAGCCATTCTAGGCATCCTTTCGGCAGTGGCAGCCCTAAATGTAAGATCCTCTGTGAAGTCTGTCAACCATTTGGAATGCTTCTTGGTTTCCTTGTATGTTGGATACATCAATAACTTATGGGTAGACATATTCTTAGTATAGCGAGAAACAAGTAATGGCTTCAAAACTGTCTGAGAAAGGTTACTTAACTTCGACCAAAATATATTCTCCTTGCTTCCCCGTTCCTTGATCTTCTCATCAGTAAGCTTTAAGATCTTCAGATATTGCTGCATTGTGTATGCCAAATAAAGTTGCTTCTGGGGATCACTCGACGCAATGAAACACTTCATCAAGATGTTGTTCAGAAAATAAATAGAGAACTCTTCTATCTCTCTTTCTTTCGTCAAATTGGTTACGAGGACAAGATTTTTTGTATGTCTATGGAAGAATGAGCCAAATTTCGACGGATCTAATGCACCGATCATGGAGAGAACAAGAGAGCACTTCTTTGGAATGTCGGTACAAGTGACAGAAAATCTATTTGATGCTCCCAGAAGGGCACTGATTAACGAAGAAAGAGGCCCTACAAGTACAACATCACTGATGTATGTTTTTTGTACGTCAATCTGCCGTATATCAAAGAAGGTGAGTAAATCTCTCAACACCAACGAAACTACCCACTTGTTATCAGCGCGGAGTCTTCTTGAGAATTCGACAAGGATATTTCGTGTCCAAAAGTTGCAAGTGACAATTTCACTGAGATCAGTATTTGAAGACGCCAAAGAATATACGTAAGAAGGATGCTCTTTAATTATGCGGGGATCCTTTTGGAAGATGTCCTTCAAGATTGCTTTAGCAATGGAGCGGCATTTCATGTTGAAATCCGTATACTTTTGAATGAGGTAGGAAATCAGAAGATCAACAATAATAGAGAGTTGTAAATACTTCAAACGTGACACTATAACTCTTAAGCACTCCAATCCTTCGTACTGAAGTTCAAACGACTCCAAAGCAAGCTGTAAGCAAGTCATAATCTGTGAAAGGCAGGCATCAAACCTTGGAGATAGTTCTGTAAGACACCAAATGGCCCTGATAGCTTGAACTTTCTCAATAAAAGGTTTGCTTCCCTTGTTGTTGTGAATAATATCGGAGAAATCCTGTGCAAGACCCAAAACGGTCAATTTCATCTGATCATCTAGTAGTGAAGACTCTTCTTGTTCACCGTTTATAGGGATATCAGATGCACGTCTGGCAACGCAGACACAAACAATAGCATTGCGGATCCTCTTCAGCAGTTCTGGAGTGCAGTTGTAGAGAGACATAAGTTCCCATATCAGTTCCAATACATTCAATTCCCTAAGAATCAATTGGAGGCTCGCTTTTTTGTATCTAGGAATAAAAATACTCAAGATTTTTGTTATTTTGGCAGGAGAGATCACGTCTTCAGAAACTAATAGTAGTGCAGAGCATTTGCACAAATTTGCCGACACCAATCTTGTTTTAGACTGCTCTAACTGCTTAGCAATAAATCCAATTGGATCGCTATCAAAGTATTGGATAAGTCTTGGGATAGTGTAATCTTGAGTTCTATTGAGAAAAGCGCTGACATTCATCTCAATACATTCGCAGAAATTGAGAAGCAATCCAGGATTTGTAATTTGCTTTGTCAACAAATCGCAGCTTATCACGGGAATAAAAGGTTCAACAAGCTTCCATGGAGTTACGCGCCTAGTTGAAGCCACTATACGAATTTCATGCAAAGCTAAGTTCGATCTAAACTCGTCATTATCACCCATAAATTGAATCAATGGGTTCAAAAGTACAAAATACTTGGAGTCCAACTTTGAAATACAAAGGAGTTCTCCCCATGATACGATGATTCCTTCAAATATATAACTTGTGGATCTGCTAGGAGCAAATGAGCTCAAAAAGCCCAATATGTGATCAAGGTCCGAATGATACTGTGCTCCTTCGGGACAGTAGAGAATAAGTGGAAGAAGCCTAACTGTCATCATTCGGATCTCTCTAACAACACTAACAAAGCATTTCTGGATAAAACTCCACAATACAGTTCCCTTCGATAAGGGCGGTGGCCTATAAGTTCTAAATATTCTTCCAAGACTGATAAGAAGTGATAATACCAGTTGTTCATCGTCGAGTAATGGTTTTTCTACCATAAATCGATCCTCAAGAATTTTGTAAGCGGAATACATTATGGAATCATCTTTATAAGAAGGTCTATTGACATCGACAAGGTCTGGATTATAATGTCTTTCATCCAAGCAAGAGTCGCATCGCTCGCAGCACTTCCTGGTGAAATCGAAATCATCATTTAGTATGCATGCAAATCTCCCAAGGGAGTTTATTAGATAGTGCTTGCCAATAGAAGAACCTAGTATTGAATCCGGCGATGTGTTGAGTAGACTTTCTAAGGAATGTAGCCATTTAGCCAAGGTCTGTCTCGCGGAATATCCAGAAGTGGGGTCCCCTTTCACAATCTGCAAGAGTGACATTTGTGAATATGAGTGATTTAAATATAAAAGGGATTTCCCATCGGTGAGCCTCAACAGAAAATCAAGATTCATCGAAACATCATCTGAAGCGAATGACCTTAACAATCTCTCTCTGATAGAGTCAAGCATTCTGTTAACATAAGGCTTGATGGCACGATCGACAATAACCATGGAGCTTTCTCTAGCGGTGATGCCTTTTGATGATGCATTTAGCACAAGTAAGAGATTTATGGTTATATACAAGTCCTGGTGAAGATCCCCATTCATGTATCCAACAATAAAGATTCTCTTATCAAAGCATAGATCAGTTTTATTCCAGAAATATACGCAGGTTCCAAGTTCACGGCACTTTAAAAGTAGTTTCATCAATGATTCAGCAAGTACCACCTGCAATGAAGGGAATTTTGCGATAAGTGCCCAATTGAGTAGCTGTTTGCACTGTGATAATGCGAGATCCAAAATGTTCATCTGACAATCGTCATCATCATTGAAATACCCCACGGTGGAGTTCAATAGTACAGCAAAGAGTTGATCAAACTTATAAGCAATAGAAGGCACGGAAGTCTGTGAAAGATATGCGACTCCGAGATCAGAATCTCCAGTAACACCTTCACCTTCTTCCCTTTTCAAGTCCAAATTAATGACTATGTTGTTCATGCAAAACCATGTTCTTCTAATAAAGTTATCCAGAAGCATAGAACATTGTAAATGAAGCATGAATATATTCCTTAAAGTGGGATTCAAAAGCACCTGAAGAATTCGTATAGAAACACTGAGCTTGGAAAATTTGCGATCATTCTCCGAAGCAATTTCATTAGCATACATTATCACACCTTTACTGGAAGTATTATCATTGTTGTTGGAGGTACTCAATATGCTCCGCAACAATTGCTTCAAGTTGACTTCAAGTGTTTCTATAAGATCATTTCGAATAGCAAGTAAATACTTGTTGTTTCTAAGTTTGCCTCCGGTAAATGCGGCAGAGATTACTTGAACCAAAGTCAGGTTGGCAGAATCGGATAGTTCCTTCGGATATTGTATAGAATCGTAGAAAACTTTGATGTATTTCAACAATTTTTTATAAATTTCGTTCTCTATAATCAAGCTAGGACTTCTAGAGAGTAACAATCTCAAGGCTTGGAAGATTTTGAGAACGACATGCACTTCTTCTTGGCTAAGAGACCTGCCCAGGTATGAGGGGAGAACAGTATCAAGCAAGGCATTAAGTGAATTTGAATCCTGTTCTTTACCGCTCGATTTCTGCTTTAGAAGCGCATCAAGCACTTCAGATAATTGTTTTATTTGTTCGGCCATTTTGTATATGTGGTCCTTGCATCATCAAATAGACAAAGGATCTCAAATTGGAGGGCATGAGACTGGTAAAGATTTCAGATGTCTTTCTATTTTGGCTTTTTTCCCCCGTCAGTCGCGAAAGAATAGAAAACTAAAAATATCGACGCGTTGAATTACAGAAATAAGGAAAGGATGGAAGAAGAAGCCTAAGCCAAAAGTATAATTGATAGAGCTACTCAAAGAAAATTAAACAGCATTATACATTGAGTGCAAGGTCTAGATGAGTCTATATAAAAGACGGAGAAGGTCAATGAAGCGATGACTTGACGAAGGAGTGGCGAGATATATGAGGGGAGGTGTTGATGAAGGTGAAAGGAGACATCATTTTTTTGATCTTCTAAATAGGAGAATATGTGGTTCAGGAGCATGGCACCCATAATGGACCCACCCCAAACTTTGAGTGATTCCCAGTTGACCCCTCCATTCGTCTTCAGTTAGCAGTTTGAATGTACCTTTTTCCGTGAAATAATCGCTGGGTATCAGCTTCAGAAGTTCTCTGGGAAGCACAACGTGTCTATATTCAAAGTTATCATCGGAGTATCTTGGAGAGTAGTAATATTTATCTCTGAAAGCCCATATCTTTTCCCTTTCTTGAGGCGTGAAGGGTCTGGGTCTCTGTTGGTTTGGATCTGGAAAGGATTGTGACATTTTTGGGTATATCTAGCTGAAAGTGGTTCAAATCAAAAAGAACGAGTCACCAAGGCAGAAAAAGTTTGAATTGAGATTTGGTGGTCGATCGAATCGATCTGCGATTTTTTTTGGCAGGCAGCGAAATTCAGAAATCTAAAAGGAAAAATCATCGATCCGAAAGGAGTATAAAAGGATTATGGGACTGATGAATATATAATTGAAGAGCCAGATAGTGGAACACTCTGCAAGATCTTGAAATAGCCTAAAATTATGTTATTTCGAGAACTTGAATTCATTTTTTTATGAGGATAACTACTAGTACAATGTAGTGTCAATCATTTTGAGAAAGATGTCCAGGAAAATTGAATGAAATTTCCATTTATTCAAATCGTATTGAAATTTTTGATAAATACTTAAAAATAATGGTTTGTCAAGGTTATTTTTTTGAACTAGCAAACTACAAACACAAAAAATGGTGTATTCAAAGCGTTGCTCTCTATAGAAGTATATGATCTCCAGTTCCCCAAGAGTTTGGGAGGGATATACAAATATCTTAGTTTTCCACCCCTTTGGATAGTATCAAATATGGTGTCATAACCCCCTCTAAGTCGCACTTTCCGAAATTTGAGTATCTATTGTAGACGATCCTACAAAAAAGGCGTCAAGGCGACTGGCTTATCATTTCTGAAAGATGGTGTTCGCTAATTGATAGCCATCCAAAAGTGTTTCTGATCCTGTACAGTTGTTTCTTAATAAAGACGTTTTCTGAACGCTTGGCAATCTCGGTTTCTCCAACCTTCGGTACTAATTCGGCCACCCCTCAGCGAATGACGCGTTGAATTCTTCCATGCATTTAGTACTATGCGCGCTGATAGTTCCACACATCTCAATTCTTCGAATTATGGGAGAAAATTTTTTTTTTTTCTTACTGCTATTACAATCGTATTCTTGATGTGGTACTGTTTCAAAGGAGTAAATGGGAGGTCCCCTTTCGAATCCGTGTGTGATTATGTACTTTGCCCACCTATCCACTATTTAGTTTAATGACTTTCCTCTTGTAATTTGCTTCTTCTTTCTGGATTCTCTTCATCTAATACTACCTCTTGGCGTCTACCTTCGCTCTGATCGTTATTTTTTCACTCGCAGCTATTTAGGTAGATCAAAGAACAGTTTCCTTTCCTTATTCAGCGTTGGTCTTAAATTTTCCCTTTGCAGACTATTTTTGATTCATATTAATCTCATCAAATTTTCTTCTGAATAGTGTATCCAGTGCTTCCTCCATCTCATCTGCACCGTATTTTTTGAAAATCTTCAACTGCTTTTCTACTATCCCCTTTTCATTTAACTAATGAAGGAAGTCCTCCATTGTGTGCGGCTACCAAAATAATTAGAAAGCAACAGCAACAGCAGCAAATGCAACGTCAACAATCAAACCTCTCTACAGCAGGGCGAGTCTCTTCGAATGCTCAAACTTCAAACTCTATTGTCGACTCAGAATCATCTGAATTTGATTCCTTTTCCTCGATAATTACTCCTAACGTGAAAATAGGCATTAAACCTCTACCTCTGACTTCTGCGTTAGTGAAATCTGACCGTACTCTTGTTGAAAGCTTAAACTCGTTGGGATATGATTGTGTTCTTTTACCCGTTACTAATGCAAGGTACAAAGAGAATTGCAAGGCCTATTTCCTTGAATTCAGGCAGCGATTCAATGGTTCGGTTCCTTCGTCCTCTGACTTCACCTTATCCACAATTTCCGATGTCGGCAAATTGTTGGGAAGTCAGGCGAGTGATTCCTTGGGCCGTTCAGATGATAAAATTGATCTGGTCATGCATGATTCCGAAGTCGACGCACCAGTAAATGAAAGCGCTGAAGCTGTCAACCACAATCAAAATAGCGAGGAGAATGAGCAAAAGAGTGAACTCGATGATGATGACAATGACTACGACCTTAACTCACTGATGGTGCCTCATCCTAAATTAAACGAGATCAATATCATTACGGGACCACATATTGTCAATACTATCGGCCTTCTTTCCTCTTGGGTTGAATTGGATAACGAAAGCAGGTTAATCAATGAGTTTTCGCTGCAGGTCATTATAAATGAGGTTTCATATGCTCAGTATACAGGTATCAGCACCTTGCTTATTGCCCCTCCAAAGAATATCAACAATTTGCAGACCTATGCTGACAACCTAAATACTATTCTTCAAATGTATCCGAACATAGAGCTGTCCATATCTCTTCCTATCTGTGAAGATACTAAACAAGATCCGATTACTGGAGAGACAATGCCCATGATTGATCCATTTTCTACCTGGGATATTTGGAATTCCATTAGAATTCAATGCAATTATAATAGTAAATTGTCTATTTCGTTGGGTTCTCCAAAAACCAATGTTCCACAAAGTGTGGTTAATCGGTGGTTACTCGAACCTGTTCGGTTTTATCTCATATCCAGTTATCGTTTCATTCCCAACAGCAAGAACTATCCTGTTCTTAATAAGTTCAATCAATTGATTATCTGGAAATTCATTCAGAGAAAAGCACTGTCTCCACCTACTTTACTCCTTCACGGAGTGGATAAAGAAAATATGACGATTTCTTCCAGGGTTCCTGACTCTACAGTGACTTCAATATCTTCTTCATCAGTAACCTCTCGGGGAACAAGCGGTAAGAGAAATTCTGTGATCGTTACTGTCGACGGAAAACATGTATCTTTGGGAGATTTGGCTTACCTTGAGTATATTCGCTATCTTATTGCTGTAAGCTACAGGAATAATCAGTTACTTCCGTTCGAAAACTTTACCCTAAACAGTTTTCTACGCCTAAACTTGCGTCCGGATCAAATCTATTCCCCTGAGAGTTTGCAAACTCCTTTACAGCCTCTCTCTTCCAATTTGGATAATAATACCTATAGAATATTTGAGCAAGATCATGCCAAGTATGAGACATATCAGAAAGCAATAACTGCTGCGTTAGTCGATCTTTCCAATACTCCTCGGTTCCATCATCTTAAAGGATCCAATGCCCATGGCTCGTCGGCTCTTCCTCTATCAACTGGAGTGGACAGTAGTCAAGTCACAGATGCTGGTTCTGAAGAGAATTCCAGAAATTGTCTACTGAAAATTCTTGTGGTGGGTCCTGGAAGGGGACCCCTTATTGAAAGACTCTTTTCATCTATTCGATTACTCGACTTGAACTTGAAACATATCCGTATTGTGGGGATAGAAAAAAACACAAACGTGATGCTCTATCTAAAAGGAAGAAACAAGGACCATTGGAATGGTAAGGTTCAGCTCTATAATTGTGATGCCCGCTTTTGGGAGCCTTCATCTTCACAGGAAACTGGATTCAACTTGATAATCAGCGAGCTACTTGGAAGTTTTGGTTGTAACGAACTTGCTCCCGAGAGCCTCGATTACATCGCTCAATTCTGTGATCATCAAGACTCTGTGTTCATTCCATCAGAGTTTAGCACTTTTGTTGCTCCAGTTATTTCTCCTGCACTCTACAGTAAAGTGATAAAGCTCTATGATTCTGCAAAGTTTGATCGACCTTTTCTTCCTCTATGGGATGAATTTGATATGCTGTCTTCCAAGTATGCCAGGGTCTGGACATTTCGTCATCCTTCACGTAATCTCGGAGGTCAGAAGACCTACAACGGTACTAGAGGATCATTTGAAAACAAACATAACAGGAGGCAGGCACATGTTATATTGAAGTGTCATAGAAAAGGAACGATACATGGACTAATAGGTTATTTCTCCGCCGTCCTATACAAAGATGTTGTTTTGTCCACATGTCCCACTGGCAATGGGCCCACCCCACGCAATTTAGTTTCTTGGCTTCCTTTTTATCTCCCTATAGAACAACCTATTCATCTTACTGACGAACAGGAATTGAGTATTTTTATCAAAAGAGAATGCCAGGATGGTAGGGTCTGGTACGAATGGTCCATGGAGGCTTTCATGTATCTTTTATTACCAGGCAGAACTTCAGGTCTAAGGAACGATAGTAACACTGATTCCGAAATGGATGTCGACAATGATGGTTCCCAGGTCAGAGTGCGTACAGGAGTTACCAGAATTCACAATGCCTACGGTTCTCATTACTCTATGAAGCTTTGCTAACCGTTACAAATTTACTATCAACTTTATATATCTTTTCTCCGCATTTTCTGTTTTGTACAAAACTTTATATTTTTCTGCATCAATTTTACATCTGGGCTCTTTGCTTTCTTGCTTTTGATGATGCCATATCATTTGTATAGAAATGTATCTTTCATCTAATATCAATGTAATTTGAAATATAGCTAGAAAATACGTCATGTATAAATTCCCTGGGTGAGCATTTGGAATTGGTCATAGAGTCTGGTATACGCACTGTTAATACTCTTATTAATGAGAAAGTCTTCGGTAAACGCATCAATCTCCTCATCCGTTAGATGTAACTGAAGTCGTTGCTTCAAGAAGACTGAAGTGTTTTCTCCGGCACTAAAGCATGGTAGAAAAGAATCTGTTTGCATCAATTCCACTATATTCACAAGACTATCTGCATTTCTCCGAATTGATTTGAATGCCTGTTTAGTGAGAAATTTGAATTGCTGGAAGAAGTAGGAATCCACTCCCCCAAGAACGTCTACGTATTCCTGCGTTAGTTTGAACGGGGCAGACTCAAAACCCATGGATCCAGGAGAGTTCGAGAGTAAGAAACCAAAGTCTATGTGAATGATATGGCCCTCTGAGTCAATCATGATATTACCATTGTGCCTGTCCTTAATCTGTAAAACGTAGCAGACAATAGAATATGCAGCTAAAGACGAGCAAAAATTCTGCTGAGCAATCTTGTACCTTGGAGAGTCCTCATTACCAAACAGCCTAATGAAGTGATCCTTCAGGCTAACAATCAGGCCGTTCTGAATTTCACCCTTGTTTACCATGTACTCGGTAAGAGATTTTTTGATGGAATGAATAGATAGGGCGTCGGTGATAGTTTCAACAAGGCCTGTGTTAGAAGAAGTCACAAGGATACGCAACCTCTTAACCCAGACACGAACTCCATCTTTATACCACATATTCGCCATGGCCTGAATAAGTTGGCACGCAAACGCCTCCTGACCGAGATCCTCTCCAGTTTTGGCAATTACTGAGAAAAGATCCCAATTTTCGTACTGACCGAACTTTGACTGTTTCCTAATTCGCTCTTTCTTCTTGTTCCAATCCTCCCCAAGATAACTCAATCCGGCAACCTTTAAGTCGTTGGACAACTTTCTTTCTCCAGCTCCATCGTCATTGTCATTTGAGATACCCACCGATTCAAAACTGTTTTGCATGGACTTCATTGAATCAACAATACGCGATCGAATCTGCTGTGCCTGCGAAGTCGAAAGTGTAGTGCTAGAGGACTCTAACTGCCTGAGCATAATACCAGCAATACGTAACTGAACTGCCAAATTCTTGTCATGTTCAGAACTGTCTTTCATATGATCATGCAAAGACATCTTGATACTGTGAATCTGATTATGAAGACTCTGATCCTCAGAAAAAAAGCTTTTCGTAGGAAACATAAGCGCATCCTTGTCATCTATGTTATTAGTAAGTTTAACAACAGACACGTCACCGAGATCCGATTCCTCCACGACAGCTGTCCCAGCAACCTCTGACGAAGGAATTCTTTTTCCACAGCTACTGGTTTGTCTTCCAGAGGAGACAGTGGAAGCCCAAGAAGAGGAGCCAGGATTGATAATATGATCAGTTCTAACAGAATCACGGTACGCCAAATCAAATTTGTATTTACCATCGTCACCGGATTGCTGCAGATCGTACAGTAAACTCTGATTGTCAGGCGAATCAGGGTTGAAGTCCATACCATCAGAGAAGTATTCTATAAGCAATAAGTATGGAACACGCTCTGCAGAATTTAAGACAGCGCTTTCATTAACCGCTATATGACAGATTTTATGATGCTTGCCCCTCTTATTCTTCGGAAGAAGCGTGGGAATATCAACTTCGCATGGTAGATCATTATTGAGAAGGGCCAACTCGGCCTTAAGCGTAGACAATCGGGCTTCTCGAGGAACCTTAGATAAACGAATAGAAATGCTTTGAAAAGCAATGACAAACTGCGTAGTATTCTTGAAATAATTAGATTTGAGTAGTTTAACTTGCTGGGCCTTGTTCAATGGAACGCGATATGTTGAAAGTGACGATACAACTCCAGAGTCTTCGCCATTTAGACTTTCTAGTTCACTGCTGTTACGAAACTCAAAGGAATTACGAATTGAAGATGCGTACGAGCCGTGCAATCCAAAATTATCTGCAGTCAAAGAAGTATGCAAGTTAGGCATTGAAGCCACTAAATGGTCAATGTTGTTAGCGGGAGGACCAGAACCCTTTGCAGCGACTCGAGAGACACCAGGCTTATTTAGTGACATCATTGTAGTGGCTGAATGGCCGTAAATTGCATTTTCGGTTCGAGGAGCAAACTTTCCAGATTTTAAAGAAGGCCTCCGAAGCTTGGGCAGATGGATCTCCGCATAGGAGTCTACCATATCCAGTTCCAAGTCATCTGACCGTCTAAGTCGTGTAGCAGATGCGGAACCTGCGGTGCTAGCAACATCCCGGTTCAAGGTCACTGACTTAGTTCTTCGTACATCAGGGGAACTATCAGCTACCCTTCCATTTCCACCACTTCGAGCATTCTTTAGCGTGTTCTTCAGGGTAAGATTCTTAGTAAGACTCTTTTTGACATCCTTAAGGACCTCGAAGACTAAAGTCTTGACACGCTTGCCCTGAATTTTTACAACAGGCTCGACGTATGTTGTGACCTCAGGCACTGTGACACCGGCGAGAAGAGACGTTTGCAATACAATGGACGGGGCAAGATTCTCACGGAAGTTCTGGTTGACATCATGGCGAGAAACGAAACCAGTTGAAGTTGCAGCCAAACTTCCTCCGCCAGGACGAGAAAAATAATTGAAGAGTTGGTATTGTAACTCGTTTATCAGCCTTTTACAAGTCTGAAAACCGATACTTTCAGGCTCTGCTCCTAGTTGTTGGAGCAACGCCTGTAGATGCCAAAAAGTAATGAGACTGAAATGTGCATCCTTATTACAAAGGGTTTTCACCATTTCTTCAAGAGCCATTGACTGTGTCTCAACAGTTATCAAGAGCTGCAAAAATTCGGGAACAAAGAGTCGAAGTTCAGTAATAGGGTAGATTGAAGCACGCTTACAAAGTTGATACTGTATGCCCACGTTTTCTGAATACTGACGGAGCATGTCAATGCATTGGTATATATTAAACTCCGGAGATTGGATGACATTCCAAAGATCCACATCGGGATCAGAAGAGACAATTGCGGTTTGAGTGTCAGTCATGCACAAAGAAGTCTTTATAGCAACGGAATATATGAGACACAAATGGGATATAATATTCCAGACACCTCAGTAGCAGAATTAAATAGGTAGGCAGCTCTGTACGTCAATAACGACTGAAAACATACAGACCGACAAGTGAAACACCTCAAGTTAACTCTTTTGATGAAGTGGATCTGCCCGCAAAGCTCTGGGATCGGTCAGTTAGAATTGGTGTAAGTTTTTTTCTCCTTGCAGGAAATAATACGGGCGACGACAAAAGAGAAAAAGACGATCGACCAGCTTAGGTGTGGACGTAAACATGAAGGGACGAAAAAGTCAAAAGAACAGAAGCACTGAAACATCGACACTATAGTCGTTACTATTAGTAGGGAACTGCAACCCCAGATCGTTTAGATAGATGTCTATAGCCTTAGAGTATCCATTAGTGAGCTCACGTGTGACACCTAGGACACCTAGGCATCACCACCATCACGAGGCAGATAACTTTCCTGCTCAGCGGTTCAAAGTGGGATACCAGAAAGTCATATTGGACATTGACCTTGCCGAGCAAACTATTTATGGAGAGACTGAAATTACCGCTTTGCCCTTAGAAGCCTCTTTGAAAGAAGTGAAGCTTGACTGTCATGGAATTCAAATAAAATCTGTCATCGTTAACCAGAGATGCGCCCGATTCTCCTACTTAGATTTTGGTCAAAATGACGAATATATGAATGATACTGACAATTCCGTTTTGGCAGATTATAAATATGATTCTTACGTTGACACAAACTCTACTACGAGTTCTGTGGAGCAGCATCATTTTTATAGGGGCAAGCATTACCCTCTATATTCCGATCAGAATAACGCCTCTCACCCTTCTTCTTCCTACCCTCAATCTTCCTCAGAGCTTGTGATCAAGATACCTGAGAGTATCAAACTTAGACTTCAAACTACTACAAATACTACATCTACCAATTCCCGGCAGAACTTTTCGTCTCCAGTCGGTAGTGCCAGGTCCATCAATGGTACTCCAGCTACTGCCAATGGGTTGGTCAATTCTGATAAGGTGTACACTCCCTTGAATATAAAGATTATTTATACAGTGAGAAATAGCAGAAATGGTATTATCTTTCACGGTGGACGCCATACAGATATTCCAAAAAATCGATGGTTTTGCTATACGTTCAATAATGCGCTAAATTGCAGTGCCAGCTCATGGGTTCCCTGTGTTGACAATTTTCACGAGAAACCTGCTTGGGATATCAATATAGTGGTACCGAAGACTGTTGGAGACATTGGTGAAACCAAAATCGTCGGCACTAAGGAGGCAGAAAAGGCTTTTCGTAAGATTCAGCTAGAGGAAATGGATGAAGATGATGCTGAAGATGCTGTAAAAAAAGTGGCGGAAGAAGATGAGGAGGATGACGGTCAAGAGTTTATTGATGAATCCACGCCCATAGTGGTTGCTGTTCCGGATTTGGTTAGTTCTAAAGAGACTCCACAGCAATTTGATTTGGGTAAGAAAGTAGTGAATTTTCAATTCTACAATCCAATTTGTGCACATCATTTGGGATTTGCAGTGGGCCCATTTGAGAAAACTCCATTACTCGATTTGAAACCTGGCACCGACAGAATTCTTCCAAGCACAACGCTTTTGAACTCTTTAGACGATGCCAGCGATGAAGCAATAGAGTTATCAGTTGAGGCCAATTCCAATAAGGTGCCAACAATGTTTTACTATCTTCCTGGAATGAAGAGAGACGTGATTAACACAACCATTTTTCTCTATAAAGCCTTAGACTTCTATTCCAAGGAATTCAGCTCGTTTCCCTTCACGAGTTATACACTCGTTTTTATTGAGGACTTCCCATGCGATGCATGCTCTTTTGCAGGTATTACGATTGCAAGTGATAGCCTTCTTTATGGCCCGGAACTTGTCGAACCGATCTTCAAGACCACAGAGATTTTAGCTGTTTCTTTAGCTGAGCAGTATGCTGGAGTCAATGTTCTTCCGAGGACTCTAAATGATATATGGTGTACAGTGGGACTTTCTAAGTACATGGCGCTGCAATTTCTAAAAAAATTGTTTGGTCTGAACCAGTATAAGTATATGATCAAGAAGCAATCTGATTTACTTTGCAAACTGGATGTTGGAATGAGGCCCCTAGCCAATCAATGCTTTCGATTCCCCTTGCTATTTGATCAGGATTTGGAATTTATAAGGCTGAAGGCACCTCTTATTTTATACATTCTTAATCAACGTATGACAAAAACAGATAGATCTTTTGGTCTTTCCCGTGTCATTCCGAAGATTTTCCTTCAAGCAATGTCCAACGATCTACCTGGTGGTAACTGCTTGTCCACTTCACATTTTCAGCATGTCTGTGAGAAAGTTGCCCATCATAAACTTGACGAGTTCTTCTATAACTGGGTCCATAATACTGGTGTACCTATCTTCTCCATTACTCAGAAGTTCAATAAGAAGAGAATGTTTATTGAGATGTCCATCAGGCAAATACAACGGTCCAGTACGCCCAGAGACAACGATGATGTGCTATCTACGGAATTAAGAGAGGATAAAATCTCAGATTTCCGTAGGAGACATTTTGTCGACGAGGCTGGAAGATATGTCACAAAGGAGCCGGACTTTGAACCTCAAAATGCTTTCACTGGCCCCGTTACAATCAGAATTCACGAAGCAGATGGTACGCCTTACGAACACATTATGTATATTAGGGATGGATACACCAAACTTGATATTCAGTACAACACTAAGTACAGAAGAGCTAAAAGGAAGAAGGAAGGTGTTTGGGAAGAAGACGAGGAAAAGGAAGGCAGAAAGAGTAAAGATGAAGAAAAGAAGGACAGTTCATTAGGTGACGTGTTGATGACGGCTACAGAGGCTGAAAATTGGAGGTTGAAGGAGGATGATTCTTCGGATGATAATTCGTTTTCTGATCCTCAGGCATATGCCTTCGAGTGGATGAGATTTGATGCCGATGGCGAGTGGATTTGCCAGAAGCGTATTAACGTAACAGATCAAATGGAGGAGTCCAAACTTCGGCAGGATAGAGATGTGGAGGCACAGTTAGAGGGCGTCATACATTTTGGAGACTCTTTGAGGCCGAAATTGCACTATGCAAACGTACTACTCAGGACCTTGATTGATAAGAGGTACTACTTTGGTGTTAGGACTGAGGCTGTTCGGGGATTGAGTAAGATCTCCAAGGAAGAAAATGATCATATTGGCATGAGATATTTACTTAGAGCATTCAAGAATCTCTACTGTTATAACGGTGAAACGAATGCTTACTATGATGAGTTTGACCCGAAAGAATATCTTCCAGTCCCTAATGATTTCTCTAACTTTACTGATTTATTTGTTATGAAGGCCATTGTGAAGGGACTTTCGCAGATTAGAAATAAGGACGGTGATATCCCCATTGAATTGAAGAGAATTTTATTGAATATCTTCAAATATAACGATAACATGGATAATGAGTTCGATGACTGCTTCTACGTCTGTGACCTGCTCGGGTCGTTATCAAATCTTATCATTCATTCTAACAAGGTCATTGCTAATCACAATATCTCTGCTCTGGATGCTTCTGATACAGATGTTGGTGGTGACGATCGATTCTCGCAAGAGACCTTGATGGAAATGAATAGAGCTGTGAAGATGGACGAGTGGTCGCCATCATATCACGACTGTGTGGAGAGGAAGGTATTCCAAGAAAAAATTCGTATGGTTCGATGTGGGCTTATTAACATGCCTTTTCAAGAGCTTGTATCATACACCGGTGCTAAACATAACCCGGATATTCGTATTTTAGCCTTTGAAGGTCTGCTACTTCTGGGAGGACTTAAGAATGGTCATGTTTTGGAGCTCTTTTTTACCACCCTCAAGATCGATCCTTCAGTTTATGTCCGATATCATTTAATGAGGATTTTTGAGAAGGCTATAGGTGTTGCCGCATTTGATGATACACCATCAATTCTAGACGATGAAGAATTTGCTGAAGCTAAGTTAAAAGAACAAATTCAAAAGGAGCAGGAAAAGAAAAAGATGAGTATAAACGGAAACGGCCCTAGCAGTGCTAATTCGAATGGACTGGCAGGAAATGGCATGGTGATTGTTGAGGAAAGTTCTTCTGGTGACTTAATGCAATTCAGAAGGGATCAGATTGCCAGGAAAACGATTAGCGGTGCCATTGCACTTTTGAGAAGGGACTACGCCGTTGGCAATGGGTTGCAGAAACATATATGGGAGGCTATGCATTCCTGTATGCTTTCAATTGGGGCGAAGAGAGAGCTTCTTGACATCGCTATCATTCTCTATCGTGCTAGAAACACATTTGTTGTCAGACTGGATCTTCCTACCGACAAAAAGATAATAGCAGTTATTGAAGAAAAGAGTGTGGATCAATCAGATCCTAATACCGGAAAATTTGTAATTGGAATGAAGAGGGAGGGCAGATTGATGATTCAGATTCCTACAATAAAGCTCAAGAACACATACACAACATCATCTACATTGGCAGCAGCTCCTGTCCAATCTTCTATAGGGACTACGTCAAGGCCTTTGTTGAGATTGCATAGTGCAGGAAAAGAAAGATCTTCTGCAAGAACCCTAACTCCAAAGGTGGGTTCGAAATCGGTGGGACTCGCTGTTAAGGTAGCGGTAAAATCAGAACCTCTTGGTGCTGTAGAAATTCCACCAACTGCACAACCTCAAGTGAAGGATGTGCATGTACAGGTAGATGCCGCTGACGGGAAGTTCACCATCAGGTTGAAATTTAAGAAAGGTATATCTCTTCCTGGTGCTCCAAAGAAGGCGAAGTGTCATGTTACCAAAACAAGCTCAATCCTTCCGATCAGGTACGTGAAGATCAGACTCAATGAGAAAGAAATATGGTTATCTGATGCCGATAATTTTGGAATTAAAGCTCCTTCGAAACAGGAGGTGTTGGTTCCCAAAGGTAAACCTACAAAGCTAGTCTCCTTGAAGATAGTGCCCGAAAAACTGGCTAAATTCACCAGCGACTCACTTGATAAGTGATTCTGTGTATACATATATTTGTGTCGATAATTGCATCGATAAATTGTATCAATGCTATATTTATAATGCTTATGGAAATATATTTATGCAGGGCTCTATAAAACAGTAGAAGGATCAGGAGCCTTTGGTAAGGTGGCAACATCTAATAATGAATTAGGTGAAGAACCAGCGTTTGAAGAATTTAGAGCCTCCTGGGGTTCACCTGTTGATGAAGCAGGTAAAGTGGACGGCATGGTTGCCGGAGGCGGCTTTCTATGAGTTGTTAAGCTTCGGCTTGGTAGTTTTGGTGGAGTATTGATCTTCTCAAGAGTAGGAACCTGTCTTTGCGGAAGAGGAGGAGGTATCACTTTTTTTAAAGGAGTCATCGTGGTGGTATCGGCGGACGCAAATGGTTCAACAGCTACATATTCAGTATTCTCAGGAGCAGTTATCGTTTCCGTTGTAGCAGAGTCGCCAATATCAGGAGCATGATGCAACTTCTCAGCCGTCTTCAGCGAATTTTCCCACACGCTCATACCTGCTTGAGCTGGGATCGTGTCTTGCACATTGTGTACACTGAAGCTCTGTAGTGTGTCAGTTGATTTGGCATCGATAGTTTTATCATCCAAAACTGGGGACACCACAGATTGAGAACCGAGCACTTCCATATACTCATCGGGATCATGCCGCTGTCTTCTCAAATTCTCGCTGATAAACATTTCGGGACTTGGGGGGGATTCAGATATATTGATCTGCGCTTGATTCCCGGTTATAGACTCACTTCCTTCCATTGAAATAATGCTCGAAGAAAGGCTTGAATCACGCTTTCTTCTACTAGTAATCATTTCAGGAGGATTGTAGTTGTTTTCAGAAGATCCCGACCGTGAATGAGTTTCTGAAGATGTCTTCTTACTGTACCATTGCCTGAATTTTGAGACAGAAGTATTAACTCCATTCTTTATTTGTACAGCTGCCTGTGATAACTCACTCTTCTCTGTATCTGTGTGCGAATCCGAATTACTTCCGAAACTTGAATATTTCCGTATGATATTCTTACCACCAGTCGTATACTTTTGAAAGGACGAAGTGACAGACGGTGAATGCGAATGCATAGAAGCATTAGAGACTGAGTCCGCATCACCATCCTCATTTTCGATTACCAATTCCGGAGGAGGTGCTTCTGCAAATGGCGTCGTAACGGTATTGCTATCATCAGTACCTGAAACAGAAGTGCTAGTGGGACCGGTAGATTCGTGGTTGCCAAAATCCGCTGCTATTTCTACAAACGCTTCAGTCGTGTTTGAACTGCTTGTAGGCGCATTTTCAGAAGCTTGATCAAGCTCGACATTTTTAGAAATCGCTTTTGATTTTGAAGCCGTTTGAGAGTGATCCCAAATGCCACCCCTGAAAATTTCCTTGGAAGTGTCAAAAAATAAGATATCATCCATAAATGGGTACACCAAGGTTGTCCGTATGGCATCTTTGAACCGTTTGTCAAGAATATTAGTAACCAAGTTATAATTTACCGTACGCGAGCTGACAACGGGTTCTATTTCAAGGTCTATTTCAGGCATACTCTTGAAAGTGTACCAGATTCTGGTGGATGGCAGCGGCTTCATTTTCACTAAAAGATCTCCATGTAGCTTTCTAAGAATAACCTTAAGGTTAACATCAAATTCTCGCTGCCTGAAGTGAGCTCCTAAGTTTAAAAAAACCTTTGTAGCAATTTCCACTGTTAGTCCTCCAGAGTAATCAATCACCATTTCAAGCTCTAAATCGCCCTCTGGAGTGAGATGCTTCATTCGAGGATGTGTAATAAAAGGAGCCGACTTACCAACATTGATATGGCCAATTTGTAGCTCATCCAAAAATCCAGGGGTTCTTATGCGTCGGAGCTTTTCATCGAACTTCTTTTTGAAGCCTTGCTTGAAAGCATCGGTTTTGTACACGCTCAAAAAAAGTCTTCCTATTAGAGCATTGATCCATTTTGTGGATAGTTGGCCTTCTGTTGAGTTTATCGTCTGCAGAAGATCAATCATATGGGACGTATTGAAGAAAAGTGGTTTTGCATTAAGAGTGGAATTCAAAAGATCATCATCTGTACCATTGGAAACAGAGTCAGCAACCGATGTGGCCCTTAGAATGGCAAAATACCAATCCTCCTTATCATGATTTGTGTCACCATAAAGAAAGTACGAGCCGGCCGGTAGCGCTGTATTCTGGGATCCTTTGTGCAGAAGATAGAGCAACTCTTTAGTAGAAAGCGGTTTTGGTTTGTTATTTGTTGGCTGAGAAACCTGTTTCTTAAGCAAGCATATTGCCGTGTACTTGGTAAACAGTCGGGCATCAACCAGATTTCGTGGCCACATTGTGACGAAATAACTGTTCAAGACGATAACATGCTGAACATCCTTTCTTGTCTCATCTCTGTAAAGAAATAGATTCTTATGCTTTAGTACCGCGAAGAACCTGCTTCTCTTTCTAACTTGCTTTAATTGATGAGCGTCGGAACCTCCTACATCCGGCTGCGGATCTTTGCTGCTGTTATTTCCGATCTCTTTAACCATCCTTATAAACCCAGTTCCGTTGGATGATGAGTCACTTGTATTTTCTGTAGGATTGCCATTGAAAGAAGCATTCGATCTGTACTGATCTGCCTGAATTTCTGGAAGGGTATAGAACTCGTGGGTCACTGTGAGCCAACCTTCAAACTCAGCCTTGACATCGAGATCTTCGTCGTAGTACACCTCAGTACTCTTAAGGGTACTATAACCCTTTGGATTTCCTTTTCGCTGACTTTCGTTTTCCGATTTCTTAGTCTCATCCCTTGCTTTATCTTCTTCAGTAATCTGAGCCTTGGGTGAAGAGATCCAAAGAGAAACTAGGACAAGGGGAGCAAGCGTGACGCCTCCAACAATGTAAAAGACTACGTACCATAAGAGTTGAATCATGGAGAAAGAACAAAATACCCTGATTGTGGCTAGAGCTGTTTCTCCTTTTGAACTGGCAAGCTGCCAACTTGATTTGTTCCTCGCGATGGATCTGAATAGAAATCACTTACTCACACGGCTGTG
Organism: Brettanomyces nanus; assembly: GCF_011074865.1. Classification (NCBI taxonomy): domain Eukaryota; kingdom Fungi; phylum Ascomycota; class Pichiomycetes; order Pichiales; family Pichiaceae; genus Brettanomyces; species Brettanomyces nanus. The sequence continues at coordinate 592,284 of NC_052374.1, read as the reverse complement.
CGTACGAAACGATAGTCTCCTTACGTAACACATTTGAGCACTTGAAATTTTTTCTCAGTTCAGAGGGAAGTCGATTGGAAAGGGGAGTGTTTGGGTAGATACTTATTCTCCCACGAGTTGTACGAGTTGTTTGACTTCGCAGAAGCATGCTGTCCAGAATAGGGTATAAACCAACAGGATACAAGCTTGTACGGTTATATGTCACAGGCCCAATCAAAATTCCTTCTGCGCTTCCGGAAAGGCCTGTTAAGAAGATTCGCATAGGTAAGGCCAGGCCGGCTATATACTACAAGTTTGATACACTTGTAGAACTTTCAGATGGTTCAGTGATTCGTAGAAGATCACAATTTCCTAAGGACGAAATCCGTATGATCTCGGATCAAAGAAACAATCCCATATGGAATGCTTCGAAGCCGGATATGTCGATATTGGACGCTGAGGCTAAAGGTAAATTAAGCAAGTTCAAATCGAAGTTTTCAGCTTTCGAGGACTCGGGAAAAACTCAAGAGGAATTGGAAGCGGAATCAAAGAAGGCAGAAGAGGAACGACATATCAAATTGATGACTGGTGCTGCACCTAAGAAAACTAAGGAGGATCATGACGATTGGTTGGACGTCCTGGAATCCAACTATACGGAACAGAAATTGGGAGGAAAGGTGGCGCAGAAGGTTAGAACTAAGAAGAAGAAGGCTGCGGATGTTGACGATAGAGCTGCTCCTAAGAAATGAGCTCCTACATATAGATTATTAGCGCACAAATTCATGTATTTAGCAATGTATAAACTTTATTAATTAGTGCCTCTTACCTCGCACGATGAGCGCAGATGATTCTTCTTCAAATATGTAATGACTTCGTGTGAGGTACTTCCTAACTGAGTGCTTTATCCTTGGAACTCCCCCAGCACTATGCATGCCGCGACCCGTAACGACTCGAAAGTATTCCACATGTACAGCTTTCTCTGGCCTAAGGCTATCACCGTGTATAACTCTAGCATTGATTTCATCCTGCCACCAACTGCTTACTGCTTCTTTACAACATTGAAGCGCACTGTCCACTAGTAGTCCATGAAGATCGATTTGATTCGTTTGCTTTGATTGTTCAACCTTTGCTCTAATCTCCCTTGCTTGGCCACTCTGCAAAGAGTTGAATGCTTCGCGGTACTTTTCTGAAGCTGTGGATGCATATATTGGTTTGATCTTCTTGTCATTGCACATGGCAGCCTTGCTCTGCATCCTTTTAGCGCTCGACAGAAGATTGTCAAATGATGGCCCCCTTTCCGAAATAACGGGATGTCGATTGCTCCAGCAACAGTCGCTTTTGGGAGGCTGTTTTGGAGCTGCCGTCGCCATTATCTCCTTAGAGTATAATTTATCAGGAATTGGAGTTTCAGGAGCAAAAGGAGCCAACGGTGCAACCACAGACGCCACGTAAATTACCGCTTCCACGCTATTCTCAAAGAATCTCATCCCATTCACATAAAAACTCATTGGAAGTCTCAGTAATACGACATTACTTTCACGTATAGCGATGAGTTCCTTCATACTCTCTGAACCCATGTCAACCTTGACAGATTTGGCCACTATTTCATTTTTCTGCTGCTTAGCCGAAGGCCTTATTACTGTATAACCTCCTTGTATTTTAGAATAAGTAGTGGCCTTGACCTTTGCCAAAAGATGTGCTGCAGACTGTTTCTGAATAATCGGATCTGGGGACAATTCCACCTGATCTACAGGTATTCTAGAGGAATTTTGGTCATCAGAATGATCCTGCATCTTTGACACCGTAGCCAATGTTCGATAGGAGATGGTTTGCTGTTTCTCAGGGGGCAGATCCGGATCAAAGTTCTCAATCATTTTTGACACTGTGTCGAGTAGTTTATAATTGTGCTGTTCACTATAATATTCAACCCATGGCTTGTATTTGGCCTCAAGCTTGAGAAGATCTAATACCTCTTCAACGAAATCAATTCTTCGGATCCATTCCTTCAACTCTTTTACAGACATCTTGTCATCATATATCTCATTGTTGTTACTAACAGAATGGTCTGATTCATTATCTGTATCAGAAGGCACCCCATAATTTTTAGCCTGAACCGTTTTTTCGGTTTCGGTCACTTTGTAGTTTAACAGCTCATCGGTAGTTCTAGCTGCATCCCCCTTGTTCAGAACCAACGTTTCATTGATATAGCCAAGGGGAATATCTGGAAACATTTCCGAAAGCTGCAATAATTTGCTACGCAACTCAAGATCCGGGTTATCCTTTCCCATGGCTCTCCATGCCTTCAGGTAAAGTTTCAGAAATATATATACACCAAGTTAGATGCTACGTAACAAAAGAGTGAGTGCAGACATTTATAACTGGTTCGGATACAGAAAAAAAAAGGGTTCAATAGATTTGGAAATTTAGACATGCTGTGACTTTTAGAACACCCATTCTAGGAGCAGATGCTCATGCACCTATTTGGGCAAAAGCTAATTATGGTACCATATATTATACATCAGTCGTCGTTCATGTAACTCGTTGTTTTCCGGGTTCGTTATCTTTCCAACCTCTCCTATCCCTTTGTGGGCCCCCTTGTAATTTTCCTTTAGTCTCTTTTGCGCCCAGTCGCGACTCGTCCTGCGTCTGCCGATCCAGGGTGCCGATCACCAGGCTTTGCATTTCCAGTTCGCCCACGGTCTCGTTCAGCGTTCAATTTCCATTATCTTTCTGTCAGCATACAATCTGGTATCGAGTATTTGCGTAATATCCGTGCTTAAAGTGTGTTCTTGCTATACTGATTTGTTTGCTTTTTCTTTAGAACTTTTATTTCTCTCACTATATGAGTGCTACGGATCATTCCATCACTCAGCAAGAGAGACTGGCCAGCAGAGGCATCATTGAAATGCCCAGTGGCAGGTTAAGATTGCCTCCCGTTATTATCCAGTATGCTGATGGAACCACGCAGAATCTCTTTCTAGAAGTTGGACATCAGAACGGTGAACTGGCGGCTTATTCCACCACCTTGTTAACTGACTTTTTACTTAGTCGCGGACAAAGAGCTTCTATGAATGGATTTCCTGGTGTGAACGGCGCCAACGGTGTGAATGGTGCCAGTCAAACTGGTGCAACGAGTTCAGGTACTGCTTCTGGTTCCAGTTTTACTTCTGTGGCTCCCATCCCTATTACAGCTACTACGCCTGTGCATTCTAACCCTACATCTACATCTCATCCTCGTGGGATCAGAGGTATTGATTATCCGGCGTTTGATGTCTCCAGAGAAGGCATTTATGGGGAGGAAAGAAGAAATCGATCTGACTTCATGAACGAGATTATGGGACCCATTCAAAGGGCATTAGAGTCAGCAGATTCCGCCAATACAGCCAACAATGCCACCGCTACAGGCAACGATGACCACTCGGAAACCTCCAGAAACATTATCCTCACAGTCAACTATATCTACGGCCAGTCTCCAAATGCTGCTCCTATTACTACCACTAATAATGGAAATGCGGCCAACAACTCCGACGGGATCACTGGCTCTCTTATCTTGCATGTGCCAAGTATCAATGAAAATGACGAAGAGAATCTTCAGGTCCTCGTACGCTTGGCTACTATCATTGCACTCAGAACAATTTCTTCATCCATAAAGAAGGCTTCGGGTGTTCCGGACCAAGTTTTTGAAGATTTCAAGCTTCCGCAGCTTTCATGTATAGAGAAATCCGACAGGCAGTGCCCTATTTGCTACGAGGAATATCAAAGCTCCCAGGAGGAAGATAAGTTGAATGACAATGGTAAGAGACCTATGTTGACAGAGAATTCTCCTTCCAAGAAGAGGCAGAAAACGGTGACCGGTGTCAAGCATACAAAATCTACCGGTACGGAACCTGATGCTGAGAGCAAGGAAAAGAGGCAAAAGTATTCTCACGTTCCCGTGGAAATGCCTTGCGGTCACTTGTTCGGAAGAACATGCCTATACGAGTGGCTAAAAACCAATAATAGTTGTCCACTCTGTAGAGATAAGATCAGGCATACTAAGGGCAGTGAATCTGGGTATGCTACTACTGTGGTTTTGCCTAATCTTGCTCAAGTGGTAAGTGATAGCAGGGAGGTGATTGATGGATTTAACTCGAGACATCTGGCGTTTCTGCTTCCTGATTCGAATGGTAACATTTCCGAGCCGAATGGATCTCCTGATCAAGAAACGGCTCTGCCTGTAACCCTTCCATTTAGGTTTCCTACAATAGTGGCATTACATCCGGAGGCAAACGGAAGGGGCATTTCGGCTGTTGCTGGTACTGCCGGTGCCCTTGGGGCTACTGGCGGTGTAAGCATTACAGATCCTGCAGTCAGACCCAATCAAAGCGTCATGGGGATTGTCAGAAACTTGATACAGAATATCAATGAACGTCTACATCATCCAATTAGATTGAGTAATGATGCAGGTACCACGGCAGCCATAAGCAATGGCTTTTTGGATCACATGCCCATAGTAAGAACAATTAGACGCAATCCACGTACTTTTCAAGCCCGCAGAAGTTCTTCTCAGTTACGTAGAAGGTTAGATAGAAGCAGAGCTGCAGCTCAGTCTACTAGTGCTGCTCATGAATCTCTGTTTCCAATGGGGGTAATGAGTCGAAGAGTCGAGCACGGAGTCATTACGTCCTCCATCAATAGCCGTTCGGCAGAGGAAAATGACGAACAAGAGTCCGAAAACGGACCTCAGCAAGATACCCTGAACCAAGATGATACCCAGTCGGCGGAACCACATTCTCACTCTCATACTGATTAAGTAATTAATAATGTATACTGCCAAGTTAGATCGATTTTCTAAACTCCTCTTCTCTTTCAGCGAGCCTTCATAGCTATTCTGTGAGCTTTGCGTAAAAAATTGACAATCGTTAGATCGATTTCTTTGCGTGTCAACTTTGCGCGATTATAGTGGTCCATCATTTCTTGCATCTGTTCTTGTTGTTAGTTCATCATTCAGCATGGCTCTATTGGAAATTATACAGAATAAAATCACCAAGTTCGGCCTTGTGCCGCGGTTGGTCAAATCTTTACCCAAGGTGTCTGTCTTTCTGGTATTGTCCAGTATATTATGGTTGGTGACGCTCCCACTCAATGGACAGTTTAGAGAGACTTACATTTCCGAGAATGCATTGATGCCCTCACAAGCGTATAGTTTTTTTAGAGAATCAGAATGGAATTATTTAAGAGGCTATCGAGATGAAATTTACCAGCATAAGTTGGATCCAATAGAAGATCGTAACGATATGCTAGACGACTGGCTTAAAGAGATCGGTTACAAGACGGCCCGACTCAATTATACAGAACCGCAGACAGGTGAGTTCAAGCCAACTTTGTATGCCATTTATCATGCTCCTAAAGGTGATGATACTGAGGCCATCGTTCTGGTGGCTCCTTGGCATACAAGCGATGGTATTATCAATCTTGGTGGTGTGCCCCTTGCGATCAGTTTGGCCCGGTATTTCCACAGATTGTCCATCTGGGCCAAGAATATTATAGTGGTATTTCCTGAGGATGGTCAGGATACCTTGCGCAACTGGATCAATGCATATCATACAAGTATGGATCAGACTGGTGGCTCCATCCTCAGTGCTATTGTCATGGAATATGCCAGTGGAGGCGATGGCATTGACTATGTAGAAGTGGATTATGCCGGCTTGAATGGTCAGCTTCCTAATTTGGACCTTGTCAACTCTGCAGTTATGATTAGTGATCATGAGGGTCTGAAAGTGTCTCTTCATGGTGCTCCAAGGGGACAGCTTTGGGCAGATGATTTCTCCAGTAGGCTTACAATGATTTTGCATGCTGTGTTCGATTACGCTCTCACGGGACTTCTTCCACCTGCTGGAAAAGGTGGTGGTAATGGATGCGAGGCTTTCAGTGGTTGGAATATTCAGGCGATTACTTTGCGTGCCGTGGGTGATGGTGATCATGATGTCACTACTTATGGCCGTGTTGTCGAGGCCATGTTCCGTTCAGTGAACAACTTATTAGAAAAGTTTCATCAATCTTACTTTTTTTACCTACTGCTAGGTCCAAGTTCATTTGTTTCTATTGCGACTTACCTTCCCGCAGCTGTGCTTGCTGCCTCTGCCTTCGCTATTGCTTCTGCTTCTTCCTTGTTGGGTAACCACAATGTTTCCAATGCTAAATTTCAGTTTTCACCCTCGTTTGTTGCACCTTCTTCTTCACATTCTGCAATTGCTGCTTTAATCGGTTTTGTGACTGCTCTCTCAGTCTCTGTTTTTGCAGGGTTGAAATTACAATCATTGTCTCAGACGAGTCCCTATAACAATGAAACTATGCGGCTGTACAGTATGATAACTTATAAGGTGTGCGTGATTCCTTCATTTATAATCACCTTGTGGCCTGTCATATCGTCTTACACTATTTCCCTGAAAAAATCCAGAGTCACTAACGACACTGTTCGTCTTCTCAATGCATTCTCACTTTTTTATTTTGCATTCACTTTGATTGCCTTGTTGGTGCTTCATTTTTCTCTTTCCTTTGTCATTTCGTTGGTTAGTCTACCCCTTGTCTTTGTGCGTTATGGACCTAATAACGATAAAAAGACTAGATGGTGCTCATCTTTATGTCTTTTGATGTCTTGTCCATTCATGTGGATTTGCATATTGGGTGTTTTTAGCAAGACAAACTTTCAGTTGGATAGAATTCGAAATTTGCTTCAGTACTTCCGGATTGATCTTTTAAGGAAAGAGATACAGTCGGTGATTGACTGGTCTGATGCTGTGGATCTGGGTCAGTTGTTGCAGGGACCGGTGGATTTGTTTTATGGACTCATCAGTGGTTACCCAAGATTCCAGAATTGGACTTGGTTGTTTTTAGTGATAAGTTGGATTCCTGCATGGATCTCAACATTGCTCGTCAGTGGTATCGACGTGGAATCAAGTGATCTTCAGGTGGAAAAGGAAAAGGACGAGTAATCATGTTTATACTACAGTAGTTTAGTGTTATAAGAAAAAAATCTAGATTAATTAAAAAGGCATGCCTTTCTCTTCAATACATTTCATCTTCTAGCGGTATTTCTTCATGAAATCCGCGTGGAATACCTTCCAATAGTTGATCCAGTCGGTACCGGGAGGTAAAAAGGTAGTTCGCACATGCCATGTTTCTGGTGCTTGGCCAAAGCCGGAACCGGCAACAGTGCATATACCAGTCTCAAGAAGCAATCTCTCGCAGTAAAAGACATCCGGACTGAGGCCTGCTTTTTCAGCAGCTTTGAATGCCCCCCCAGGGAGATCAAAACGCGGGAAGCAGTACATGGCGCCCATCGGGTTTCTACAAGAAACACCTTCCATCTCGTTGAAAGCAGTGTATAAAGTATGGGCTCTAGTTGACAAGTCATTGAACACTTTCTGTCTCTGCTGGTGATCCAACTCATAAGATGGTTCACCAGGTTTAGGTGGATTCACCATAAGAGACATCAAAGCTTGACTGATAACAGGTCCACAAAGGGAAATGGAAGTTAGTTTGGTCAGTTGAGTCTTTACGCTCGAATTAATGCCCACCAACTCCATGTAGCCACCTCTCTGGCCACACTCACCACTAAGACCTTTAGAAGTAGAATGTAAAGAGGCCATTTGCACATTATCATAGTAGCCAGTCTTGTCCGTGGCCTGAAGCTCTCTTAAAACTTTTTTCACAGAGATGAACTCACCTTTGTAAACATTCTCCTGGTATACTTCGTCGGCAATAATAAAGGTGCCATATTTGGCAGCGACATCCAACAATTTGACGATAGAATCTTTCTTGAGAACTGCACCAGTTGGATTACCTGGGTTGATCACAACAAGGCATCGAGGCTTAATGCCTTGAGCGATTGCATCTTCTATGACACGAATCAATTCGGAGGAGTCGATTGACCAGTCATCGTCCTCGTTCAAGTAGTATGGAAGAGCGTGGGTATTGTTCAATGCAATTGTAGCAGTATAAAGAGGATACTGAGGTATTGGAATGAGAAATCCAGTCTTCGGTCCAAGAGAGAGAAGATCGATAATATATTTGACGGCAGTAGAAGCACCAGCGGTCAAAAATATATCTTCAGGGTTCGATGGGTAACCATCCCGGCGAGAGATATAATTGGCAATGGATTGGCATACGTATGGAACACCTTGGGAGTGAGAGTAGGCACCAACGGAACCGGTAGCATCAAGAATTTTCTTTGCACGTAACACAACATCAGATGGGAAACAATTAACGATCTCTTCGTTTTCGATCAATTCAGGATCTTCCAAAAGAGCAAGGACACGACGATAGAAGGTAAGTGGCTTTTGATCCAATTGTTGAGGGTTACCAATGTTGGCATTGATAATTTTCTTAAACGGTAAGGAGCCGGGATCTTTAATCAATTGCTTTCTTAGTTCTTCAGCTTTGGCTGGAATTCGACCACGAACAGCATACTTGGCCTTCAAAATGTTAGGGTTCAAGTCGGTGTCGAAAAGTTTAGGGGCAGGAACTCCGGATCTGGGAAGAGTCATGGTGTAACACAGAGATCTCAAGGACAATTTGACAAGATTAGTGTTGTGAAATCTTGCAGAGAGAAGATTGAAGTTGGTTTCCGCATATATTGACAGCATTAAGAGGAATATAGTCGATGATATATATTCCTTCCGGATTGGGAACGCTTCTACAGTTGCTTGTGGGAAAGCAGCACAAAATGCAGGAATGGGTGTTAATGGGGGGGGAGGATACAGCAAATTTACCCACACAAGAAGCTCGAAGAAAATAATTGAGACAAAAATCGGAAAAAGAAAAGTTGGGGCCCGGTAAGGTCTGACGGTAGTCAGATAGTATGATATGCAGTGCACAGAGGTTATCTTTTTAGTATATAAGATATTACAGATTTCTGTTCGAACTTCCAACTATATCAAACAATATAAGTCAGTTATTGTTTCGGTATTATCTATTCTCTACATATTGCCGTACATCTGGGGCAATGCTAGCCATTATACGATTTCAGGAAGGTATAAGAGCTAAGCACAGTAATGGGCTTTGGTTTATGAGTCAAGTGAGAAAAAAAATTCTTTGGAAGAGAATTGAATAGGAAAAAGAAAGAATATTACCAATGTAGATAAAGAAGCATGAAGAGATTGAAAAATTGATAACGAGAATAGCCGATGGACTTATAGGAGACAGTCGGTAAACGCACTCCTGATATGCGGTGTAGGGATGGAAATAAATGCCGATGTTCAGGCAGTGCATCAGGCAGTGCATCGGTCAGCGTATCACGTGATTCACCGGTCAAACCGAGAAACGCTCGTATGTTTCGCCGGTCTGCGGCTTAATGACTTAGCTTGTAACCTAATTTTCAAAAGTCACATGCGGTCATCTAGGATTTAAATAGATGATATTTTCTCGTTTAGATATGAGAACGATGACTTTTTCAGTTCGTTTACTTCCTCTTCTTCCCTAATATCAAGTTGTTACTCATAGTTTATCATGTCTAAAGCTTGCGATAAGTTCGAAAAAGTTGCATTGATCAACAACGCTAATAGTCCTATTGGGAAGGAAATCACCAAACTGCTCGCTAAACGAAGCGTGAAGGTGTATGCAGTTGATCGCGATTCTTTGTTTTATATCGACGAATTGTTAAAGAATAATCCCGAAATGGAGTCAAATATTTCTCCTATTTTACTGTCTAAGAACAAGACTGTTACTGATCTCAGCGATCTTCTTACCAGAGAAGGAACTGCCAATGTTCATATCGTTGTCGATCTTAATTTGAGTGAAAACGAATTAGTTACAGATGATTTTAAATTTGTCTCTAATTTAATTGATTCTTCGTTGGTCGGTGAGAGCTGTGTTTTTTGTTTCGGTAACGTGAATGCAATCAACTCTCCATCCGTTTTGAAGGCTGCCAACGAGTTCATCGATGTTGTGCAGAATGAAGTGGAGGCCAAGCTTGGTGAACAACACAGCGCAGTGATTAATCTTTTCGATCCTCGAGCTTTAAGTCGCTACAATCCTGAAGATATTGCTTCCTTTTATATTAACTCACTGATCAGATGCTCCTACCGAGTCAGCAGAATTGGAAATCTGAAAGATGTCTTGTATACGGCAATGTACTACGGACTTCCACTAAATGCATACAAATATATGGAAGAGACTGGTCAAATGCTTGAAGATTGGACGTCTCCAAATCTCAATGATGTTGGAGAGCCAGAACTCTTGTAAGGTAATAATTATGGATATCAGGTACTTTTTTCTTTGTTTTCTATTGCTATTTTAATAAATAAATGCGAAGTTCAACTGGTTCAGGTAAGTTATTCAAGTATGGTGGGGATATGTATTAATCAGTGATTTATATCGTATAGCAAGGTCTTCGCGTGACTTTATAAAAAATGGTCGTTTATTTCAGAACAGAGTTCGCTGTTTGATGATTACGCGTATTCTCTATAATGCTTTTACTCGTATTGAAATCTGTTGGTTTGGCACATATTCTTATGATTCTACAAATACGGGATCAGTTACTCAACACAGCTCTTAGAGCGAAGGTTCATACTGATAGATGTAGCCAATAAAACATTTTCTAGTGAATGGTGGCTGGTTGAAAAGAATCCCACCTATATTGTTAAAGCTACGGTATCAAAAATTGCATGTCTGATTTTGTAGTCTTTCTTGAATCTATTAGTATAAATGTGTTTGGGATTTTAGGAACATTTTGGAATTTGAAACGCTTCGCGGGTTACCAGATTTGGTAATTCCGTGTGTAGCTCTTCCCAGCGGAGATAATACTCTCAGGTGCTTCCATGATAAGCAAATAGGATGCATCTGAGTGCGAAATATGTAATGTGATAGTACCTATTATTATGGCGTTAGAGCATTAAATCCATCTACATGCAACTAGACGATCAAGAAAGTTATCAGAATCATTTCGGAATCAAAAGATATATCATACCGAGTTCGCCGAATAAAGAACCAAAGGCTCTAATAAAAGAGATATATGGGTGATAATGAAAAAACCTAATTGAATAGTCAACTAGCCTGTACCATCCCCAACCCTTAATCTACGCACAATACACAATCATGCAGGGACTTCGCCAGATCTCATTCCACAATATAACACCGATCGACCCGACGATTGCATTCAAAATCACGGAGTCAGGGCTATTTTTTTTCAGAACGTCACCGAGTAGCCGAGCATTTCCTCTCAGTTTTTTCTCCTTTCCTGCTTCGGTTGCCGACGATGAGTGGCTTTTCCTATTTTTTTCCACCTCCTTAGTATAAAGCTCCGCTCAAAACACTTTACGGCATGCACTTTTCGGTATGCTGCCCAAACTGCAGTTTTGTCGACACTACTTTTAATCATCACCACATACGTCTTAGTACTCACATCCGACTAATGACAACCTTTTTTCGGCCATTGATTGTATTGTAATATCAATTCCTAGTAATTTTCCCCCTAAACGAGACGTACCCCGAAAAAAAAGACTCGCTCCCCCACAATTTTTACCTTCTCTCGGAGGGGCAAGACACCAAATACACAGGGAAGGAGTTTGGAAAAAAAAAGATGCTCGGAGGAAGCGCTAACTTAAAACACACAGGACGGAGAGAAAAAAGTAGGGAGAAAAAAAATAACTGAGCCGATAACGAAAATTGGCAACTGTAACAACATACATATACTTCTTTCCTCGTTTAGTCTTTACCATAACATCCCTAAATTTGCTCACCCCGACGAAGCGGGCCCATATCTATCATCAGCAAGAATACTAATTGGGATAGTCATTTGCTACTCATGGTTACTGACAAGTCGTCTGCCCAGAATGATCAGCAGCACAAGAAGCTTCGCCAAAGGCTTGAGGACGAACTTTCTTTTAGGAACAGTGAACTGGAGGCCGCTGACTATGACTGGTTTGTGCGTTCTTCGGGCTCGTCTATTGCACCACTAAATTCTCTCAAACCTCCTGGGGTCACAGATGGCGCCAGCCAGAAAGCTGCCCCTTCTGTGTCTGCGAACAGATCAAATGCTACATCCCTCTCGGTTGGGTTGAAACGTTCAAAAACGAACGATCTTGGGTCTCTTCCTTCTACAGAAGATCATAAAGAGCATACTGATCCTGCTGCTCTTTCAAAGCTTACGAGAACGGCAACTAATGTCACTCTTTCCGATGTTTCTACTCCCACAGGTCATTCGGGCATTCTTGGTACATCTACCGGTACAGGCCGTCCTAGATCTCGCTCCACAAATCCCGATATAGGATATCCTTTTCCTTTGTCGGAAGATTCACATCCCACGCAGCACAGAAAGGAAGCTAAAGGTAGCTTCTTTAAAAGGCTGTTTGGAAAGAAGGAGGAGACAAAACATTTCTCTTCTTCAAGAAAACCTTCCTTAGTCATTTCTCCAACCTCGGCTATTACACCTATATCTATTCCGTCAACGGAAAAGCGCGCATCCATATCGTCCGTACCTTCAAAGTTGTCGCCTTCAAGTTCCGCCACTATAACCGGCTCAGGAGCTGCTTCTGAAGATATGGCAAGCGATTCTTCTGTTTTGTCTATTCAAGGCAGAAAGATTGCATCAAACTCCGAATCCAGCTCGACTATTCAATCTGCCGATTCTTCGGCTGCTCCTTCGTCCACATCCGAAACACTTTCGGATCAGTATAAGGATATTGATCCTTTATTGGCGCGATACCTACGTGATATAGAGGCTGCTTCTAATGACAGTAGCTTGCACAAATGCATTTCATCCGATTTATCAAGGATATTCCGCCCCGGAGCACATTTTCACTTGAATTATAAAGGCGGAGTAATTCCTCCCCATCCTGATCAACCTAAGCTCTCCTCTGCCTTTTCAATGAATCCTCGATTTGGTGGCTCTATAGAGCTGGAGTTGTTTGAGAAATCCAAACGCGAAAGGGCCCAGTCAAAGGAGTCGGCAGGTGTTTTTGGCAGCTTGTTGAGACGACAGAAGTCTAATCCCACCGAAAATGCCTTGATGCGTGTCATGTGTAACGAGAGCGAGGCTTCACCTCCGTTAAACTTCAAACATGTGCCTTATGTCAAACCTCCTCCTAAAGTGGAATTGAAACCCCCTATGGAACCGTTAAGAGATGTTAAACCTCTGAAGAAAGTTGCCTTTGCAACTACCACTTTTGTCAATGATCCACCTCAACAAATCCCTTCGAGACATCCTCGTAAAGGTAATGTTGAGATTGGACCAAGCGGCGAGTTAATTATCCACAAGATCACTGCGGAGGATAAAGCCCACTCTACGTGTGGCATTGTTGTGGGGGGCTCCGGTCATTTAAAATTGATGAGTGAGATGAACCCGGAAAATAACCCAGATAACGAAAACAGAGAAGTGGCCGATAAGATATCTGATTCGGAGTCCAGCACCTCTACATCTCCTGCTGCCCCGGTTATGTCCAGAACTCCTTCCGATCACACAATTAGAGAAGAGGATAAAATTCTGGCCGCAGAGAAAGCATTACAGAATGCCGGTGCCCACGCTGACGAGAATACGGAAGGAAATCTGAGGAAAGACAAAATTATGATTGATACTCCGATGGTTCGTCGCAGGCGACAGATGGAGAAGCCGGTGGTTACTTTGAAGATCGATGAGTTGTATACTCGGTGCTGCCACCTCAGGGAGATATTACCTATTCCAGCTACTTTAAAGCAGATTCCTAAGGGTTCGACAGATCCTATTCCTGTGCTACGGTTAAGAAATCCGAAGCCTTCAATGATTGAGATTCTCTCGTTCACAGATTTTATTAGAATTGCTCCTATTATATGTCTCTCGTTAGATGGTGTGTCTTTGACGCATGAGATGTTTAGGTTGATTCTCTCGTCTTTACTGTACAAAAGGTACTTGGAAAAGCTTTCCCTCAGAAACACCCCTATAGACGGTGACGGTTGGAAGATGCTTTGTTGGTTTGTATCCATGAACAAGGCTCTGAAAAGATTGGACATTACACAGTGTCCTGCTCTCAGCGTTAATACGCAAAAGGTACACAAACATAAGAAGAAGCCCAACGTCGCTGAGCTTCCTCGAATGATTTGTAACATGGAGGATAGAGGCGATATGGACTGGCCTTTACTGACAGCATCGATTATTTATCGTGGAGGTATTGGAGAGATGATTCTTTCCGGTTGTAAGATTAGAGATAACAGGATGTTCAGGAGCCTTCTTCATTTAGGCCTTTCACACACTCGAAAGCTTGGACTTGCCTACAACGACCTCAATCTATCACAATGCGAGATCGTGGCGCAATGGATGCATGAAAATAAGGATTGCACTGGTATAGACTTGGGTTACAACGATATGTCCAATAATTTGAGGCCATTCATCGACTATGCACAATCGGCCCGCTTGCATGACCAACTTTGGATGTTGTCGCTTAACAGTTGCAACTTGATCGATTCACCGGAAGCCGAGCAGATGTTCAACTCCTTCTCAAAGCTTCAGCATCTCAAGTACTTGGACATTTCGAACAACAGCAAATTCTTCCGCACTTTTGTGAACAAACTTTTTGCCTATCTCCCCTTATTCAGCGAGTTAGTCAGATTGAATTTTGATGACAACGGCTTAGATTCTATGTCCATGATCAAACTCTGCGAATGCTTGCCTCTTATGGCCCATCTTAACTATATTTCCATTAGGGGAAACAATATGGATGAATCTGTCTGTATTGCTTTGTGTAGATCATTACAAAGCTCGACATCTATATTTACACTTGATTTTGATAGGGACTCTGTGCCGGAGCGGTTTCAGCGCCGATTTGGTCTTCTCACCATGAAGAATATGGAGCGCACACTTTACGACGATAATAAAGACAATAAGAGTACATTCCTTGGAATTCTTGGTGAAACTGAAGCAGACGATATTAGGAAAAGTCTTAACATTCCAGATGGAGTTAGTTTCGGTGAGGCATTGATAGATGTCATTAAGAAAGGGGATTCTTTACCGCCTGGAGAGGTGGGTAAGTATGTGAGTGTGGCAGCACGCCTTCGAGTTAAGATGAAGGAGATGATTTCAGAGCTCATGAAGTTGCACGTGATAGGGAAGCTTTCGATCGAGGGTAAGGAGCTCTTAATCAGACTTATAAACTTTGACTCGTCTATCTCCAAGGGCATCGAGTTGACTGACTCTGTTCACTTTGGTAAGAAAAAGTCCGCAGATACTTCATCTATGGCTGCAAAAGAGTTGTTTGATAGGATGTTTGAGAATGAGAGAACGCTGCCTTCTTCCTCTCCGGGAGCTAGAGAGAACGAGGCTATTGAAATTAAGTCCGATGACACTGATTTACCTACTTCTATGTCTCCTGAGGCTGTTGAGGCATCATCGGCCATGATTTCTGCGGAGGCAAGAGCTTTCAAGGCTCATGCCGACAATGGTACATTGGGTTTCAAAGATAAGGTGAAATCCGCCGTTTCCGCTTACTACGGCGCATTATCGCCAGAGAATAAAGAGAAGTATAAGAGGGTGATGATGCATACGCATGATGCATTTGAAGTTGTAAGGCTTTTGAATGGACTGAAAGCGAAGGGTGTTTGCTTATCAGATCTTTATAGGAAACGGCCTGATAATACTGTTGTCAATACAAAGGCTAATGCCAGGAAATCTGGTATGACTGTTGTTGAAAATAAGAATGCGGCATCTGGCGAAGAAACTGATGAGGCGAAAGAGGAAGAGGACGGAGCATTTGGAGATGGGCTCTCAGATATGATGAACGCTGATGAATCCTTTGAGCACCATGATGATATGATGGTGCTATACGACAAGGTTTTGAAGGATTTGGTTGATGAGGCGAATAAGAGAAGGCAAGGAAATGCAGAGAAGACAGCATTGGCTGCAACAAATTCTGATTGACGGAAATATTCCGTAGTGTGCCTATATGGTACGGTATAATACTTGTATCCATGTGTGGCTTTGTATAACTTGTTTTAGCATTAATGGTACATTCATTACTCATATTAGATTATTCAGGACCGCTTTTCAATTGTACAACCGTACACCATATGCGTGAGGGTAGATATGAAATGAACTCAAATAATAACATCAAGTTTTCTGGGCAAAAGAGCGAATAAAGGTATTTGTATTCATCATCTTACAATTTTGTTTGTTGTGAAACACCAATTGACTATCCTAGCTAATGTTACTGTTACAACCAGAGAATTTATTGATTGAGAAAACCTTTACAAAGGCTTTGGCTGTGGGATATGTCCCGATGACTCTTGACCGGATTGTCACGGACTTCGACTTTACCGCATATCACATCTCAACGCCACAGGAGAAAACGGGGATCCTCCTTTCTGTGGCTATCAAATGCTGGAATGATTTGGTTGCACACGGAACCACAGAATTGCTCGACACGATTTACTCGAAGTATTCAGCCTTTTTGCAAATTCTCTCCGAAGATAATGCCGAGCCGGGCTACAATTATAGTCTCTACATCCAATTGGACAAAGCCAATTTGGCTACGGAGGAAGAAAAGTTTACTCTCATCAAAGATTTATCTTTGTTAAAGAGAAACAGCTTTGCGGCACCATTCCTTGAAGCATTTAAGAAATACACAGAGTTGGCCGAGGAGCAACCTGCTGATCCAAACAACATTTATGGAGAAGACTCCGCAACAAGGTCCGATGGAAAAGTGATTGCACTAAATTACAGAGATCGTGAATCAATTTTCATCAAGCCATCAAATGATCGTGTTACCGTGATTTTTTCGACAATCTTTAGTGACGAAACTGATAGGGTGTTCTCTAAAATTTTCTTACAGGAGTTCAGTGATGCAAGAAAGAGATCCATTCAAAAGGCACCTCAGGTGATCAATTCTCACCACGAGATTCCATTAGAGATCCAGAGCTTGGAGAAGGAGAACAACGATAACAAATCATACATCACATTTGTTCTATTTCCTAGACATCTCAGTACGGAAGAAGTCCAATGGAATACCATCACTCAGATAGGGACTTTTAGATCTTATTTTCATTACCATATTAAGATTGTCAAGTGCTACCTACACCAGAGAATGAGATTTCGTGTTCAAAGCTTCACGAAGGTTCTAAACAGAGCCAGAAGAGAAGTTTCTGAGGAAGAGCACAAAGCAGAAAGAAAGACTGCCAGCGGAAGACGTTTTGAGCAGCGCAATTGAGGACTTAGGATAAGACTTATGCAACGTAATACAGTAGAATCCTTTTCTGTTAAGTAGACATCTTTACACCAGATCTCATTGCATGGCGAAGCGAAAAAGAAAAATTTTTTCCTTAATGTTTTCTGTGTGCGGTCTGCTGAACTGAGACCTGGTGAAGACTGGAGAAATTGAATCTAATATTGCTAGTCGTTACTTGTTGTTGTTGTACTGATAAGTATAATTGCTCGTTTATTTACTGTAAAAGACTATGTCATTTTTTGGCTTTGATCCTAAGGGATCACCCGATCATCAGAATGACTCGCAGAATAATAAGCACGACGGAAAAGTTGACATTGACCGGTTCCAGAATTTCGAGGATCAGTTGAATTCTGATGATGAAGATGCTTTGAATGATGAAACCTTTGGCACCGAAAGCGGCAAAATTGGTGCAGATTTTGATTTCAGCTCTGGATTTGGATCGAAACCTGCGTCTTCTTCTAAAGGTGGATTGAAAGCTGCTTCTACTCCGGCTCGAAGTAGTAACATCTCTTATGCCCAGGCAGCCCATACGACTGGCAGGGGAACCGAGAACTCTTCTCTTAAGCCTATGGAATCTTTGTGGAATGATCAGAATCAGGGCATTGCTGGTGCCTCTGCGCCGATCAATTCTCAGGAAATTGGTAACACTGCCGAGCCTGAGAAGAAAGTGTTTTCTTTAGAGGAGATTGAGGCTAAGCTGAGAGCCCAGCCTCCGATTTCTCAGCCTCAAATGGCCCCCCAGCAACAGCTTCCACCGGGAATGAATCCATTCATGCTTCCACCTCAGGCTCAGCAGCAGATATTGGCTTCTGCCGTCGCCTCTGGTAGATTTCCAGACATGCAAACTGCTGCTAGAGCCATGAGTCAAATGTTGATGGCTCCCCCTCCTCCTATGCAGCAGGGGATGATGCCTCCGCAATTCATGGGTTTCCCTCAGATGCCAATGCAACCAATGCCAATGCATGTCCCCCCAATTCCGCAAGGTCCACAGCTTCAGCAGGTCCAGCAGGCTCCACAACAGCCAATTCGGACTGCTCCTCCGATGCAGGCCACTTCCCAACCATCACAGCCAATTGATGAGGCTCCTATCCATCGTGTTGATCAATCGGCTCGTGCACAAACTGCAGAGGATAAGACCGACTCGAATTCCTTCTCGTCCATTGACGCTGTGCAATCAGACGAAAATCAGTCTCAGTCTACTCAAAATTCTTCCTCTTTTTCATCCCGTTCATCGCCACCATCTTCACAACAGCAGCAGTATCAGAGACGTCCTCAGCATCAACAGCAGTTTCATCAGAGTGGATTTCAAGGATACAGAGGAGGAAACAACTATAAGGGACATCATTTCTACAACCAGCAACAAAGACAGTATCAACACCAACAGCAAATGGAAAATATGTCACCAGAGGAAAGAGCCAAGTTTATCTCTAGACAGGAGAAGGTTAATAGAATCACTCGAGCTTCTGGTTTCATGAATCCTCGTGATAAGGACTTTGTTACCAGATTCCAATTGTCACAAATTGTCACTGACGATCCTTACAATGAGGATTTCTACTGTCAAGTTTATAAGGTTCTTAACTCGTCAGTGGAGGAGAACAGTATGAATTCTTTAGCCAAAAAGTATTTGGAGCAATCAGGACATCGTTTAGGTGGCCGTTCCAAGCGTGCAGATATTGCTTTGCAACGTATGCAGCAACAAGTTTCGAGGGCAGTTTCTGTTGCTAAGGAAAGAGGCCAGAGAACAGGTATATTGAGTAAGGAAGGAGCTTTGGGCAAAGTTTCATTTGCTACTGGTAGGCAGCCGAGACAAATGTTGGTTGTAAACTCTGAAGAAACCGAGAAGACACAGGAGATTGACGACGACAACCTTCTCCCTAAAGAGTATAAGTTTTCAAAATCTTCAAGATCATTCCAGCTTTCGATTATTGAGAAGGTTTATTCTGAGGTGCTAAAATCCGAGTCGAGAGAAAGAGAAAACGAAAAGTCTAGTGATGCTGACCTTTGGAAATCACTTCATTTGAATGACAAGATGCAGACCTCAACAAACGAGATGATCGATCCATTTATCTCCGTTCTCTCCTTTGATAAAATGATGAAAGTGTTTGGTAGAGTGTTCCATCTTTTAACGGCAGAACACCAAATTGGAGTTGTGGAACTTATTTTCTCCAACTTGCAGAAGATTGATGTGATTTTGAAAGGATCCTACAAAAACTATGTGCAAGAGAACTATCAAATTCCAGAGGAGGTTAACAATAAGATTGGGCTTTTCCAGGTTACTATTTTGAAGAGTTTGGTTTTGTACTTGAGTGAATCTAAGTTTGCTCTTGTTATACATTTCCTTCAATGTGTGGTTGAGAACAACAATGTGTTGTTCCTCTCTACAGCCAAGATAGGATTATCATTGGTTACGGTACTCATTTCTCGCTTGGAGTTGATTAAGCAAGAATACGCTAAGGACTTGAGTGCACAGGATTTATCTCAATGGCAGCAGATTTATGATAGTCTTTTCCAATGTCTTGAGGGAAGATTGGTTTCCGTTTTCCCACCTTATTTCTCAAATGATGAGCAGAAAATGGTGAGAAATGACGAGTCAAAGGGCGACGATTCTTACATTTGGCAATTTCTTGCCTCTCTTTCGTTGGCTGGACAACTCAGCCATCAAAGAGTCATTGTGGATGAGGTGCGGAATGAAATATTTGGAGCTATGGGTGCTGCCAAGAAGTTGAAGGAGGAAGAGAAACAAGAAAGAGCCGAAAAGTACCTCAACAATTTGAATCTCTTCCTCAACGTGATGGGATTGAAGGCCAGTGAAAATGACATTACTGAGCTCTCGGATAATTAAGCACTAAAGTAATTAATACTATCTTGAAATGTATCTGAATTTTTTCATGTCTCATCTGTCGCTTTCTTTTTATTGAGGCCCCTCGCTTAATTTCTTATTTGGGACCCGCGAGATCAAAGCCAAACCATAAATTTCCCAAACAAGACAAACCAGCCATCCTCTAAGGAATTTTGTATTTCAAAGTTTATTTAGTTAAGAATTGTTGTTCGAGTAAGCAGTTCTCGTTTAACAAGATTCAACCTTGTTTCTTTGTTTCTTTAACAGAGTTTATCAAGAATTATCAATCAATCATGTCTTCAGGTACTATTTCGGGCAGCGATTCAACAGGCAACTCAGGTTCCGCTTCAGCAAACTCAAAGGATAATTTAAAGGCAGGTTCCAGTAAGGCAGGTTCCAGTAAGGGAAGTTCCGGTAAGGGAAGTTCCGGTAAGGGAAGCTTTGGAACAGAAGCTTCGTTGGGAAATACTAGTCCTTTCAAAGCGGGTGTCGCTTCAACAAGGAGTGGAGCTTCTTCATTTTTCAAAGAGAAAGCAAACAGATTATCGCTGCTTTCCAGTTATTCGGGAGTTGTACACAATGCTGATGTCGATACTATCCAGTACGTAGTTAGCAAGTCCCCAACCAGAGAAACGAGCGTGTTATCAAATGCATTTTCTGAATTGAGAACTGTCACTAGCGGAAACACACCTACGATTCCTCAGAGTCCTAGTAATAGCATTAGACATTCATTGACCTTGAAGAACATCAACAAAGCACTAGGTGAAAGTGCTCAAGATTGCACAACAACACCAACAATATATACTCCACCTGTAAGTGAGGTGGGGTCAATTCAAGTGCCATTGATTCTTCCTACAACTCCCAAAACATACCACCAGAACGATATGTCCTCAAATAAGACTCCTGACAGGGAGCAGACCATGGATTTAGAAATCCCCATCCCCGCACGCTCTGCTAAGAGACCTAATTCGGTTTATCTCGATCCGAGCTTGGTGTCCCCTTCAAACAGCTTGAAAGACTTCAATGCTGATAGCGTTACCTTGTCTCTAACGCCTAAAAAGAAGAGCAGAATAAACTTGATGGGACCCAGATCTCCTCCACCTATTTCCCCACTCCCTTCGCCAACGAAGGATAATTTCATAACAGAGTTAGCGTTATCTGACAAGGGTCATAAGAGAACAAGCACAGTAGATACTACCGGTACTCTAGGTACCATGGACAGTATGACGTCAAAAAGAAGTGAGGTGATCGGAGGAAAGTTGGACGATATCATGCAACAAGTGGAGAATGTGAGATGTGAAATCGATGGCAAGGCACAGCCGGTTAATATCCGAACTCCAACAACCCCTGTGAGTCTTGTCTCCAATTCTTCTGGTAAAATGGGTGTGGAGTCGCACAGCATTTTGACCAGTACGGAGTCATTCCATACCGCGCAATCGTTCGACAGCGACTGGGTTGATGACGAAGAGGAAGAGAAAGATAACGAGAACGACGAACAGGAATCACTTCAAACAAGCACACTTCCAAATGTGCAGAGCTCTCTTGATAGAGCATCTATTTCGACGTTACAAAATCCTGCCTACGTCTCCAGAGCTTCTACTGTTACAGCAAGAGATAAACATCAGAGTGGTACACACATTTCTCCTCAAGGTTACACTACTAGTCGTGACTGGTTCAATAAGACATCAACGGGAGGAAACCGCGCTCTTCCAGGAACTGCATCATCGTCTAAATACAGTCTTCAACAACCCAACATACCTCGTCCTTCGGAAAATGCAGCATCTGAGTATCCATCTTCTTCAATAGTCGATTCACCTTCATTCAGGGCTTCTGTGCTAGGAAAGACGAAGAAAAAGAACAATAAGAGAGTTAAATCATTTTCCTACGACACATTGGCACGCCTATTGAATGCTACTGATGGCATAGTCATCGGTCAGGAGTTCGCAAATCTTGGAATGCCTAATGAGGAGAAGTATCTTATTGAAAAAATTGTCACCTCTTTAAGTCGACTCACCGCCAACATGATGATCAATCCAAACAGATACGATCAAAGTTGTACCAGGCTTGAAAATGTGTTGAACATGCTAGAAGGCTTTGATTAAAGATATCTTTAGGGTTTATAATTTATTGTACATTGATTGGAACATGATTAGTAAAAACAAGTGTAACGAGAGAGCTCAATTCGGCTTTCGCATATTCGGTAAGGATGGCTGTGACTGTGAATTTGGCTCTGCGTTAAGTAAAGGTGCATTTTTAAGCATCTCGGGAAGAGAGAAGAACCGTATTTGCGAACCTCTAACAAATATTTGATCAATGTGCTTCACTTCTCCATCCCTTTCGGTTACTGTGACGTCTCCCAACTGCACGTTCATGTTATCTTCTGACTCTACCAACTTCCCTCTATATCCTATACCGTTACTCAACTCCAAGGATATAATATGGCCCTATTAGTTGTTAGTAAATCAATAGTAGAAATAAAAATTACCTGGATAACTTACCTCTGCCTCACCTAGAAGCTTGACTGGAATGCTTATAGTCATATTTAAGGCAACAGCTAATACACAAATGAAGCTCGAGACTAAAGACCGGGAAGGAGAACTGTACCATTTTTTCTCTTTCGATGTTTTTATCTCTAACGTAAAAAAGGATTACGTAATCTGGCCAGAGAAAAGTCCATGAGATAGGTACATAGTGAGAGTTGGTGAGAGCTTCATCAGTATCCCCCAAAACATCCTTGCCGAATTAATCAAGCGAGTATTTATGAACGGACAAATAATGAATGACGAGATTGAATCTTATTCGGGACATGAGGCCGGTCCTAGGTTCAGCTTGGAACCCGTTCAACTTCAATTTCAGATTGCTAGTCGTATCAAAAAGCTGCTTGTGAGTAACAACTTTCTATACCTAGTGTTGATTGATGGTTTAGTCTATAGAATCAATTTGGATAGCCCTGAAACGGTGGATAAAATAGCAATTGAACTCTCTGGCGCCACAGTCAAGCAGGCATACCTGGATAGAAAGGGCTATCACCTAATAGTTCAATCTACAAAAGACAGCTTCTATTATCTTCACTATCAGTCTACCCATTACAAAGAACTTTCCAAGATGAGAGAGCTCCCAGTCGTTTCGATAAGTTTCTTTGATAAGTATAGTCATAAGAATACCACCGGACCTATGGTGGTATCCACATCAACGGGTATCGTTTATGAGGTTAACATTGAGTCCAAAAAGGAGAGGATTATGAAGCAGATTTGGAAATCGAGGGACGGAATCAAATACACCTGTGTATCATCTATGACACAATCAAAGGGATCATATGTGGTATATCGGGTTTTATGTGCGTTAACTAACAATAAGATTGTTCAATTCTGCTGTACGCTACCCGATACTGTTTCCAGCTCATCTTCATCGTTGCAGTCATCGTTTGAAAAGGGACCGATTAGTTTCAACTTCAATTCATTAATTCACATCACCAGTAACATCGATACGGTAGCGTTTTTGGATGTCAGTGAAGAGGACAGTTCGTACCAGATCACTTACGGAAGGGTTGATTTTAAATCCAAAAAGGAACTCAGCCATTTGAAATTAGATTCGGCTACTGGCTCTGCTGTTGCAAGCATTTCACTAACGAAGTACTACATTATGATTCTTACCACTAGAAATGAACTTCTTGTATTTAATCAACTCAGTGGTAAAGAAGTCTCTAAGCAGAACCTATCTACCACCGGTAATAGATTCATTGGCTTTTCTTCTGATAAGCTTCTGGAAACTTACTGGCTTTATTCGTCTGAAGCCATTTATGAAGTTCTTGTTGAAAACGAAAACACTGGAATATGGAGACTGATGATGGAGAAGAAGATGTTTGACGAAGCAATATCAACGTTAAAAAATCCTCATACATCCGATGCCGAAAAGTATCACACCATTAGAATTAACCAAGGCAAGTTTCTATTGAAGAAAGGAAGCTTTAACAAAGCCGCTAAGATTTTGGCTGAGACTAGTGAACCTTTAGAGGAGATCACTTTGAAGTTTATTGAGTCCAATCAGCTCAAATCCTTAAGGATTTATCTTAGCAACAAGCTCAAAGCGTTGCCAAAGACATTCTACATGCAGAAGGTGATTATCAGTAGTTGGCTAGTGGAGCTGTATGTAGAAGGTTTGAATCAATTGGATGTGGAAATGGGCCGATCTCGGAGTAACTCCATTATAGATACCGCTGAAGTTATCGATGAACAAATAGCACAGAGAAAGGAAAAGTTCCTAAGGGAGTTTTATTCATTCTTGGATGAATCTAAGAATGACTTAGACAAGGATGCCGTCTACCAGATTATTCTTTCGCATAACAGGAAAGACGAATTACTTTATTTCGCCAATTCCATCAAGGATTACAACTTTGTTTTAAATTATTATATCAACTTGCAGAAATGGGAGGAGTCCTTGAAGGTTCTTTCCTTGCAAAAGGATAAGGCGCTTGTGTACAAGTATTCTACTTTGTTGTTTGTCAATTACCCGGTCAAGACTTGTGATACTTGGATCCGCCTCATCGACGATTTGGAGTATCTAAAACTTCTACCGGCTTTGCTTACTTATAACCAGACTGTGGTGAAGGCACGAAGAATCAGGCCAAACAAAAATCAGGCTTTGAGATTCCTCAACTTTCTCATTGAGGAACGGAAAGTCAAAGATAGAATTGTTCACAATTCTGTCTTATCAATTCTCATCAGATATCCAAATCTGAAGAATGAGGATCCAATTTTAAAGTATCTTGAGGGCCAGCATAAATCGAAATCTCTATTCACATCAGATAAGAACGACTTTGATATATCGTTTGATCCTGATTACATACTAAGGCTTTGCTTGAAATACCACAGATACCAGAGTGCTATTTATATATTCTCAATGATGGGGGAGTATGAAGAGGCTGTTGATCTAGCATTAGATCATGACTTGATTGAGTATGCCGTGCTTGTAACCGATAAACCTGCCGAATCATCTATCGCTGTGAGAAAGAGGCTCTGGTTGAAGATTTCTGCAAAATTAATTCATAGCTTGATCGAGCACGATAAGTCGTTGGACGAGTATCGCCAGTTATTGATGATCGATGAGAATATTTTGACGAAGGGAGGTGAAATCAAATGCTTGCTAAAGTACTTGATGAGCAAATGTGAGTACTTGAAGATGAAGGATTTATTACCTCTATTTCCTGACTTCATGGTCATCGATAATTTCAAGGAAGAAGTGGTGAAATCATTACAAGATATGTCCTCTGAGATGAGTAACCTCTCTCTTGAGATGACTGAGTCAATTGCTCAGTCGTCTAAGATTGGCCAACTGATTAAGGATTTCAAGAAGGACAATTTCCAGATCATAGAGCCTTATGAATCATGCATGATCTGCCGTAAGATTCTTACAACGCGTAAGTTTATTGTTTTTCCCTGCTATCACTCTTTCCACCAGGACTGCCTTGTGAAGGATATTTTGCGGTCCAATGATTATAAGATGAAGTCTGAAGTCTACAAACTCCAGAAGAGGATTGTCGACAACAGCGGGGATAAAAAGGCACTTGGCGAACTCCGAGCTGAAATTGACAATTTGCTCTCTCGGAAATGCTGTCTATGCTCAGATATAAAGATTAACGAGATTGAAGAGCCGTTAGTGGGACTCGATGATAAAGAGGAAGATGATTGGAAATTATAGATATGATATGCTATCTATGTACAGCTACTTGTATGGATTATATATATACATAGGATGAATAAGTATGGTTAATGCTTGCTAAAAGTCTTGAATCTCCGAGAATTCATGGTTGAGGTCGATCTTAAGTTACCAAGCATCTCACTAATTTTAAACTCTGCCAATTCTTTCAATTTCATGGCAGACTCGATGTCGATGAAGTTTTGTGGGAATCTATAGGATAACCACATATATGAACTAAGCATTTTATGAAATTGCTCTAATTTCATTAGTCTATCTTCAATGGGATTTAGCCTCTTAACGTAGGACTTTCTCGATCTGAAATGCTCTAGTTCCTCTTTCTCTAGCTTTTCCAAAATCTTGTTTTTGATACCTGCTGGAATGGGCTCTGCTTCTATAAGTGGACTATTCCTCTTACTGAGGACCTTGTTACGCGAAGTGCCGCTATTAATCAGGTTCTCCGTCGAAAGAAGATAGAATGGAACAGCATCGAAGTCGAAAAGCGATTTTTTTGTTCTCTTGATAATATTTTGAATGAACTCTTTGAGAATATAGTTCAAAACAACTTTCAACGGCTGGTTTGGATTTGTAGTCAATGTTGTTGGTGCGCTGATACAGCGAAGCTGGTCCGCAATGTTGAAATTCTTCTTCAACTTCTCTCTGTGTAAAAACTCAGACATTACCTTCTTCTCGTCCAAGGATTCGACTTTGAAATCACGTTTCATCTTTCGAGTAGATCTATAAAGTTTGGATAGATCAGTTTCAAATTTTCGGTACATGGTAAGAGCATCTGTGTCTTTGGTGAACATCGAGTAGTATCTAACCCATAAGTCATCAGGTGGCCAAAGTACTGCTCTATCAATAAATTCGATAGGACTTTCGATACCCTTTGTCACGTTAACCAATTCATCTTCTGAAATGGCACTTATATGGCCAACTGAATCCCCCATACCATATCTTCCGGCCCGTCCTCCAATTTGTTTGACATTGGAAGGTGATAGACTAACATTCTGACGTCCATTGAACTTCTGCGTTGTGGTAAAAATAACCCTATTGATCTTAAGGTTAAGTCCCATTCCTATGGCATCGGATGCAACAACAATATCATAGTACCCATCATTAAATCTCTGCGCCTCCTGAGCACGTGTTTCTGGCGGAAGAGCACCATAAATAACTGCACACCGCAAATTGGTCTGCTGCTCAATTTGCAATTTCATATCCAAAATGGATGTTTTGCTAAAACAGACAATGCAGTCACCCTTTCTGAGGTCATTCATCTTAGCAGTTTCGTCGTCGACAACTAATTTGCTGAGACGATTGTACTCGTTGATCTCCAACTCATCATCCGTCATGGCAACGAGTCTTTTGATGAGAGGAACAGCTGATGCTTCTCCACAGAGATGAATCTCTTTGGCACGGGCTCCAAGTATAGCATTGGTCCAAGCGGATCCCCTAAATTGATCCCCAATCATTTGAATTTCGTCCACCACGATAACATCGTAGTTTTCTGTAAGAGAGAGCATTTCAATGGTTCCAGAAGTGACACCTGCTTTGTTGCCACTCTCGTCCACATCAACGATCACCTCCTCGCCCGTCACTAAGTTGCATCTTATCCCTTTCGACTGGAACTTATCATACACTTCACGAGCAAGCAATCTCAAAGGGCCGGCAAAATATCCTTTAGAACAGTTTTCTAGCCTTTGTAATGCATGATATGTCTTACCGCTGTTAGTGGGTCCAACGTGCATAATAAACTTTCTCTTCAACTTCCGGGCCTCTGGGAACCACTCATAGGGATTATCTATATCCATGATATTGAATGTGAGATTGTTGTTGAAGTTTTGGTTGTTGGAAGAATCGTTGTAAACGAATTGCAAATTGTGAGGCTTCATACTGCTATACACTAGTCGTTCGACTATCCCGTCCACCACCCGTTGAGGAACCTCTTCCTTGGGAACACTGGCAGGAATATGCCAAGGTATGTCGTTAAGATCATTCTTATGCTTTGCTACGTAGTCAATTAAATACGGCGCATTTGATTCATGTGGTGTAATGAAATCATTTAATACTCTTCTCTCGTCCGTAGAATGGTGAACATCGTCGGCGCCAATCATAGAGGTCTCTCTAATCAATTGTGACTCTATTCTACCAAGATATCGAAGGAAAAACGACTCATACTTTTTCATGAAGGTCCCAGTGTAATTCTGTTTTATCAAATCATCGCTGAACTCGTTATATTTTCCCTGCTTTATCTTTTCTCTAAATGCACTTGCAGATCTCCTGATTAAAGTAGAAACGGTAGTATTTTCCACAGTTGTCGCATACCGCCTTAACTGTAGGTAGTTTCGTACACAACGCCTTATATCTCGCACAAAAAGCCCCATCCTTCACTTCTCAGAACTCTCTTATTAAGATAATAAGAGAAGATTAATAGATTCATTCAAAATACAAGAATTAATTTCTCAGATGATATCCTATATGGTTGCACAGCCCGGTACATAATTATGTAGATCGTTAATTACAGAATTATAATCCTTCTTCATTCGAACTTGCTGAGTTCAGTGCCTCCCAAATCCGGGTCAACACCCAATATTCCCAAACCCCTAATTCTGTTCGCTCTTGATCTCCTTGCCCTCACCAATTTATGAACAATTTTTGTGCCAAGTACCAGAACTGTAACTACGATTACCACAGCTAGCATTATTCTCATCCATGGAGTAGCGATAGCGCGGCCTCTATAATTGGAAAAACTGGCCCTTACGATTGTGTCAACGACATCATCAGAAGCTTCAGCATTCAATGTCTTACCTAGATGGTTTTTATCCCAAAACGAGTTACCAAATCGAGATAATAGAATCAAATCTCCACCCTTGTAGGCTTCTGGAATGATATTTTTCCATCCAAGTTGGTCCCTAAAGTAGCTGAACTTATCCAAATCGACATACACGACTTTCAAATCATTATCCATCTTCTCAAATGCTCCCGGCACTTTAATACTCATTGTTTTCATAATGTCATGATACTCAGCATCTTCCTCTTTAAGTGTGGCCACTCTGGCATACTTATCACCCCTCGCCTTCTCAAGTTTTGAAAACTGTTCTTTGAACTTCAAATATGTGAACTTATGATAGACATACGACATGGCATAACCGATATTTGGAAGCTCTTTTGGTTTCTTGAAGTCCATAAGCGCAACTAACACTTTTTCGCTCTTATCGTTGGATGTGCTATCAAAATTGAGAGGGAATACTGATCGCATATTTCTTGCAGTTAATGGACGTGCCATGGGGTGAGCGTTTTGACGAATAAAGTCCCACACCTTTTCAGGATCACGTGTATCCCTAGGACTAAAGCTTTTCATGACAGGACTAATTAGCGAGTTAGACTTCAAGCAAATAACCATCGGCAAAGTGGACATTGTTCTAGCCGCAAACATAGCAGGGTCGAACTTTATTCTATCCCTGGAATCCTTAGGTAGGTCTCCATTGAGATACTTGTTTTCAAGAGACTCTTCTTGGTCCTTCAATAACTTGAGAAAGCCAATTTTATCGGTACTCCTATAAAGGTGAACATTTTCCTTCGTATTCATGACACGTTGTAGTAACTGGTTGAGGACAAAATCGTCCTCCGGAACGCGAGAGTCGGGATCTTCAAGGAAGATGAATGAAATCTCTGAAAAGTCCGGAATTTCACCTAGATTATTCTTCAAAACCTTCACGATTCCCATCTTCTGTTTGATGTCCCTAAGCTTAACATCTTCAAATTTATATATATCAAGCAAGCGTTTGATCCAAGAGGAAAGATCCTGCGCAACAAATGGGTCTGGTTGGTTGTATACTATTCTGGTAATTCCTGAGGAAGAAGGGAGAAACATCATCACTTTTGGCGTGATATCGTCAATCGATTTGGATAACCAACCTTCCATTCCTAAGCTATTGCAAACAGAAGGGTTGGTACCGCAGTTGAAGTAATTTAGGGATACATCCTTTGCGGTAATACGCTCTCTCAGTCTCTTGGCAGCGCTATTCCATATGTTACGGAACGCATAACAATGAGAGTACTGACTAAAGAATGAAACAGATTTATGATCACCCTGGAAATCCTCTTCGCCAAGTGCATCATCAGTGGCTGGCCAAAATGAAACGAGCTTTGGCTGATCACTGGAACCTTCACCAGCAAGAAGTTCAATCATCTCTTTTCTATCTAGTAAATGAGTGGCCTCTATCGAAACACCTTCAGAGGTGTCCTTTCCAAAATCCGACTTTTCATTTCCCCAAACTTCCAACTGATCCTCGCAAAAAGCGCCAAGGCCATCTGGGGTCCTATCGTAGTTGGCTCCCATTGATCCGAGAAGCTTTCCACCAGTAGAATAAAAACGAATGTTGGGATAATACTTTATTCCCTCTCTGTCACATAATTCACCACTAGAAACACAGTCTACCTGATTCAAAAACAGATTATAGTCAGCCTTCAAACTCTTCTGGTTCTTCACATAGAACTCATCCCAAATGGGTTTGAAATGCGAACAGTGAGGACAGTACGGAGAAAAAAACTCAACAACATGGTAACCGTCGGCGAGCTCTTGATCAAAATTGGCTTGAGTCAAAGGATCGGGAACAGAAGGAACTTCCGTAGTCACGCTTTTATCACCTCCTTCTTCTCCAACTTCCTCAACCAAATCATCTGCGCTCACTCCGAGGAGGTGAAAACCCAAAAATGCCAGGAGGAACCCCAACAAAAAGTTGCTTGTATGCATTCTTAAGGAATTGTATTGAAAGAATGGAATGGAATAGGGAAAAAAAAAAGATGATCTAGTTGAGTTTATAAGGTTGAGATTACTAAAATAATACAAGACAAGAAAAATATAAAGAACGAAAATGCGTCAAATGAAACCGTGCGGCTTGTATAGAGGCGGTAAGGCGAATTTTATTACCTAGTATTAAGAGAAAGTTGATGTGTATCCGTAAAGAAGATGAAAACATGACCAAGCTCTACAAAATGCTAGGGTACCCAATAAAAGCGCTCAAAGCCTTCTTTGAGCGATTTTTATACTGTTTCAATTCTTGCTGAATCTTTGTAGAACCTTCTTGAAGTATTCGAAGGAAACCATAGTGATAGCACTGGCAGGAACTGTTCGGGTCAAGTTAACAAGAAAGCCACTGTAAAAACCCCTCAGTCCCTCATTATAGTATATGGAAGAGATTGTCTTCACAACTCCAACGAGTTGGTTCTCCCCGAGAAAGGAATTACTGTACATCTGTAACCGGGTTCTCACGATTTCGTGGGGATAGGTGATGGCGCTAGCAATCATTTTAGATAGTGAAGAAGCTAGCGCAAATTTCAGAAACATGGTGAGATCTCTCTCCTTGACAGAAGGTGACATATAATCCTGAATGTTGAACCATTTTTTCAAGTTCTCGTATAAAGGAAATTGAATAGCGACGTGAACAAGGCCAAAATATGATGGTAGTAATCCTCTATAAAAAGAGCCTATTCCCTCTTCTCTGTACATTTTACCAAAAGCATCAAAGGTACCGTTATACCATTGTGTTAACGTTTTTGATCCTGCTTTCTCTAAAGAGATCTTTTCCATCGGAAGACGGTCATAAATAGTCTTACCATTATCCATTTGAAGCATCATCCTAGTTTTCACAACCCAGATAGGGTTCGTAAGCGTCGTTGACACCGCACCAGAGGTAATTGCACTCATGAAATAACTAATATTATCGTCTTCGATGAATTTTCCATATATGTTCTTGCATCGTTCATAGCATGAGAAATAGATCATCCATGTAGGGAAGTATCCCAAAGTGATCGGCACCAAGCCTCTATATAAACCACGAATTCCTTCTTCCTTCCAAATAAGGGACATAGAATGAATGAGTCCCCGATATTTGCACTGATCGAACTTCGCAATGGTCTTGGTTTCCAGTCCCTTGATGTGCTCCAGATAAGATCCCTGTGCCTGTAACCTCGTTTTTGCCACGTCTAATGGACACACTGCCACACCTGAACAAAACCCTGCCATGGCTCCTGCTAAAGACGTTATTTGACTCTGTGATAGGCGAAACCTTTGAAATGCTCCTCTAGCATTATTGCCGTTGATGGTTGTAAGCTCGTTTCGTTGCGGCAGCCCGGTACCAGTATTCATTATAACCGTTTGATCTCCTCCTGCAACGGTATGTTCTCTTGGAACAAGTGTACTGACAACCTTCGGCTCATTGGATCGCATATTCGGCGTTGATTCCAATGATTGTGCTCAATGGTGTCTCGTAGTCTTCTGTAGAGATTTGACTTTTATAGTGCTACGTTTTAGTCCTCCGTTTCGTATACAAGCTGCCGTAAGATTTTTCTCCAATTGTTGTTATCCTTCACCTGGTTCAACCAGAAGAAAAAAATGCTTCTTTACTGATTACTAACCGAAACTACTCCGTATTTCCCCCCCCGTACACACGTTAAATGAAAAAAACTTTTCCGCATTTGGGGTGTCCGGAGAAGTAAATGCACAAAGAGAAATTCTGGAGAGATTAGAATGGAAATGATTGAAAGAACTAAGATAAAAAATTTACTGTACTTTGGCCAAACAAGCATTTTCTTTGTGGGGAATTGAAATCACCGATTACCCCGATAAATGTGGGGTGGGGACCTCACCCCCTTACGAGGCAGATGAAAATTTCCTCCCAATAATTTCTAACCTTGTTACCTGCTTTCTAAAGCTATCTAACTGACTTACACGCGGACTAAATAAGAAGTAATATTGTATCTATTCTGTAGCATCTTCTAGCACCCCGTAGTTGAAATTTACAAAACCCTTGCATTCTATACCTCAATAAGGACCAAAGGCCCAGCAATAATATTTAACCCCATTAATATTTTATCCATTATGTAGCTGATCAGTTGCTTCCAAACTGACTATCCAATTGGCGAAGACATTTAACAATACTTTCAACTTCGACAAACATTCCATTTGTATTCAAGTTATTGATAACACTGCTCAACCCAGCTCTTCTGAAGTTCGCATGTCGACTCAAAGTCCTGTACGCATCTGCACATGGAACATAATGCTTACCAGGATTACTGAGCTCTAGTTCCACCAAAGATGGAATTTGAGATCTATCAGCATTCTTTTTTTGCTCGATCAAAGCTCGAGGTGCAGGAAGTATGGTTCCTGCCTTGTTCTTGCCATTGCTTTTCCTGAGTACCGGAGCTTCCTGAAAACGCACTCCGGAAGTTGCAGCAATGGTTGTACAGAATAATGTAGACATCGGATCCTTCTGACACTGGGGGCAAGAACCTGGACTTCCTGTACACATAGCTATCTGTTTCTTAATCTGCTGTAGGCGTTCTGGGGACAGAATAGAAGAAGACAAAGCCTCTAGGGACGACTTGCTTTTGGAGTCATCTCTCAACTTCTTCTGTTCAGCAATCTCGCGACATAGACAGGGAGTATCCTCAGAACAGAAACCACACTTTTCGTCAGGAGAAATTACAGACTCTTCATAGTTGACACCGTCGCTGGAATTTGCCGCCGCGTGGTCAAGAAAAGACGACGAGGATGTAGATGAAGAAGACATCGAAGAGGCCTTTACGGCAGACACAACATTCGATAATGTAGGCATTTTTCTCATCAAATTTGACTTCGATTTTGTAGTGAAATCTATTTCAGATGAGGTGCCCGACTTTAATGGTACAGCAGCCATCGGCTTGAAGCCGTTTAATATATCCGATAACGACCCTGATGAGTTTCTTGACTCTCTGAGTCCAGCGTCTTTACACATACACTCGTCGCGTGAACATAGGCCACATTTATCTGTTTTAACGGATAGAGAAGACGGCACGCTGCCAGAATTTTTAAAGTTTATCATCACAGAGGCAGCCTCTGCAATCTCTGTGCTGTTATGGCTTTTCGAAAGAGTCTCGGTTCTTGGCGGAGTTAATGGCTCGCTATCCGATGATACAGATAAACTGGAGTTGTTCATGCTTCGAACACCACTACCCTTACGTCTCTTAGCACTTACGTGGTATTCTGCAGGACTCACGGGATCCGAATGAACAGCCTTCGACTTTTCTTGCGTTAAACTCTTAACCTCATCAGTCAACCGTGAAATAGTATTCTTCATCTCCTCGACTTGCTTTTTAAGTCCACAGTTCTCAGATTGTAACGTTTTAACGGTATTGCAGAGTACTCCTTCCTTGACGCTGTTATCGCGCTCTAACTCCATAAGCTGCTGTTCCAATTCGCCCACTCTATTGGCACGTCTCTCCCTGAAAGCTCTCTGTGCCGCTCTATTTTGAGCTTTACGCTTTGTAGATGGAATATCCGAACTTGGTTTGCGTCCTGGTTTTGGTCTTGGCGGTAGCACCCATGTCTTGGACGTGACGATCTGCGTAATCGGTCTGGAGGAGACTACGTTGACAGAATTTCTACCAGCAAGTGAAGTCACCCGTCTTAGCGAGGTGATGATGTCCGAGTTATCCGGCACTCTGGGCGAAATCGATGGTGAACTCATATCAGGATTGGCTTAAACTAGTGTTCCTGTCCTCTACTTCTTCCCTACTGGCCGAGGGCTAATTGTCTTATATATCTATACGCCGCGTTATTTTTCTGCCCAATTTTTTTTCAGCTCCGATATCCCCCGCGCTCGATCATTTTCGGCTCATATTTATCAGGAAAGAGCTATCTCTCTGCAGCACAGATCCCTGAAAGATTTGCAATTCTCTGATTTGAATTGGTTACAATTCTGCGAACCTACCACATTGGTCCTTGGGTTATTTGAAATTTCGGTAAAGCTAAACTCCGATTAGTTCTGGTTAGTTCGTTAAATGACATCTAAAATTACTGAGACAATCCATGATAAGCTTCCCGATGGCACTGATGTAACCATTCTTCCTTACAACTCTGTCGACGAGGCCTCTGAAGAACTCGTACAAAGTCTCCAGGATCTTATGAACGAAGTTATTGAAGAAGGTACTACGTATGTCCAGGATCAGACTTTTGATAGACAAGGCTTTCTTAATTACTACTTTTCATATTTCGTCGCAGTGATGGTGGAGGGGAATGTTAGGGATGCCCAAGCACTTGATATGTCCAAGAACCGATTGCTAGGTTGCTTCTACATCAAGCCTAACTACGTAGGCAGATCGGCACATATCTGCAACGCGGGATTCTTGGTTCCATTAAATCTGAGAGGACGTAAAATTGGTAAAACTATGGGTAAGAATTATATCAAGATTGCTTCTAGGCTAGGATATAAGTACAGTGTGTTCAATTTAGTTTATGCGACAAATGTCGCCAGTTTAAAAATTTGGGACGATCTCGGCTTTCAACGTATAGGTAGAATTCCGAACGCCGGACAAATGAAGGGACAAGGCTATGTAGATGCGATTATGTTTGGGTACAGTTTCGAATAGATGAGTCATTAGGGGGTTTTTTGTAGCTCACCGGGCGTGTACCTCACCGGCACCTCGCCTTCGGACAAACTCTACCACCAATCTCCGTGCCACACCTCCCCCGTACGGCTCAAATGAACGGCTCATAGCCGTTGAGTTGTAAGGGTATATTTGCCGGGAATGTCTACCAGGGCAAATGCCTTGGCTCGCCATCATCTACTGGGCACTCGCTGTTCACCTCCGTAGCTCGGCACCTTGACATAATCTTTTTTTCCCGCTCCCCATATTCTTCCCCAATAAGGAAAGAGTCCACGCATACGTGTGGCACCCTCACTGAAAGAGAAAAAACCTATGACTCAACCGTCTCCTTCACTCTCACAACCTGAATGACTAAATGGCACCTATTCTCCTTTTTTTCTTTTTACTCATAACTTAGTTCTTTCTAACTCTTAGTCATTTGTGCTTTTGCAGATATAAATCTTCGCTGTCTCCAGCCCAGTCTCATCTTACTTTCTGTTTCTACTTCTTCTTTATCCATTTTATCGATCACTTGTACTGGAAGTCTTGAAATTCCGTAAGTGAC
Source organism: Brettanomyces nanus (assembly GCF_011074865.1). Classification (NCBI taxonomy): domain Eukaryota; kingdom Fungi; phylum Ascomycota; class Pichiomycetes; order Pichiales; family Pichiaceae; genus Brettanomyces; species Brettanomyces nanus. The sequence goes on along the minus strand of NC_052374.1, from coordinate 556,631 downwards.
AACAAAACGGACAAAGAATCTTGATTCAGAATTTACTATCTGCCCACTTCTCTTTTCATATTCATACACTTTGCACACAAAAACACTACTAAGGATTAATTAAAAAAATGGCTTATATGACTGTTGTGATCTTCTGAGTTTCTCAGTCCATAAAGATATATACGCTGAGGAAAATACAACACCGTTTGATATTCACTTTGATTTTTTTTTACTCCTTAAGGCTGACACATAGTGATTTGTCAAGTCAGAGACCGGACAATACCATTTGAGAGACTCCTGCACAAAGTCCCTTTTACTTCTGATCTCTTTTTGATTCAACTGCAACACTTTTATCTCTCATATTCGCATTTTGTACATTATCGGTTGCATTTATACACGATTTTTCCCTGATTCACATTTTCTCTTCATCAAACTACTTCAGGCCAACACTTTCTATGCTTAATTATACCTATCATTCTGGGAATTGTGCGTCTAATCGCACACACTTCGAGACTGATCATAACGACACAGTTCAAGGAATAAGTTCGCCACTCTGTTATCATACTCCAGATTTGATCTTAGATTCGGATACCGATTCGGCTACTGAATCTGACGCTGATTTTGACTCGAATTACGATCTCGATATGCCGAATTCTTGCTTATTCTCTTCCCAATTAGAGAAAAACGAACGATCCAATATTATGAGTCTCGTTGTATTGATTACATCTAACCAGATCAACAAGAAAACTGGTTCAACATCTAAAAATCTTTGTAACTTTTTGACAGATATGGTTCGAAGATCCCATATATCCCTAGATCAATACATGACAAATCTTGTCATTATGCAAAGATTGTTTGCAAATGATGATACTGCTGACTGCCAATTCTTCAACGATACCCGAAAACTGATTCTCTATTCTTTCATGTTGGGGTCTACTACAAGTAGCAACATTGATTTTGATCACTGGTGTGAGGTTACTGGTCTTTCAAAGTCACAGCTCGCCTCAGAGCTGGTGGAATTGGGTCACGCTCTGGGAGGCTTACATACTATTAAGACGGTATCGCTAGAGGATTTACAGGTCATGAAGGACTCTTTGAAGTCCGAGGTTAAGAAGTATGTCAAGGTTATTTAGGTTATTCATATTTTATATATATATATGTATTTTTTTTTTCTATCTCTCTTTTTCTCCGCTATTCTAACTTCACTATTAGCTATAAAATGTAGGTGTGGCTGATGCTTGGTACGGATAGGGCATAGGAATCAAAGTGTGTCGTAGAAATGAAGTTGTTAAAACGCTAATTCTTTGTTCGTGAGCTTTATGAGTCAGGCACAGTTTTACTACTACGACGAGGAAAGCGACAAGCCTTATACGGATGATCACAACTCTGGACAGGCTGTAGATGAGAAGCAATTGGCAAATCTAGGTGTTTTTTACAAGCATCTTCGCACTCTGGAAGAGGTGGATATTCTTGCTCGAAAACGTGACTACAAGAACCGGGATACGATCAATTTGAAAGAGGAAGGCTTCCCTGGGGGAAAGAATGCTCTTGACGCTAAATTGGATATGTTTTTTCAAGAGCATCTTCACGAAGACGAGGAGATTAGATTTATTCTTGATGGAGAAGGGTTCTTTGATGTGAGGGATATCAATGACAGATGGATTCGCGCCAAAGTGTTTAAGCACGACCTGTTGATTATTCCCGCTGGTATCTTCCATAGATTCACCCTCAGTAATAGCAAATATGTCAAAGCTCTAAGATTGTTCAAGGATGAGCCTAAATGGCAAGCATTTAACCGTACCACTCCAGGTATCGGTGAAAACCCATACAGAAAGCAGTATCTTGACCAGGTTTTGACCAAATAACTTATAGTTCAGCTATTAATATTAATTCATTGAGCATTTATTGGAATTCGCTACGCTAGTTAAATTATTTCTCCAGCGTATCTATCTCTACTCTCTTGTACTCAGCTTCTCTGAATTGATATGTTACCATTGTTTTCTTTTCAAGCGAAGTGCCTTCTTGTAGGAGGCCCGTCTAGAGTGTTTTATACTCCTTCTATATATTTGCTATGCGGCAATCATTCAACTGGCAATCGGGCACAGTCTATGATCCGGTATTTCTCTTCAACCAGATCTTACAATCTTATCTACCAGCCAAAGGCCAAAGTCAGCAAACAAAAGGAACCAGTTGCGATTGATACCAAGAAGAAGCATCTGTCAATTTCTGACGCAGAAGACGCTGCAAAGGATGCTTGTCTACTGAAGAATAAATATTATCTTAGATGCCCCAAGATACTTAGGCCATATTTGAAAGAGGTTATGGTGAGACCTGTCGGGTTTGGTTTCAGTATAGTTATACTTCAACAAGTGTTTGTTGTGGTTCCATTTCTTTTATTGTGGTATTACTATTTCCAGGTGGGTGTCGAGCCAGACCAAAGTAATGAAAACCTCAAAAAAGGTCTAGATACCATCAAAAAGGGACTGGTTAATCTAGATATGGATGATGAGAGTAAATTGAAGATGGCCATTGCTGGTGCTGCATCGTACGCGCTGACTAAATCGTTGCTGCCCGTGAGAGTTCCCGTTTGCGTGGCTCTAGCTCCATGGTTTGACAAGTGGTGTATAAGGCCCATTATTCGGATTTTAACTGCCGTATTCAAAAAGAATGCCGTGGTTAAGCCAAGACCTCGAAAGTAAGTGCTAGTACCTACCACTATAGTATACATATGCCTATGTAATTTTTGCATCTTTACACCAGAAAGGTGCCTCTATTTCTCTGAGATTCCTGACTTCGGTTCTTCCCCCTCTGTTTGCTTCTTCAACAGCATACATATACTTCACAATGGCACAGCCAGTGCCCAATGCAAAAGGTCTACCCGATCAGCAGCTTAGTTTCTCGTATATGCAACAAAAGGGACAAGTACCTGGACTAAAATCCGTTTCCAATAGCGTTTCCAGTTCACATAATCAAGGGGACGCCCAACATTTGCCTGATTTCACTATGCCTGTCCCACAGACTTTAAGGCAACCGGCACAGACGCAACGTTCATCGCGAACACAGCCGTTATCCCAAACGGGTGCTCGGTCATCGCAACCAACAAACTCTCAGCAAGCGATCCATCCAAATCGTCAAAACTTTGCCTATGGGGCCGTGGGATCAAAACCCACCAGAGTGGCGTCCAACGATTTCTTCACTATCGGGCCCTACCGTAAACGCAAAGATCAAAGCCGGGTATCTGTGGTGGAAAGATACGATATTCTCGGGTATATTGCTGCTGGTACCTACGGTAAAGTGTATCAGGCTCGAGGTAAGCTTGGTGCATTTAAAGACAATCTATATGCTATTAAAAAATTCAAAACCGACTCAAAGGATAACGAAGTTGCTCACTATACAGGTATCTCGCAGAGTGCCATTCGAGAGATGTCCTTATGTAAGGAGTTGAATCACAAGAACATCTCGAAGTTGTCAGAGATCATCCTGGAACGGAAATGCATCTACATGGTTTTCGAATTTGCCGAACACGACTTATTACAGATTATCCATTATCACTCTCATCCTGAACCACGACCTATACCTCAACTCACTTTGAAATCAGCTCTCTACCAGATATTACAGGGACTTTCGTTTCTCCATCAAAACTGGATTTTGCACAGAGATCTAAAGCCAGCTAATATTATGGTGACGAGTGATGGCATTATCAAGATTGGAGACTTAGGTCTTGCTAGAAAGTTTAACAACCCTTTACAGGGGCTCTACTCTGGTGATAAAGTTGTTGTTACTATTTGGTACCGTGCGGCAGAGCTTCTATTAGGTGCAAGACATTATACACCTGCTATTGATATGTGGGCAGTTGGCTGTATCTTGGCTGAGTTACTCTCTTTGAGACCCCTTTTCAAAGGTGAAGAAACTAAGATGGATAACAAGAAACAGATTCCTTTCCAGGAAAATCAACTCCTCAAAATATTGGAGATCTTGGGCACTCCTACGTTGGAGAAATGGCCATCGCTCAACAGCTATCCTGAGTATCCACAGCTTTCTCGGTTCACTCTATTCCCATCAAACTTGAAGGCATGGTATCATACTAATGGTGGTACTAACAAGAACTGCTTGAAGTTGTTATCTCAGTTGTTGGAATATGACCCCTCAAAGAGAATTAACGCTTTGGAAGCATTAAAGCATCCCTGGTTCCAGGAGAATCCTAAACCTGTTGCCAACATATTCGAAGAATCTAAGTTCGAATATCCGCAAAGAAAAATACAGAAGGAAGACATTGATATTCTAGGCAAAGGACAAGGACAAGGACCTTACAATCGTATGCAACACTATGGAGTTCATCATGGTAAAAGAGCATATCCTGTGGCCAATGGAGCTGAATATGAGTTAAACAGAAAGAGGCTGCGATGATGATGTTCCCGCATTCTTATATATATATATATATAAAGAAACTATATACAGGCATCTACACCCTTACATTTATAGATTAATGTACTTTAAAATCTCCACAAAAATCTGCTCGGGCTCCTTGGTTCCACAAAACACTTTATATACATGGTCCTCTAATTCTGGAACCTCTAGATCGTCAAATTGTGACTTCAACATGTTGGCCTTCATATAATGGTTTGACCGTGTTTCCATTCTCTTGTATATGGTACTAAAATCATTGTAAAGCACAAATAATTGAGTCTGGGCTTTAGTTCCAATAGTTTCCTTAATATAGTCTCGGTACTTTTTTTTAAGCATCGAACAACTTACAACCACAGTATTTTCTCCACCCTGCACCACGGAAATAGCGGCTTGACACAGTATACTCAACCACCCCCATCTATCTTCGTCCGTTAGCGGAATTCCTTGACTCATTTTGTCTATGTTGGCCTGCGGATGAAACTCGTCACCCTCGATGAAGGGACAATCGAGTTTCTTTGACAACAATATAGATATTGTTGACTTGCCTGTTCCAGATGGGCCTCCAACAAATATTACCCGGGACATTTAACAGGATAAACGGAAAGAATTATGCAAAAGAACTATGCACTACCTCTAATAGGATATGAAACGAGGAGAAAAGGACCCTGTCATCCTCGTCTCCCGCTTGCCATTTCATTAGCTCTCTTCACTTTCACCAGCCACGTCCCAATCCAGCCGCATCCACTGAAATAAAAGATAGTATAAGGTTAATACGAATTAGCGAATTTAAATGCGATTTAGCGAGATTAACTTTACGTCAGCAAAAGAAAGAAAACTCAAAGAAGAGAGATTTTTACTAGCCCTTCAAAAGCATTGGGTGGTTCACGGGTCATAAATTCTATGAGCGAAACAAGGAATCCGCATACGAAGCTGGTTGAATCCACTGCCGTCTTTGACAAAGCCTTGGAATCTTGGTCGATAATCGATTTACCAGGGCTGCAAAAGCAACTTGACAAATATGCTCTTGAGTTCCAAGATTATCAGAAGCAATCGTTATTGGACAGAAAGCATTTGGCAAGTAAGACAAAAAGTTTTAAAAAGCTTCCATCTGAAGAGAAAGTTAATGAGATTAAACCTTTATTGAAGAGTTATCAAAAAGAGATCGACGATCTAGCTAAGAAGAATAAGAATGTTGACAATGCTTTCTTCCAGTTTTACAGGGTAATTGTCGAGGCTCCTGATCCTAAATCATTACTTCAAATGAGTCTTGATGCAGTGAGTTCAATGCCTGAATTGGAGAAGGTTAAAGAAGAGAACAGACAGTTGGAGGAGAAATTGTTAGGTTTTGCTGACTACGAACAGATCAAGGCCAATAATGCCAAATTGGAGGAGGAATTGATTAAGGCTGGAATTTCCAAAGTTAAAGCTAAGGACGATGAATGGCAGGTAATCCTTGAAGAGAAACAGAAAAATTGGGACGAGGAGAAGAAGGATTACCAGCGTAATGTGGATGTTTTAAAGAAGCAAATCGAAGATATGAAGATCAATGAGGAAATGATGAAATTGAAGATTGATAATAAGAATAAAGCATTGAGAGAGCTTGATGAGGATTATGAGGCTGGGGAAGAGGTGGAAAATTGGAAGGAGAGTAAATATGTTGAAGTTGAAGACGGTAACGCTTCAACGTCGCTTTCTTCATCTGCCAATGTTCAACAGAGAGCCGCTAGTAATATAGAGATTCAGATCTTGAATAGGGATGTTGAAAGTTTGAAGCTAAGAATTATGGAACTTGAAAAGCGTAATGAAGAACTCAGAAGAGAAGCTAGTCTTGCCAAATCGGGTACCGCCAACGAGAAAACCATTCAGGCTATCAAAAAGCGGACTTCCGAGTTGGAGAGTGAAAATTCGGTTCTTACAGCTCGGTTAGAGCATGAGAGACAGGTTGTTGATAGGCTTACAGCAAATATTACCGCCGTGAATGATACCAATGATAAGAATGTTCAGAGACTAATGACTGAGTTGGACTGGTTGAAGAACTACAAGAGCCAGACGAGAGATTATGACGAAATTAAGAAGGAGCTTGAAGTTCTGAGACAGATTGAGTTTGGCGATGAGGATGATGTCAGACAGAAGGAGGATCAGGATCCTGCCTCGGTCACATCAGATGCATCTTCTGGTGTTGATTCAGCTATTGTCCAAAGAAACAAAAAGCTCAATAAAGAAGTGATTGAGTATAGGTCCGAAAATGAGGACTTGCATAAGAAGTATGACGAATTAAGCTCTCAATTGAAAGATTCCGTTGATCAGTTGAAGGAAAGCAGGCAGATTAACGAGAAATTGGAGAATGATCTGGAGAATTTGGACAGTTCTGCATCTGCTGCAGGAAACAAGGACAGATGGGAGACGATGTCGATGATATCCTCTATAGCATCTTCCCCTATGGGTGATAACGGGAAGATATCGCCGGCCACGTCTATTGCAAGAGGACTTGGCGGCAATGCAGGCGCAGGTATAATGGATCCTAATAGATCGCTTCAAGATTCATCCATATTACCTATCATCACTCAACAACGTGATAGATTCAGGATGAAGAACAAAGAATTGGAGGAAGAAGCAAAGAAACAGTTTGGAAAGATAGTGGACTTGAAACGGGAGGTGCGCACCCTCAAATCGGATAATAAGGACTTGTATGAGAGGATTAGGTTTATGGAGTATCATCAGGCTACGTTAAAGGGAGCTGATCAAGTAGATACAGGCAGCATTGACGATGTTGAGAATAGGTACAAAGAGTCTTACGAGACACAGCTTCACCCAATTGAAAAGTTCAGAAGGATGGAATCCAAAAGAATCAGTTCTAGGCTGTCGCCTTTTGAAAGAGTGTTTATACAGGTGACAAAACTGATTCTGAGTACCAAATATACTCGTTGGTTATTTGCGTTCTACTGTTTGGGATTGCACTTTCTGGTGTTGATTCTTACTGTAAGCTTGATGGCGAATACAACTAGCTCGATGCTTCCGGCGAAGTCAATTGTTTCCGGGAGTACTGGAGGTATAGCGAATGGAGTGGTAGACAGAATATCCGGTCGTTCAAAGCTTGATTCAAAGCAACCATGAGCTGGCTCTTACATACTACTACTGATATTTTAATGAAGATACTTAATTATTATTTTCGATTACCCCACGCTTGGAGATGAGTAAGGATTTCAGTGCTGTGACAAGTGTTCTAAATTTCAGTCTTTTTTGAATTTCACTTATGAAATAGTGGGTTTCATTAAGCTGAACTTTTCTGGTCTACTTCATGGAGGCATCAATTTTACAAAGGTCTAAGAATATTGTGACTGGCAATATATTCATGCACCGTTAGGTAGGCCGATGCCTAATTGTGAGGCAATATCTGTTCATCTCGCATATGAAACTGTTTGTCTCTTCTTGCTTCATGATTTTCTCAATTAGGAATTTAATAGGTATTTTCTGAAGGTGTATGAAAAGGACATTGCCGCATTGATAGGACATTTGCGCCAAGGAAATCCCCCAACGTTGATTGGAAAATCATTATCATTAGGTTATCTCTCTTGAACCGTTATCTATCTACCTATCAATCTTAAACGAGCGGGGATTTCCGTTAACTTTAAACAATACAAAATAAAAATATTCATAACTTATAGATTATCAAAGTAGAATTCAGTCACTCGACTCTTCATTTATGGATTGTATTCTTGATTTTGTTGAAGTAGTAATTGGCCTTCTCAATAACCTGCCTTTCATTAATGTTGGTCATTTTTCTGTCCTTCATGACTAGCTGACCGTCAATAACGCTACTTCTAACAACACTTCCATTGCAGGAGAAAACGATATTACTGTAGTAATGCTCCGGATCAGTACCTCTTGTTATAGGAATAAACTTCTCATTCATAATATCAAGAGTAATGATATCTCCCTTGTAGCCCTCTTTCAAAAGACCAATTTTGACAGGAACTTCATCCTTATTTTTAGTATAGTTAAGACCGATATTACCGTTGATACAGCACATCTTCAAAACTTGCTTTGCCTGCAAAACCGTTGGATCCTGCAAATTGGCTCTATGGATCAAAGAGCAGAATTTCATCACCTCAAACATGTCTCTTGAGTTGTTACACTCAGCAGCATCATGACCCAAGCCGACTGTAACACCAGCTTTTTGCCATTCAAATAGCCTAGCAATACCGTTACCAAGTTTAGCGTTGGATGACGGGTTGTGGGAAATGAAAGTATGTGTTTTAGCCATCAACCCGATCTCACGATCACTGAGGTGAACACAATGAGCGGCAATACAATCGGGACCCAATATTCCCGCCTCGTAAGCCAACTCAGCAGGTCCCAACCCACCGGACTGCTTTTTAACAATTTCCACTTCCACAGGACTCTCGTTCAAATGAATATGGATACCGGTGTGCAACTCATCGGCCAATTCTCTGGCCTCAACAAGCATCTGCTTATCTGCAAGTGGCAACCACTCAATACCGACTCTGACCTTGATACGTCCATTAGCGAGGTCGTTGTACTTGGTAATCGACTCTCTAGCATCATCTAAGGTATCTATTTCATTCTCAGGAAGAGCGACATCATTACAAAGGGTGGCTCTAATTCCAATTTCTTGGGCTGCCTTTGCCAAAGAACCAACAAATCTGTACATATCGTTGACATGAGTTGTACCAGATTTAATGGCCTCTAAGTAACTTGCCAATGCAACCCAGTAACAGCTCTCATCATCTAAAGCTCTAATAGAAGGATACCAACATTCCTCTAAGTATTCCTTTAAGGGCATGAAGTCATTCCAACCCCTCGCCACGGCACTGTGAAAATGCATATCCACCAAGCCAGGCATAACCACCTGATCTGTGCAGTCGACAACGGTATCATCATCTGCCGCAGTATATTGATCTTCAGGAACAATTTTCTCTATAAGGCCTGTTTCTTGATCCACGACGATACAGTGATGGGTAAGAATACTGTCTTCTTCATCTAAAGTGAGAATATCACCACCTGTGAGAACTGTCTTAGCCATGATCGATCAATAACTGAAGAAAGAACACCTGTATCAACAACCATCTATCTAGCAATTGGTCTACTCTTATACGTAATGATAAGTGTAGGATTGGGCAGAGATTACTGGTTCGTCTCTCTATTCAGTTTCACCTAGCTTATCGGAGAAGAGAACAATGCGGAGATCTCCATCGCGACCGGGGACTTCCGCCTCATTGCGGACCGGTCCTATCACCTCGAAAAAGCTAGTAGGAACCGCGAGATGACTCTGGTTTCATTGTTAAATTTTTCAACAAGTGATATCGCGTGGGAGGTTTGAGAAAACCTAATCAAGGTTAACTATAGGTACAAGTATATAAGAATAGTAGTAGTCCGTATGTTGAGGGGTTGATGAATAGCATAATATTCTTAGTGACTTTACTACCTACCTTCGTTCACTTCAAATGTCCGAAACAAACATGGAAAAAAATGCTCATGGAAATTCGCTCAGTGATACTGATAAGACTTATTTCAGTCAGCAGACAGCCGAAGTTGTCGTCTGTAACGATGAGTCCAAATCAGGCTTCAGCTCAGTTTCCAGAAGTTTTAAAGCCTTCTCTGCTAAACTTGATGCCCTTGGTGCTGAAGCTCGTGGTATCGAGCGTGTCCCACCGGAGGAGCGTGATTACAATATGTCCAAATTGAACATGTTCTTCCTTTGGTGTTCCGGTACTGGCTCTTTGACCTCTGCTTCTGGTTTTTTCCTTGGTCCTATTCTATTAGGATTGTCTTTGAAAGATTCTATGATCTCTGGTTTATTTGGGGCTTGCTTCGGTGCGTTAGTTGCTGCATTCACCTCTACCTTGGGCCCCAAATCTGGTTTGAGACAGATGGTTGGCTCAAGGTTTTTCTTTGGTTGGTATTTCTCTCGTTTTTGCTCTCTCCTCAACTTCATTTCCGTGTGTGGTTTTAGTGTCATCAACTGTGTGTTTGGTGGTCAGATTCTTAATGCCATTTCTCATGGTAAATGTCCTATAGAGATTGGTATTGTCATCATCTCGGTACTATCTGGTATCGTTGCAATTGTGGGTATTCGGTTTGTTCACAAGTGTGAAAAGTATATGAGTGTGCCGTTGCTCATATTCTTCTTACTTACCTTTATTTGTGCCGGTAAAGACTTTGATAACTTTACTCCTTCCGTGGGAGATTCCGTCACTGTTGCTGGCAACTGTCTTTCTTTCTTTGCCGTTTGCTTTGGTATCAACGCTGGTTGGGGATCTATTGCTAGCGACTACTATATTCTTTTCCCTGAAAAAACATCTTCCTGGCTCACTTTTAGTGTTACATTTGTCGGTATTTTTGTTCCTTCTGCATTTGTTGGTTCTTTAGCTATCTGTATTGCATCTGCTTGGCTTTCCAATCCGGCATACCAAACTGCTTATGATAATTATGGTAACGGTGGACTCTTGAAGCAGGCTCTCTCGAGATGGAACGGTGGAGGAGACTTCATTTTAGTGATTCTTTTCCTTTCTTTATTCACCAACAATATCTTGAATCTTTATTCGATGCCTCTTTCGGTTCAGGTGATTCATAGTTTCTTCTTCAGACTCCCAAGATGGTTCCTCACTGTCGTTGGTTTCATTATTTGTTTGGTCTGCTCTGTTTGCGGTAGGAACACTCTTTCCAACTACTTGAACAATTTCTTACCTATGATCGGTTACTGGATTATTATTTTTGGAACTATCATATTTGAAGAGATGATATTCAGAGGATCGAAAAGCAACTTCAATTGGGCTGACTGGAACACTAAGGATAAGCTCACTCATGGTTATGCTGCATCTTTTGCATTCTGCTGTGGTGCAGCTGGTGCCGTTGTGGGTATGTGTCAAGCCTATTATATAGGCCCAATTGCCATTAAAATTGGCGAGTATGGTGGAGATGTGGCTATCTGGTGTTCTCTAGTGTTCACTGGAGTTGCTTATCCACCTTGCAGAATTCTTGAGAAGAAGTACTTTAAACGCTAATTCTACAAGGTATATATTTCTCGCTCTTCTTTCTACTTCATTTGTCATATCTTTTTAATAGTGAATGTAATAAATTAATCCTCTATTCATCATGATTTAAAATACTTCTTAATCAGGAAATCGAAAGAACCCGCTAACCTTAGATGCCTCATCGTATGAAGAAAATTTATTATCCTCGAGGGGCTTCGCGTCAAGTACAAATCCAAGAATAAAGACCTAGTGGCCGAATTTAGTTTAATTTGTTCCTTCCTGTCTGCATAGTGTGTTCCCTTGTCTTGTTTCATCTGGTGACCACCATCACCACATTCATTCTCTTATTCATCGCTTTTAGCTTTCTTTTTTCTTTGCTCTTTATTTTTCCGCTTCTTGTTTCATTATGTCTCACTTCCCTCGCTTTCAACAGAAAGAACAGCTCACAGACGTTTCACCCCTCGAACAGTTAGAATTATCGTCGCGTCGTCAAGCTGCCGATCACAGAAACAGTGTTACTCAGGCCATTGCTGACAGATCTTACTCTTCTTCGAGTACTGTCGACACCACTCTTTCCTCAAATTCGACCACTACACCGTCAAGCAGTAACTCAGATACGTTCAATGGTTCTTTTAATTTGAAAAATGTCAGCAGGCAAAGCCTCAGCAGTTTGTTATCTACAGAATCGAGTTCCACTACTGGAGGCCTTTTAGCTAAGCTAAGATTGGATGATGCTGAGTGGGAAGCCGTATACGATGGTGAAGATGATAACATCTCGCTTACCCGTAGGTCTACCCTCCAGCAACCATCACCAATCGATCCCACTTCGATATCCATTCCTGCCAGTCAATTTCGTTCTTTGCGTCCTTTGTTGAACTCTCTGAAGCGTAAGAAGTTTGTTAATTCGGCTGCTAACTCCGCCAAAGCCATGGGTAACACTGTCAACCGTGTGCGTAATGATGCACCAGTACTGGTTTCTCGAGCTGACGTACAATCCATTCATATCATGCGTGTTTCCGATGGTGAGGAAGAAAATGATGAAGACGATGACAGTTTTCTTCCTTCTCCTCAGGCAACCTCTGCTAGTGGCGACGACACTATCAGTAATTCTACGGAGATGGACGAGAGGGACACGCTTTTCTCGTCTATCAATGACACAGAGGTCACCCAGAGTACCCCGTTCTACGAACATCATGATATCACATCTTCATCACCCGCAGTGGCTCCAATTACGCCTCCCCGTAATGGTTTGCAGAAACCTGTACGTGGATTTGGTCATATGCATTCATTTTCTAATCCTGTTGATACCACTACTTTAGTCAAGCGTAAAGCTAGCTGTCCGGACTCACCGTTGGCAAAGACTTTCCATCACAAATTTTATCATGCCACTGCGCCAAGTCCCATAACTGGAATTTCCGATTACTGCAGTAGCGGTAAGCAGGCCCATTCAGATACCGTTCTTACACCCACCTCACAGGGCCCCATTGTTTTGCATTCTCGTGAGGCCATGGATCAAATGAAAGCTAAAATAGTTATAGATAACTTGAATTATCAACGAGAGCGGGCAAACTCGCTTCTTAGAACCCCTTCTGTGCCCAGTTTGTTTAATATGTCCCTTGATGTGGCGCCTGCTGATCCTTCGCCAAAGCCTCCTCATGCGTCACAATCAGATCCTCTTGGTTCTTCTGCGAAATCTTCTCCTCTTCACGTTTATCGTCAACTTATTCACCCTTCTTCGTCTCCTTCCAGAATGCACACTGCTAATGCTTCTCATTCTTTCCCTATTCCACTTCCTGATGTCCGGTCACAATCAAGACTTCCTAGACTGCCTGTATCTCCTTTCAGACCTCTCTTTCTCACCAATACTTTACCACCATTGGTGTCATTTTCTCCAGCTACTTCCTTGCATAAACCTGAGAGAAGTGTCGATTCACATCACAGTGCATATGCACAAAGCAATAATGTTTCTTTGAGCACACAAACTATAAGTAAGGAACCCTTAGTTCAACCACCTCCTATTCCTATTTCACCCCTGGCTATGCGTAACTCTTGTCCTTCGACCATGCAATCTCAAACGAAGACAAACTCGTCGCTTACACCGGAATCCCGAGTCTCTATGGCTATCGCCCTACGTAAATCTGGTCAGAGCAAGGAAGCTGCCTACCAGTTACAAGTGGCCGCCAATCAGGGTAATGCTGAAGCTATGTTCCTATTTGGACTCTCCCTGAGATATGGTTATGGTGTGATTAAAGACAAGCGTCTTTCATTTTTGTGGATTTGCAAGTCAGGTGGCATTGTAGCAGACAAAGCTTACCACTTCAAAGTGAATCCAAAGATTATTTTAGACGAGCTCGGAAAAGGTGGTACTCTGTTAAGGCCTAAAGAACCCCAGAGTTCAATTTTCTTTGAGATTGGTCAGGCATATCTACATGGTTGGGGTTGTAGAATGGACACGAAGCAGAGTTTGCAATTCTTTGAGCTTTCAGGCAGTCTTGGCTACTGTGATGCAATGTGTGAAGCTGGAAAGATGTGGACCAACAAAAGACTTAATGGTGTTAAAAGGGACTTGTTCAGAGCTGCTTCGTGGTTCCGTTTAGCTGAGTGTTGCGGTGCAGAACTGATAGGCAGCGAGTGGATTCGTAAGAAGAAGTACGATTGATTCGTTGCGAGTCTGCTAACTGTAAATATATTAAGATTTGTAATAATAGCTGTATTGGTATTGTATTATTGTACATGATCACTGGCCTATTTTCTGGCTTCGTGCAATTTGATGCTTTTCGTGACGTTGTATCCATCACTGAGAAGCTGCTCAACTTCTTCCAATTGTAGAGCACCCAATTCCGGATACGTGAAATAAATCACTACGAAAGAGATAGCTGTGACGCTTGCAAAAAGAAGAAACGTGCCTGAAGGTGTCAGCCATCTCATCAACGTAAGAAATGAGGCCGATACGACCATTGAACCGAACCAGTTGGTTCCTGTAGTGAAGGACGATCCCAATCCTCTTACAGATTGAGGAAATAGTTCGGATTGTTGCCAAGGAACGTTACCCAATCCTGTCGCGTATGAGGCAACAAATCCAATTAGTGCTAACATAACCATATAGTCCCAACCACTAAGGGTATCGGCCTTGTTTGTAGTCACATCTATATTCAAATGTTTGAATGAGAACGCGGATAGAAGTTGAGTAGAAAATAAGAATGGCATAGTAATGAGAAGAATGTTACGCCTTCCAACTTTGTCTATGGCAAACAACGACACCACGGTGAAGATAAAATTGGTACCTGCGATAACGCAGCTGACACTAATGGAGTTGCGATATCCAAGCATCTCAAAAATCGTTCCTGAAAAATACATGATTGCATTGAATCCTACAAACTGCTGGACAGCTTGAAGACTGCAGCCTATAAAGAGTGCCCGTCTATTTGAAGGAACCAGAAAAAGCATTCTATTACCATTGACAATCTTTCGCCAAGTACTATTACCAGGAACAGATGAGTTTAAATCTGACAGTTCTTTAATGTTTGCCTCTATGAGATCGTTAGATGACGATGGATACACCCGACGAAGCACAGAAAAAGCGTCGCTATATCTCTTCTTCATGATCATAAAGCGTGGAGTGTCAGGAAGAAATAGCAACGAAATGAATTGTAGTATGCACGGTACCAAAGAAAGTGCCACAGTATATCTCCAGCCAGAAGTCGTATGTGAGAATCCAGCTCCGACTGCGTAAGCAATGAGCTGGCCGCCGGTGATTGCTAAACAATTTATGGTCACAAGACGTCCCCTAAACTTACTAGGAGAAAGCTCGGAAATATACAACGGGGCCGTTAATGATCCAATGCCCACACCACAGCCCATGATAAATCGACCGGCGATCATCCAGGAGATGTGTCCACAGAAAAACTGGATTAAAGCACCAACAGCGAAAAGCAAGTCGCATAACATGACAGAGGGCTTTCGACCAAGCGTATCAGCCATAATTCCAGCAAATAAAGATGCAAAAAAGGCACCCAACGATGTGGATGACGAAATCCATTCTTTTTCCTCTATAGTTAAATACCTTCCGTCTAAGTCCTTACCGATCATCACCAGAACTGAAGAGATATAACCTGTATCGAAGCCAAAAACAAATCCAGAAATCGACGCCACAAACGTTAACATGAGAACTAGAAGAGATAGATTTGGGTTTTGTACTTCGAGGACAGTGGATGTAGATTGGGAATCTCCGGTATCCGAAGATAGCACTGAGCTCGAGGCCTTGTTCCAATGGTTTCTCATGCGCCCGGACAGTGTATCATGCTGGTGTAGATTCTGTGGGTCTATGAGGGGACTACTAGCCAAAGAAATGCTAGAACTTCTTGATTGACACCGCGGCGATAGGTGAGGGATCATAAAGAATGATGAAGAATAAGCATGCAAAGAGTCAAGTTTAAGATTACAGATTACATCTGCTCCACTAAGAATGTGGGGTTAAAACTTATTAATTTATGTACATAAATACGAATAATGCATTTACCACCAGTCGAAGGAGGATTTGTCTATAGGTTTTTCATCTTGCAATTCCGATGGTGCTTCGTCGTCATAGCCATCATGGTCATTTTTTAACGTTCTTCTCTCTCTATTGTTTTCCCCCTTGAATTCGTATACGATGCTGGCGGTGTCGTCTATTCTTGCAAGACAGCATCTCATGGCAAGATTTCTTTCCTTCAACCTTCTCTCAAATAAGTCGCAGAGAATCTCTAATTCTGCCTCTTCCACTCGGCTTTTCTCCTGGTAACTATCACTATAAAACACAAATGTATTGTCCGGAATCCATTTTAGCTCGCAGTTCTGTATTTTGGTGAGAACAGTACGATCCTGCCATAAATCGTTGGTAGCCTCTTCCAATTTGTCTCTTGTAATCCCAAAAAAGACGTCTCTAATTGCTAGGGCATTGTAGTGTTCCCTCTCCTCTGGAGGTTGGCTGTTCTGGCGCTCACTGAGAGCATACACAAGCTGTTGGTGCTTTGCTTTTTCTTCTTCGACCTGCTTCACTTGTCTCATTACCGTGAGGGATTCTTTCAAAGAAAGCGTAGGTCGACGACTCTCTTTCGAAGTCTTGACAAAAACAGACCTCTTAGGTTCTGGGTCTTGGGATTCTGAAAACACATTGTAAGCGTCAGCCAACTCGTGGACAAATTGGCGTTGGACCATTTTCATTGGGGAGAAATGGTGTGAATTCCGGCTCAACTTTCCCAACACAAGGTTACTGAAAATCAATTCTATACTGGTACACCAGACTGGTTGCTTAGAATAGAGAGCTAATACCTCGGGTGTGTAGGTATTATCAACAGCCAATCTCTGGGCAAGTAATTCCGGAGAAACCAGAGTAAGGGGCCCTTCGGTTTTGCTATCACCTAAATTGAACGCAGCAAAAAGAGTGTTGTTACGTTGTTCACGAAGACATTCATCATCACATTCCAATTTCTTCCCTTTTGCATGCTCAAAGCACATAATTTGAGCCTCTCTTCTGCCACATGAGCAGCTAACATCCACCATAACTCGGCAAGGGATCTTTGGATTGCAAGGTGTGGGAGCGTGGCACTTTTGATGGCATTTATGTCCACAAGAGAGTACTTCCCCGCATTTCTGAGTGCATTTCTGTTGGCATTGACCGGAAAGGTGGCACACCTTTAAGCAATGATGCACTCCGCATGGAAGCAGGTTTCCGCACACTTTACCACAAGAAACCACTTTCTGAGAGCAAAGAACATTCTTCACGGATACATGCTTCTCACATTGGCATGACTTGGTTACTAGCACAGTACAAGGAGGGCATGATACATCATCAAGATGGCAAGGATGGTTTTCAGGAGGATGATCACAAGTCTTTGGTCTCTGGCATGGATAGGGGCATAGAGGTAACTTCGTGCCGCATCTTACAGGTGCTAGTAGGATGGTTTTGCCGCAATTGCAAGCAAGATCTTCTGAAGAAGACTCTAGACATGGAGGACACTTGCCAGCATGGCATGTGGCATGACAGCGATGTTTACTGCAAGAGAGCATACGTCCACACTCTTTGGTGCAGATATGAATAGCCTCTATTAAATTGTCGTCGATATTGGTAGGGTCGAGTACATGGCGCCTAATGGCCTTAGCACGTTCACGTTCTCTGACAATAGCAACCTGTTCATGAATACAACATTGTCTCCCACAGTTGTGGCGATGACAGCTAAGCTTGGCTTGGCAATGGTGGTGGCACACGGGTGTGTAGCCTTGTTGAGCCAAGGCACATGCCACTGAGTAAGTAGTGTGACCACAGCGGCACTTCAGATCCACAAAAGTATAGCAACGAGCACATGGGCCCTCGTGACATAACCAGTAGCATTTATGGCCACAGGATAACCTCTTACCGCAGACTTCGCTACATGTGGGAGCAGAATCTAGACAGGATTGTCTTTGCTTTCCATTTTGAAGTTCTGAAATCAGGTGTTTGCCGCAAGGACAATGAGTGAGCACAGTAGGACTGCGGGGACAAATATGCGACTCTTCAAATTGTGGATGGCAGGAGAGCGTACATTTATGAATACCGCAGTCAAGCAATTGATCGCATACATCATCGCACTGATAAGCACCAATCCAGAAAGTATCTGAATGCACATCTTGAGACCTTTGTGCATCCCTTTCACTGCAATTTATCACCTTCTCGTGCTTTCCGCAGTAGCATTTCACCTTGATGTGCTCTTTACAAGGTCCACAAAGCCCAGAATGGCACTCCCGAGCACATCTATGTAAGCCACATGACATAATATCGCCACAAGGTTTGTTACAGCTCCATCCACTAGAATATGGAGTAAGTTCACATGGTAGCTGTCTCTTTTCAGAACCGCAGTGGCATCTCATCATGGGCCCCATAGCAGTACACTTGGAGGCATGTGGACCGGGGTGGCATTCTAGAGGACAGCCATGAATGCATCTCTTCATCTTTGTACCACAAGTCTGGCCACAAGAATGAGGAGTTAGCGGGTTCGGCTTGGGATTTATTACCTTGCCACACCAGCATGTGTATCTCTTGGGAAATTGGTGCATGGTGTTGTTACAAGAAGGGCATCTCCAAGAACGATCTTCCTGCGTGGACGAGCCTCTCTTGGCCCAGTCACGTATACAGTCCAGATCAAACACACGGCTGCAAATAGGGCAGGACCATATTCGTGACTCGCTGTCAATTTCTCCAGTACAAACCATGCATGTGTAGGTACCTTTATGGATCTCTGTAAGAATACGAGTGGCTAGTAAAGACAGTCCTGATTCATCAACACTTGAATCGGACTTATCCCCTTCATCATCAGACATATTTGTAGTAGTAACAACTTCAACTTGAAGTTTCTCCATTTCTTCTACCATCTTGTTTCTACCTAGAAGGAGTATTGTGGTGTCTACTCAGATCTAAAGCTAGATCTGAATCCTTTAATGGGCCGGGACTCGATCTGAATTTTTTTTATTCCGACCCCCGTTCTTAATGCAGTGTACGGATGTAAGACCAAAATTTTTCTCGTTACTACTGAGCCAACAACCATTGGAGACAAAGACGGACTTTATGAGAGAAGAACCAATTGAATACCAAACTCTCTAATTCTGAGTAAATTTCCCTCTATACATTATGCCACATTTAGAGAATCCATGGAAGGCAAGGTAAGTTATGATTTTTTCGGTTCTTGTTCCTGTTCATGTTTACTAACTTTGTGTCAGAGATGCTTGGAGATATCAAGGTGTGTTTGCCAAGGGGCAGCGGTTTAAGGGTGCTCTCCCTGGTATAGGCATTGGCTTTGTCGCTTTCTTGGCCGTCAGTATCTACGAAGATTATGTGGCACCAAAGAAGGAAACTAAGCATTAATTGCGATTCGGATTACAACAGTTCTTATTGAATCTATTTATTTATATATTTATTCACTGGTCGAAATGGCCCCCTATTCATGTACACAAGTGAGGAATGATTATCGTTATTTGTAGTTATAGTTGTAATCTGCGTAGTATTAATACATGTCTAGTCATCTTCTCTCCGGGGAACGATCTCTATCGCCCTGTCCTTTGGTCTCGATCCAGCAGCTGTAATGATACACTCTACCTCTCTGCTTGATGGCATTTCTCCATATCCATTCACCAGAATCGTCGTCAAACACTCCCACCAATTTGTCCCTACAAATTCCGCATATGACTTCATTTTCAGCATCATCCGGAATTGTAACCACCTTCTTATTCATCTCTTTTTCTGTAAGCACCGGTTTCTCGTTGATTCGATTATTCAATCCCACGCCAATATCATAGTTATCGTTACCTCCAACAATCTCATCCTCCTGAAATTGTTCCCATTGCTGGTCAGATAAAAACCATGACCTATTATGGATCTGCTTCGACATGGCCTTAAGCTTTTTGTTCGTTCTAAAGTGCCAGTCAAGGTGTAAAGCCTTCTTTTTGGCATCCTCAGGTGTACTGAAGAACCTTTTCGAGCAGTTAGAACACTGGTTATCCTTAATCGTATAGATAAGTGCAATCTCTTCTTCCGTAGGCTCATGATTATTTATAAAGTTCTGGTTCAATTCGAATCTCGTGAGAATCACCTCTGGTGTCTCATTCTTCTTGACATGCACCGGGTCTTTCTCATTGACCCTTATAATGCCTGCATTTCCTTTCATAGGTGGCACTTTTACACCCGCTTTGGACTTTCGGAGAATATCTTTTAAAAATTCCAAGTTCGTTAATCCGAGAGAGCTCTCGTTACTGTTATCCGAGGGGTCTTTGCTACTGCTCTTACTACTCTTAGCATTAAATTCTCCGTTATTGACTTGGAATTGCGGCTGCTGCTGCTGCCGTTTCTGGTCCTGGTTAAGAATCGAACTCATCATACTGAACAAAGCCTGAGCATTGGCATTGTTAAGTTGGTTTGGAGGTTGCTGTTGTGGTTTTCCAAATGGCGCCTGATATGAAGGAAAGTTATTGTTGTTGCCGCTTGGTAAATTCAAAAGTCCTTGAAGCTGGTTCACTGAGAGCTGTGGCATCTGTTTTGAGGCTGGTTGTTGTTGCTGTTTAAATGCATTAAGCCTCAACAACTCATCTTCCCTAATGGATTGAAGTTGTTTCTTGGTGAAATCAAGCTGTTGTTGAGGAATAGACGATGGTTGGCTGAGAATGGTGCGTAGTTTTTGTAAAAGCTGGAATCTTTCTCTTCCCTTTGAATCATCAGGCATCTGAAGAATCCTTGAATTGACCAAATTGGTGAGGTCGTCGATTTCACGCAGTAAACTACTCTTTGTAGCCTTACTATTCGACAAATCGATCTGCCTCTGTTGCTCAGGGGGTCTATTTGCAGCGGTAGCACGAATAAGAAATTTGTCAATGAGTTCTATTTGATCCTCATCAAATAAGGAAAGTCCTGTGACGGCATTTGGAATCTTCCAAGTGCGGAAAAGTTTGATCAACTTGACTCGGGTGGGATCGTCCACAAGGGAATAAGCCTGGCTAAATAGCTTGAATATATTTGCACCAAACAAAGACGGGTACGGGACTCCCACATTCTTGCATATGGAGTCCAGTAAGTAAAAAGCGTAGAGTTTTTGAGAGGGAATAGCCTTGTTGATCCGTTTCTCGACGGCTTTGGCGATATCTGTGGCAGCTTCTGTATTCTCTAGGGCCAGTGACGTTAGACTTTCGATGATAGGCCTTGAATTCATTGTTAGACTCGACAATGAGTCGTAGTAGTCTTTGCCTATCTGGGCCGCTGAGTTTTCATTTTCTGACATCTGAGGCAATCAACGCAGAAAAATGGATAAGGGGGTAAAAGGCAAAGAGACAAAAGAAGGGATCTTCCTAATACAGATACACAGGTAGAAATTTATACAAGCAAAAAGTAAACACCAAAAGGAAGTGACTTCCTGTAAACGTGGTAAAAGCAAGAACAAAAAAGGGACAACCACTAATAAGAAGAGGAAGAAGAATAAGGAACGGACGGAGTACGAAGGAAGAATGGACGAGAACCAAAAAGTTAGGGGTGTCCAGTGGCAGAGAGAGGCCTACGGGAGAATTCTGGGGTGGCTTGGCCGATAGACGGGTCTAATCACAAAAGGAAAATTTTTTTTTTCCTAGGGTCAGGATGTCCCGGTGGAGGGGAAAAGCTGGTCAGCATCTTTTCTGGCGCGGGGTGGAGGGGGGAGTCGGAGAAAGAAGCGACGGCTCACGACGAGGATAGCAAAGGCCCAGGACCTTGGAGGACGTAATACAACTGATCTCCTTTCTCTAGTTAATTTCTGTTCCTTTTTCGGTTATTTCATTTCGTCTAAGAAGCATTTCAGGGCATACAAAATGCAGAGATTTTCGGCACTATCTAGATCTGTTGTTAGAGCCAACATATTTGCTTCGAGAAGGGCTATCAGTGTTGGCCACCGGGCTTTCTCGTCTACCCCAAGGTATATGTATGCGGAGGCAAAAGAGGGTAAAGATGCTAAAAAAGAGGATACCATCAAAGACGAAGGTAAAAAAGATGCCAAGGATAGTAAAGAAACAAGGACAACTAAGGATGACGTCGATGCTCAACTTGATGAAACCAACAAGTCACTTGAAGAACTGAAGAAGCAGAATGCAGAGCTGAAGGATAGATATGTCAGAGCTGTGGCCGAATTTAGAAATTTGCAGGCTACTACACAGAGAGAAATGAAGAAGGCTAGGGACTTTGCGTTGCAGAAGTTCTCGAAAGACTTGATTGAAACTGTGGATAACTTCGATCATGCTATCGAGGCGGTCGCACGCGAGGAGCTCAAGAGCAATAACAGTCTTTCCAGCTTCTATGACGGTGTCAAGATGACTAAGGATGTTCTTGAAAAGACCTTAGAGAAGCATGGTTTGAAGAAGATTGATCCTCTGGATAAGGAATTCGACCCTAACAAGCATGAGGCAGTGTTCCAGGTGGCCGTGCCCGGTAAGGAGCCTGGAACGGTCTGTATGGTCCAGCAGCCTGGCTATGAATTGAACGGTAGAGTTTTAAGGGCTGCTAAAGTTGGTGTTGCCAAGGCAGCTGACAATTAATGATCATATCTTTGTTTTGTTTTACCCTTTTTCTTCCTTTTATATATTTCTTATACATACGCACCTTCGACCTTCAATCTTCAGTCTTCCTTTTACACTATATATCTATAATTGTTGACCTTAGGCTGTGCAAATGCCACCTTGATCTTTCTGTCTCGTAACGTGATATCTCTTGTCTTTTGAAGGGCATTGTAAGCAGTCTCTTTTGAACCAAATCGAACAAACCCATAGCCTAAGTTCTTCTTGGTCACTGGTGCTCTAGACAAGCCACATCTTAAAGCTTCATAAGGAGCAAACAAATGCAATACCTCATCCTCTGTAACATCATATGGAAGGTTCTTGATATAAAGGATCTCGTATTTCTTTTCGTCAAGTCCTTTGTATCTGGACTCTGACTTTACACTCACCTTAATAGGCATATTATGTATCACCAATCCTTGCATCTCTACACTGGCACGTTTGGCCCGATTGGCATCTTCAAATACTATTCGACCATATCCTCTTGACTTTGACGTCTTGTCATCGCATTCAATATGCACGCTGCTGATGCCCCCGATCGGCGCAAATGCCTTCTCGATCTCATCCTCAGTCAAGTCAAAAGCTAGTCTATTTAGAAGAAGCGTTCTATCTGGCAATCCAGTTCCATTCAAAAGAAGTGGAGCAAAGTTGTGAAAGTTACGCAAGCCAGTACTAAGATTTCTTGTCCACCTATTGAGCATAATTGACATTGTCTCCTAGTGTAGCACAGAAGAGGTAAGTACCTTGTCTCCGCTCGATCTTATCTCATCTCGGTGTAAAGATGTAAAAGACTCCCACTATTTTCTTCTCACATTTGGCACTAAATCGCGACCGATTGATTGACTCAACCATACATATACTATTTGAAGTTCTTCACTCTTCACATAGAATTGTCTATACCCAGTTCCCCACAAATACTTTTCTTCATGGCTGGTCCTCCTCCTCCGCCGCCTCCTCCTCCCCCTCCGGGAATGCCCGCCGGCTCTTCGGCTGCTCCCGCTATGCCAATGATCGCACCTAACAGAAACGCACTCTTTAGTGACATCAGGAAGGGAAGAAGACTTAAAAAAGCCGTCACCGACGACCGTTCTGGCCCTAGCGTCGATGGTGGCGTTGTTTCGGGGTCGAATTTTTCTGTACCCTCTGTCCAGTCAGCTACCTCAGTTGTTTCAGCTCACTCTTCTCATTCAGCTTCCTCGAGGCCCATGGGCCCTCAATTGGCTGATATCTTAGCAGGTGGTCTTCCCAAATTGAAACATGTTGGTAACGCACATACTAGTTCATCAAATGCTCCACGTGCTCCTGCTATTCCTACATTTCCATCTATACCGTCGTCACGACCTTCCAAGAGGTCTAGCATGTCGTTCTCCAGGGCTGCACAGGCACAACAAGCCAATCAGTTTCCTCCTGCTCCACCTGCTCCTCCAATTCCAACTTTTTCTGTTTCATCTGCCTCTTCTGTACCATCGGCTCCTCCGATTCCTGGATCGGCTCCTCCACTTCCAACATCTCTAGGCGTACCACAATCGAGTCTCTCGCACTCTCGTCGGGCCTCTTCAGATTCAGTCTCTTCCATTGCTTCCACAAAGTCTAAACCAAAGCAGCCTTCCCAAAGGCCACACAGAAAATCTTCCGCACCATCAGTGGCTCCTCCTTTGCCTGGATCTGCTCCTCCTCTGCCTGGAGCTGCTCCTCCTTTACCTAGTGCTCCTCCTCCTCTACCTAATACTGCTCCTCCTCCGCCTGTCGCATACCCTCTTCCTTCATTGACTTCTGCTCCTTCCACGCGGCCCACGCATCAACTTTCTCAGTTACCTCCTCCACCTCCTGCACCGACAACTCGTGCAGCTCCTCCACCTCCAGCTCCACCTCCTCCTCCTCCACTATCTTCATTTAGTTCCCCTCCAAAACACAAGTTACTTACGCATTCTGCTACACCTTCCTCTACTCCTGTTCTTTCTGGACTTCCTTTCCTTGCAGAAATTAACCAAAGGCGAGACGATTCTCATGTCGTGGATAGCGATCATGCAACCAAAAAATCTCTTCAGAGATCCACTGCCCCTGCTATCACAAACACTGTCAAAGCCCCTGCACAAGATTCGGTAGAAAGCCCACCCCAGGATTCATTCTTAAGTGCAATTATGAACAGGCAGCATCAGTTGGCCGAGAAATCGGCTTCCCATTCGTCTCCTGCGGCTTCTTCTGTATTTTCAGCAGCTCCCCCAACATCAAATTCGATATCAGCAGAGGTTCAGCAAACTCTGGCTATTCCATCCATTCCGCCCCCTCCGATCTCACTTGCTCCTAGAGCTCCTTCTACGCCAGTTGTTTCGGCATCACATTCTCCATCCCATGTTCCTCCTCCCCCTCCATCATTTTCTTCGCCTCCTCCGCCTGCTCTTGCACCTTCACTGGCCTCTATGGCTTCAAGGGATCGATCATCTTCAGTTACTTCTTCCATGCGCAGCAAGAGGGCGCCCCCACCTCCACCTCCATCTGTTTCTTCTGCACCTATTTCAGACAATCTCTACACCGAAACTCCTGCTGAAATACTAGAGCAGGAGCCAGTGCACAAGATCTTTGGCTACGGGCTTCGGCATACCGTCAAGTCGAATGATGCTAAGATCAATAGGCAACAAGATGTGGGTTCCGGTTTGAGGAAGATCGATATTTCTGCATATACCATCACGGGATCAGGTGTTTCTGCAGGAAGCAGTTCTTCCAAGGGAAGCAAGATCATCATAGATGATTCCAGGTTCAAGTTCATTAATTCTAATGAACTGCCTAAGCCTCGTAAGTTTACCGGTAAGATCAAGCTCTATCCAAGTGGAAGAGGAAGTTCTGTTCCTCTCGACTTGGCTCTATACAAAGAGTAGGAGAGGTCTCTCTACAGTTGTATTCATAGATATTAATGTTTATTTCGTAAGTAGGAATCCATCCATATATATATATATGTACAAGTTGAATCTGGTTTGTCTGGTAGGCCTTTCTAATCACATCTGCCATCTTCCCAGCCATCCTTCCATCTCTTTTTCCAGAGATTACAGTCGAATTTCGGTTTGCCCAACTTCTCGTTGACTGCATTATGCGCATCACAGAGCCATCTTCCAAACTCATCCTGGGTCATCACTTTAGGCTCACTCTTCTTCATGAATTTTTGAAATCCCTTCGCACAGAACCAACAAGGGTACACTTTCGAGAAGATGTTCATGAACGTAGTCATCTCTTTTTGCTGTTCGTCGGAAGGACTCTCCGGATACATGGCAGCCATAGTATGAAGGAACGTCCATGTCGAACGTCCTAATTCTTCAACATCTGCAGGACAGTCTTTACGATTGGCTGTTGCCGCTGTAGCTGCTGCTGCTGTTGCCGTTGAACCAGTTATCGCTAAACCAGCCAATCCCGCCTTTTTGGGAGTCTCCTTCGATGTAGCCATCCTAAAATCTAGCAATGTATTGCAAGTACGGCACCTAGAAAAAAAATGGAAGGAAGAGTTAGTATATTATATTCAACAGCTTTTGCATATTAATATCGATACTTACGGTTTCCCATTCTCGTCGTATATAATCTTTCGGCCGTTGGCACCAAAAACCGGTTTTCCCTTCGGTGCAGGGAATCCAGCATTCTCCGACATGGTTGCTTTTCGCTTTCTTGTATGTAATTCCGGTAGCTTCAGATATCAGAGATCTGCGATCAACCGCCCTACTTATATATCTTAGTGAAAAAGATTTATCCTATAACCATCTTCCCCTTATATAATTTTTTGAAGTGCGCTTACTAATTAGTCAACTTAGTTATATTCTCCAGACATTATTCTCCGAAAGCATAATAATGTTCTCATCTTCGAGCTTGTTCAAAGCAGCTTTGGCCTCTTCTCTACCAAATTGATCTTCCTGTTGAAGCTTTTGATTTATTAGCGATACCAAGTGTTCGAATTTGAAGGAGACGTCTTGAACTTCTCTAAACACAGAAGACATAGTCTTTTTGAATAGTGAGTATCTGCTCTCCGAGATTGCTCCCTCAAGGAAACTTTTGTTTTCTTCCTGAGGTATCTTGATCTTTAGCGCATTATCTGTACTTTCGCTTGTCTCCGCGGTCTCCACGGTATCCTTGACTTCTTTTGTTTCTGTAGCTAACTTACTAATGCCCTCGCTAACCTCCTCCACCTCTGGATCCTCTGGATCCTCTCTGATACTCGCTGTGTCTTGACTACGCGTGGTCATTCTGTGTCCTGGAGGTATCTTCAGGTCTGTCATTTCCATATCATCTCCGTTTCCTGCTGCATTACTTTCTTCCTCTTCTTCTTCTTCTTCTTCCTCCTCATCAAGAGAACGCGTCTTCCTCTTCTTTCTCGGACTCTTAGGTTTCCGTGTCTTTTTGGCGACCTCTTTGAACAAAGAGAACCGTAGTAATTGTTCTGCAACAGAAACATCTTTAACTTCTACTGTCTGCGAAAGACGCACTTTGGCGTGCGCTGTAGAGAGACGGATCATCGTCTCTAGTGTTCTAGGAGTGATGGGTGATGTTCTTGAGTTCTTGTTTGTGTCACTGTTACGAAGATCCGAGTAGATATCAATGATCTTGTTGGTAGCATTTTTTGTGAGCACTGGCTTGATACGCTGCTCGGCGTACTGAATATACTTTTTCAAAAATGGAATAGACACGATCTTAGGCGAGGTTCTTGATGCTGCTATTGCCTCCTCATCCATCTCAATTCCGTGAATCATAGGATTAAACTTCTCATAGACCTCTGAGCCGCCATTTTCATTATCCTCCTCGTTCACCGGCTCATCACCGACCGCTAATGTGATCGTAGGTGCCTCTTTGATCGGTTCACCCTCAGCATATCCTGGCGGTATATATCGGTGCATATTTAGCACATGCTTACTAATTTTCCTATCTTTCTCATCAGAAATGTCATCCGTCACAACAAACAACATATCGAAACGAGAAAGAAGAGAATCTGGTAGCGCTATATTCTGCTGGGGAGACTTGAACGTATCATATTGGCCGTAGATGGGATTGGCAGCGGCCAAAACAGAACACCTGGCGTTCAAAGAAGTATGAATACCGGCTTTAGATATAGTAATAGTCTGTTGTTCCATCACTTCGTGAATAGCCACTCTATCCACATCGTTCATCTTATCGAATTCATCAATACAAACAACACCACGGTCTGCCAACACCATAGCACCAGCTTCAAGCCTTCTTTCTCCGGTTTCCTTATCTGAAGTAACAGCTGCAGTCAAACCGACACCAGAAGAGCCTCTACCAGTCGTGGCAATTGCCAACGGTGCAGTATTCAAAACGAAACGAAGCATCTGGGACTTGGCAGTGGAAGGATCACCCACCAATAGGATGTTGATATCACCACGCAAGTGGGTACCGGTGTCCAAGTTTTTCTCTACACCACCAAGAAGCATGAGCAACACGGCCTTCTTAATATATTCGTGTCCATAGATAGAAGGAGCAAGAGAATGCGACAGAACTTCAAAAATGTTCTCCTTCTTAGCCAACTTGTTGATATTTCTAATATCATAATCTGTTATGTGTTCAATTGCCCTGACTGCTGTAGATCTTTCATGCAATGGATAGACGGAATTTCCCAAAATGATAACTTTGAAGCCAACAGCGTTATTCTGGCCGCTACCCAACGATCTGAAAACACCTATAATCTCTACACGATCTCCTGGTTTGACTTTATCAACTAAATCATCATCCAATATCACATCCAATGACCTAGGAAGTTGTCCAGCAGGTGCTGTTTCAGGTAACTCCTGGATTGTAATGGTCTGATGGTCTCGATATTTAGAAAAGCCGAACTCCATCGTTAGCTTGTTACCTTCAGGATCCTCGGTAGGATAGATAGCCACTGTAGTTATTGGATTGAAACTTGTGGTCTGATCCCTATATTCACGAGAGTGAAATCTTCCAGTATTCTCGCAATAATGAATGGATTTGATAATTTTAGGTCTTATAAGAGATGTCCTAGTAACGACTCCTCCCACAGAAACCATTTTGGAAAGATACGAAGAGTTGATGGTACGTGGAGTCAATTGGTGCGAGCCAAATGCACCTCGAAATCCTAAATAGAAGTCAGTATCTGCATTAATTTCCGACTCTGAAAACTCGTAGGGGTCGTAGATTGCCATAACGGTATCCTTTAATGCAGTTTCTGCGGCAGGTAAGTAATCAGCCGGCTGGTTCATGATTCCTTTCGCATACTCAGAGTCAAATTCTCTTAGCTCATCGACAGAAACGGTAAGTCTCCTGTTTCCTCTTTGTAGCATAGTTTTAATTGTATCTTTATAATCGGTATCATTGTCGTCAGAGTCCAAGAATTCCTGGAACTTTCGGACGCGTTCACCGTATAAGGCATCGACAGCTTCGTTAACTTCTTCCATTTTCCTTTTTTGAAGAAAACTAGATGAAGTGGTCAAAAAGTCAAGAAAGTAACGGAAGTCAAGAAAGCCGTTCGCTTTAACTTCTCAGTTTTCGGTTTGAAACAATTTTAACCCATAGTGGAAATCGGGGAAATAATTAAAAAACTTTCACCCCCTTTCAGACGCGTAATCTGAAATATTATTTCCTCTTACGGATTAATTACTTGCAGTAAGAATCTTTGGATTCTTGGTGTAGGGATGCATTGTGTGACACATTTGGTAGCTGTGAAAAGGGAGTGAAAAGGAAATGAAATAAGTGCTTCTGGAGATTTAAAAGGAAAAAAATGTTATCATAGGAAGTGGTATGGTATGAGTCAAAGAAATCAAATAATAATGATAAAAATCTGTTGAATCCTATTTATTGAGGAAAGATAAGGAATATATTATAAATATCCTATAGATACTTGAAATATATCTAGTAACAGTGTTCATAGACTTTAAAGCTGACGACATTTTTGTCATTCTACAGAGTATTCTATTATGTGAGGCTGAGACCAGCTACCACACTTCTATCTCTGGTGGATCTCCATATGTTCCTTTACCATTCCTAGAATAAATTGATTGAACCTTATTGACCCGTCGATAGTCGTACTAGAACGTACTGATTAGGAAGAAAGTAAATAAATAAAAATCATTCCTCTTAAAAGGGGAGAAAGAATGACGACATGTAATAAGGGGTAGGAATGGAATGGATGAAGCCACCAACATCCACACAGCCGATCCCCCCTGAAATCCAAAATATAATCTGAGTGGCCCTAGAAATTTACGAAGTCAATTGTAGTTACCATGTCGCTATAGTTTTAAAATGACGAGTCAAGGAGCAAAACAAAAACCCTGAAAAAAATAGATATAACATTAAACACACCCTGTGATCTAACAGCAAATTCGACTTACAAATGGATATAAGATTTCCACACCAAGAAACAATCTATAATTCACTGCATCCATCCAAACTTGATCAGTCACAACTAATCTGCCTCAACTAAAAGGACTCGTAACGCCAACCGGTAATTACATTCGCGACGTAACGGAAAAAAACATTTGTTTAGGTTTTCTCTTTTTGAACCAAGATTGGGGTAAAAAGTGCCAATAGTAAACAAACAGACAGGGGAAAAAAAAAATAGAGTAGAATGAATTAAATTGATCTAAGTTTCTTCCATCTCCGTTAAGTGTTTTGCTATATCTTGTTTTCATTTTCACTTCAGTTTGTTTTCAATTGTTTTGCTTTCTCCGACTCAAACATTTCTTGGTTTGTTTCTCCTTTTTGTTTAATTACGGTGCACGTCTTCTTGTTAGCTGACGTATTCCTTTATTAGCACAGGACAAAAGAATGTTATCTACAGCATCTCCTATTATCGGGGATGCTTCAACTGCAACATTGATGGCATCTGCAGTTAAAACTACGACTACCAACACAAACTCCGCTGCTCCCTCTTTCTCTGGGTCATCCGGTCGCTCAGCTGTTTCAGCCAAACGCCGTGGTCCACGCGAAGTGCGCTTTGGTGTTTATGTACTTGGTGCCACTTTAGGTGAAGGTGAATTCGGTAAGGTCAAACTCGGTTGGAGGAAAGATAACCAACAGCCTTCACAAGCAGCTATCAAACTGATTCGTCGAGATACAATTCCACACGGGTCTGAAAAAGAAAGCAAGATCCATCGTGAAATCAATGCTTTGAAGAGACTCCGGCATCCAAACATTGTTCGTCTGGTGGAGGTACTACAGAATGATAAATATATTGGAATAGTACTTGAGTATGCATCTGGTGGAGAGCTATTCGACTATATCCTGGAGCACAGATATCTCAAAGAGTCAATGGCCTGTCGCTTATTTGCACAACTTGTCTCCGGTGTCGACTACATGCATTCTAAGGGCCTGGTCCACAGGGATCTAAAGTTGGAGAATTTACTTTTGGACAAACACAAAAATATCATTATTTCGGACTTTGGCTTCGTCAATTCGTTCCATACAAATGATCTGATGCGAACCAGTTGTGGTTCCCCCTGCTACGCTGCTCCCGAATTGGTTGTTTCCAATCAGCCCTATCAGGGCGCCAAAGTTGACGTCTGGTCGTGCGGTGTAATTCTCTATGCCATGCTAGCTGGCTATTTGCCATATGATGATGATCCACAGAACCCAGATGGCGAGAACATCGCTAGGTTGTACCACTACATTACCACAAGCTCTTTAACCTTCCCGGAGTACATAACCCCCACGCCCAGAGATCTTCTTCGCAAAATAATCGTGGCCGATCCAAGACATAGAATATCTCTCCATCAGGTTCGTGCTCATCCTTGGTTGGCCCCCCACGCTCCTTTCTTATCGGTTACTCCCGAGGAATGGGACCGCAATTATAAGGCTGCTCGTATGCTGTTCTCTCAGTCAGATAAAGCCCATCGTCGCTATTCTCTCATGGAGAATCATACTTCTGCGTCCCTCATGCTTAACAAGCATTCCATCAAGTCGTACAGTACTCATAACGTATCGCAAGCTCTCTATTCCAATCCCGCAGCACCCCAAACGTCTCGTACTGTGGCCATTTCTGCATCCACTTCTTCTTTCGAGCTTAAGGCTGGCGACAACAATAGCAGCAGTAATACCAACAGCATCGCCGTTAATATATCAATACCATCCAATACTGTTGCTAGCTCTCCTTATGAAACTTATCGTGCCTCGCATCATCGCCGGAATGGCTCGTCTGCCAGTATTGCTTTGCAGGCTGTTGTGGAAGCCGATAATGCTGAGCATAGTCGTCGTAACAGCTTGAGCGATGTTTCCATAACGAACATCGTGCACTCCAACTTGCCATCAGCAAGATCAAGGCCTTTCCAAAGACCTACGACATTTGCTGCTACGAGTCAGGAGACACCAAGCGCCTCTTTTGTTCCGTTGGATACCCTTATTGGAACAACTGAAACGCAGGTAAACTCGGGTATAGAGACCATTGTGGAGGGAACAGAAAATTCCTTGCCTTTTACCACGGTCAGCAGCCGGCCTCCACGAACTTCTTCGAAGCTGAATAGACCAAGACCTACATCGTACCACCCGGGTTTGATCTCTTCCTCCCATGTTTCGGCTCACGACTTTGCATTCCTTATGCCTTCTTCTAGAATGGACACGTCAAGTGTCGGAGACATTTCCAGATATAGGGAGCGGTCATCCGCCACAAATTCAAGATCATCGTCTCCTATTAAGGACTCACAATCGAAGCGCAATTCTTGGTGCCAACCTAAAATCAGCGAACCTGCTCTTGATATGAGTTTAGCCAATGGCGTTCTTACTAAGTTGAGTGAACCATCTAGGAGCGTCGTACCAGTTGAACAGAACTATATAAACTCATCTTACGAAAAGCGGCGGTCTATCGCCCTGGATTCATTGTCGAATGCTATGGAGAATCTTTCAGTCTCCTCAGATATCCCTAAGGAAGAGGTGAAGAGAGAGCCAGAAGAGAAACCCCCTGAAGGATGCCCAGAGCACTCAGAGCGCGCGAAGAACACAATGGAGATATCTGCTGATTCTAGCCAACACACTCGTCACCACCACCGTCATCATCAAAAGAATATCGAAAATACTGCTACCAATGGAGTTGGCAGAGTTATTACGTCGAGTTCAGAGAAGGAAAATCATATCTCTCTTAGTACATCGGTGACAAACAAGTTCAAGAGGTTCAGTCTTCTTAGTTTCTACACAAAAGATTCAATCTATGAGACAGCTACTTCTACTCTGAAAAAGCGTTCATCATACGCTGGGGGCAATTCTTCTCACGCTAAACACAGCCGAACATCCAGTCGGACGGCTAGTAGGACTTCTAGAAGACCGTTAGAGCCGAGTAATCTCTTGCCAATGACAGCTGAAGAATCCGTTGAGAACAGTGCAAACAACTCCAGAGTGGCCTCAAACTCATCGAACAAGCCACACACTAGAGAGCCATCAACAGCGAAAAGAGTGATGGATTTCTTTAGAAGAAGAAGCATCAGAATATAATAAACTGACTTATTCATTCATTCCTTTCTTTTATTTTGTATCGCTTAACGCTTAAGCTGAATATAATGAATAAATATAAAAGATCAATAAATAAATAGATAAAACAGTGCTCATTTTTGCATCCCCTTTAGATACTCTTCCTTGACGGTCTCCCAGTGTTGGTCTCTGTCAGAGTTGTACTTCTTCATCCATTTCGAAGGAGAATTCTTCATGATGATGTGCTTTCTGAGAACCCAAGGCTTAGCAGTGCTGGACGCAAAGACTATGCTGTTGGTTTCGAAAGACTCGTCAGCTTCAGGATCGGCTTTGGTGCCTCTGAAACTGCCGGTTAATCTAAGGTCTCTCACGGCCATATTCTTATCCCATTGATCCGTCTTAATCCTTGGTCTAATCCAATCTTTCTTTTCTGTAGGAGTTGTAAAGTTCGATTCGTGGTTAGGTCCCTGAGCATTTCGTGTTAGAGATGAAATGGAAATTGCATTCATTCCGGCACCTGCTGCACCGAAGAACTAATATGAATAGTAACGTTAGTAAAAGCTCTTGAGATGCGACCAGAACAGACCTGACCGTCAAATACTTACAGCAATAATAAAACCGTACGGAAGAAGGCCCTCCCAAGGAATCATTGTGTATTAAATGTTGTGAACACGAGATGAAGATAAAGCAACAACAGCTCAGTTCTGTTGCTTCTTTGTTTTTATTCGCTACGTTGAGACTCAAATCTAAAAAAATACCGCTACTTGATAGGATGTGCCAGTGTAGGGATGTTTTTTAGTAAGATAGTAAGCAGCTTTTAGAAGAGTACATACACTAGTTAAATCCCAAGCTGCAGCAAAGCAAAGCAGCAAGCAGCCCAACAACCACAATAAGCGGCTGCTGCAAGTACACTACTACAAATAGTATGCTTATAGCAGAAAAATATATGAAACATAGACAACAAAAATAGAATTAAAGATGTAACAATTTATACTTCCTTAAATGTTGGATGGGTAAAGCATAATTCTAACAGAAGCACCAAAGGTCTTTGGTGGCAAATTGTGCTTGAAATGGGCTCTGACTATACCAGAGTTGCCGTGAGATCTAGTAACCTTACCCCAGATACATCTGATCTTGGTACCTCTGACGGCCTTAGGAGCTCTGTAAACATATGCGATTCTCTTACCCAAGTAAAATCTAGCATCTTCCTTATTGTCCACACCTTCGATCTTGATCAAAGAGCACTTTGGCTTGGTGACCGACTTGGATCTTTGATAAGAGACATGCTTGCCCTTGACGTATACTATAGAAATGTTAGTAAACACTGATGAACGTGGATGTTGTGATTGGGGGTTTCATTCAGCATTGTATGAAAGTAGTAGCTTGATTAGTTCTTGTGATCGAACAACTCTGACAACGATTAGGTGATAATAATCATCTATTTGCTATTCTTATTGCTTCAAGCTTCACTTTCTATACCAATGCTCTGAAACCAATTTCACGTTTCATTTGTTGCACACTTACATCTGTGGGATTCAGCCATTTTGCTATAAGAGTTGAATGTCTATTTGATTCCTAAACCAATGTTCAAGAAAAGGCTTGATAATATTCAAGTATAAAAATTCCTCTTGATTGTTAGCACTATGAAAAGAAAAAATATTAAAGAAAAATTGTACACCGCGAATAAGGGAAAAAAAATTGTTTGACCGCCGTAGCAGCAGAGGCCACAGCGAAAGGGCCTGGCCGAGTTCCATTTGCCCCGAAAAATTTTCCCTGGTGGAACTTGTTAGTGACTGTGCTTCTATTTCCAGATAGGTGCGAGGGTTAACATGAAAAAACCTATTCTTCACGTGATCATACATACCTAAGTAGATAAATAATAATAATAACTTCACGTCTTTCTTTTCCACAGAGTAAAATCGTACTGGAAGTTGCCCTCATGGTTTCCTGTAAGTTGAAATTCGTCAGCTAAACCTTTACTTACTAGATAGCTGCTCAATTCTGTCTCAAACCGCTTCTCCCATTGAGTAGAATCCAGAGCGAGAAAAGTATCCAATTGCAACTGCTCCAGACTTGTGATTTCTGTAAGAAGAATCCGATCAACCATATGAGAGGCCTTATCCAACGCCGTTTTATAAAGCTGTGCTCCTCCAATGATGAAGATCTCTTCTATTTTGGTAGGATCTACAAATAGTAATGCCTGGTCCAAGGACCCAGCCAATTGTAGCATGGAGCCGTTAGCTGCCACTTCCTGCTCCATTTTTTTTCTATAGCTATCCAAGTCGCGTGACAACACCACGTTGACACGGCCTTTTAGAGGTCGGAACTTAACGGGGATCGATTCATACGTGTTTCGGCCCATAACTACCATGTTCTTCTTTAACGGATCGTGCGTTTTAGTAGTCACCTCTCTAAAGTATTTCATCTCCTTCTTCAATCTCCAAGGAAGTTTTCCTCTATTACCAATTCCATGGCTCGGCAATAGTGCTGCTACTATAATCGATACTTCGGGCCTATCCATGTGCATATTAGAATAGCTGAAAACCACCCTGAAAAGAAAAGAAAACAGATCTTTCCCCAACTCAGTTACACGCTGCTTCTCTAATACGCGAATTCTTCATTCTCTATATAGTTATTACTTCACCTTTAATGCATCCACAAGCGAACAGTCTTATCTTTTCCTCCACTGGCTACTCTTTTTCCATCGACGGACCAATCCACAGCGTAAACTTCGTCAGAGTGTCCTGGTAGGTCGCACATCATTTTTCTTGATCTAACGTCCCACACCTTCAATGTAGTATCTTTGGAACAGCTCACCAATAATCTGGAGTCTGAAGACCATGCTGTTTGATAGACTGGAGCCACGTGCCCTCTCAACGAGGAAAGAAATTTACCGGTTCTTCCGTCCCATAATTTCACAGAATTGTCAAACGAAGCGGAGGCGATGTATCTACCGTCGGGAGAAAAAGCCACATGATTTACAATCTTTTGATGTCCAGTCATTCGACAGAGAGGCTTCGTGGATTTGGACGGTTCCCATAAAAACATAGTGAAATCATCACTAGCACTAACCAATCTTTCTATCACTTTGCCACCGATCTTGGCCACCTTTTCGTAATTTTCAAGTGCCTTCGCCTGTTCTTCTTCTGCA
Organism: Brettanomyces nanus; assembly: GCF_011074865.1. Classification (NCBI taxonomy): domain Eukaryota; kingdom Fungi; phylum Ascomycota; class Pichiomycetes; order Pichiales; family Pichiaceae; genus Brettanomyces; species Brettanomyces nanus. The sequence goes on along the minus strand of NC_052374.1, from coordinate 520,622 downwards.
GACTTTGGTGCCTGTCCTTTATAATCATAGGCACCGATCCTCAAAGCATAATCTGTCGAAAGAGCCAAATGATTCACCCAGTGTGCATGTGACCTCAATGTCTGCAGACACTTTCCATTATTAGCATCCCAAACTTTTATCGTTTTATCATGAGAACTCGAGTAGATTAGATTTGATCCACCCCATTTAACGCACGACACAGCAGATTTATGCCCTGACATCGTCATAGCACATTGTCTTCTAGTAGTATCCCAAACTTTGATGGTTCCGTCTTCAGATCCTGATAATAATCTAGGATTTTGACCGGGCTTCACTAGATGAATTGGCTCCCAACAGAGAGAGCTGATCCATTTTCTATGACCCTTTAATGCACCACCTAGAGGCTCTCCTGTCTTGCTATCCCAAAGTCTAATGGTGGTATCCATGGATCCAGTTGCAATTATATCTCCACGAGGAGACCAACTAACACAAAGTACCCAATTCGTGTGTCCCCGAAGTGTATATTGAACCGTCTGAGTATTACAGTCCCAAACTCGAGCAGTAGAATCACCTGCTCCTGTCACCATCTTAGCACTGGTATTAGGTGCAAATTGCACAGCCAAAATAGTAGATCCATGCCCTGCAATGGTTGCAGAAGCTCTTGTTACAGGTTTCACCTTAAAAACGGCTCGTGGTGTATACACTAAAGTCATGAAATCCTCGGTAGTCTTAATGCCAGGCTTCAAAACAGAGATGTATAGGTTATCTTTGATTTCTACCTGGTCATCCCCATTCTCAAGTGCAAAAATGTATGGAATAGAATCATCTGTAGTGCCATTCAACTTATTCAAGAGTTCCTCGAGCTGCTTCTCTGTAATGGATCCTGGTACTCTAATAGATCCTCCTACAGACTCACCAGTATCTGAGGCTTGAAACTTTATCAACACATTGGGCACGTCTTTTGGAATGATAGCCACATCACGTGGCTTTTGCAACTCCCGCTTTTGTCGCTTGGATGCAGGTGGAATCTGCGTAGACATATTGAATAAAAAGACTCAACTTTCAAGGAGTAACCAGTATGTAATTCTTTTCAAGCAGGATTTTGGAATAGTCCCATATCTGGTGTAGGGTTGGCATATTAGAGTTACGGAGATATCTAGTGAAAAGTTTTCATGTTACGTTAAATGTCATCTATAACTAATTCTGAGTACTTAGTGACAATGCTAAGATCATGCTTGAATACAACTACTGTTCCATATACGTAGCAATGTGTTATTAACAACTTCTATCTCTTTACCTACTGCTTAAGATTCTCCTTTTTCTGGTTTCTCGGACTGTAGTAGATTTTATTTCTTCTCAATTTTTCAATTTTTCAATTTTTCAATTTTTTTTAAATTTTTTTTAAATTTTTTTAGGCTTTCTTTTTTTTTCAACCAGATATGGAACTCTCTGATGAAAAACGATGATAATAAAATAAATTTCGGAAATACGACCCTCGACCTGACTTTTCAAGGGTCCGGATTTAACATCGATTATGAAAATAACAAGGGTAACTGGAATGACAATCCTTGAAAGTTTATGAATTAGCAAGAAAATGGCCAGTAGTACAACGGTATACATTTGAAAAAGCTCCCAATTTTAACGACTGTCTCATTGAGAAGTGTGTCAAGGGAGTTGCAATTTAGCGAGTGAACATTCAAAGTAGCTGGAATTTTATATTTTCTACAATCACATACTCTTTTTTTCTAATATTAGTAGAGAATATTTGGTAGGTTCAGTTATGAGTCTAAGTTCACGATCATCGCTTGAGACAGACCATTCAGGTTTGGATCTCGAAAACAATGAAATAGCGCCTATTCAGAGTCTTTCTTCTTCTTTGAGTCATCCTGCCTATAGGGTGAGATCTTTCGGGTCTAGTTTAGCATCGAAGGTGTCACGAGTGAATACTCTTCGCAGAAATATTTCAACGAATATTAGAAGTGCTGCTGAAAGAATCCAGGATGACAGTGCGAAGCATGCTAAAGATGAAGCAATAAAGAGAAGTACTCGTCTTGGCCGTGGGATGAGTAACTTGGGACTTGAAGAGGCAATTCGTATAGCCACATACAGGTCTGAAAACCAGCTCTCGCTATCTCCCGAAAACAAAGAGGAAGAAGCCGATCTCGAAAAGGTGGTAACAGGCGAGGTATCTGGAGAAAACGTACCTCCCCAGGATAAAGGTTATGCTTGGGTGATGGCCGGATGTGGATTCATGCTTCTTTTCGCTACTTGGGGTGCCAATGGTGCTTACGGTGTGTTTTTAAGTTACTGGATCAACAATCAAACCTTTCCTGGTGGAACTGCTAAAGATTATGCACTTATTGGCTCTATGGTTCTTTGTCTCTCCCAATCCTTGGCTCCACTTGCACAGATGCTATCGGCCATTGTTGGTATTAGACCCGTCATGATTGTAGGGGTGATACTTCAGTTCCTCGGATTCATTCTTGGTTCATATGCAAAGACTTTAACGCAGCTATACTTAACTCAAGGGTTTATTCTTGGCTTAGGAGTTTCGCTAGTTTTTAATCCCATGAATACGCTCATGCCCGAGTGGTTCGATAAAAAGCGTGGCATATCTTCTGGTATAACTGTCTCTGCTAGTGGTGTTGGAGGTGTACTCTTTTCTCTGGCGTCCCAAAGTTTGATTAATGATACAGGTAACTTCCGATGGTCACTAAGAATGATTGGAATCATTTGTGTCGTATTTGAAATCATTCTCACAATCCTCACAAAGCCTAGGATTCCAAAAAGGAGGCTTAAAACCGTTCACGAGATTAGAACAAGGGCTTCTGTCATGTTTAACGTCAGAATTGTTAAGCTATGGTATGTTCATTCAATTACCATGTGGTTCCTGCTTGTGCTTGGATGCTACATCATTTCTCTATTTTCCCTTTCCACTTATTGTACATTTATTGGATTCAGCCAGCAGGTCGGCTCAGATATGACTGCCATATTCAATGGTTGTCAGGCCATTGGAAGACTTGCAATTGGGCTTTGCTCAGATTATACTGGTCGAGTCAATTTGGCCTTAATTCTTAACGTTGTCATGATAGTGCTCATATTTGCCATGTGGATCAACTCTTTTAGTTATACATGCGTTCTTATGTACTCCATTCTTTCGGGACTCACGTTTGGAAGCGCTTCAACCCTTAATCAACCTATTCTCGCCGATCAAGTAGAGCCGGAACTCTTCCCTTCTGCATGGAGTTTTGAGAACTTCTTCATGGGAATCTGGTCCTTAGTTGTGGAGGTTATTACCTTAGGATTAAGAGACGAAGGAAAGAAAAGGCCATTCATTCGTTCTCAAATCTGTGCTGGATTTTTCTCTGTCGGGGGTCTTTTCTTTCTTATTCCAATTAGAGAATTGAAGATTAGGCTCTTTCTGGAGAAGAATCTTAATAAAACTGATCAAACGCTTGCGAAGGATATTGATCTTACGACAGAGGATACAGCTTTACTTGAGAAAAGAAAAGCGCATTACAACAAGATGCTTCAACCTGGAATTCATGCCTACTTCAAACGTCTCATTCATCCTATTGCAGTCTAGAATTTTTAATTATATACCTTTATCGGTACTTTTATTTCCCTAATGGATACGGCTTCATGGGACGACCCATACCTAACCGCTTCCTTTTCACCTTCTTATTCAATGGAGCTCCTGTCACAGGGTTCAAACCAGTAATTCTCGATATTCTCTTCTTAGCCGTCGTGAAAACAACTGGCACTGCAGTAGGTATATGGCTAAACTCCTTGTAAGCTTGAACAACCATCCGAGCATTTCTCGACTTGAACTTCTCAAAATCAGCAGCCTTCTTATTGGCACTGGCAAAGCCAACCGCTCTACCGTAATTCGAATGCTTTCTTTTTTCGACAAGTTTCATTGGGCGGCCCTTAATCAAGCTGGATACAGTTCTCTTCTCCGTATCTTGCCAAAAACTCTCCGCCTCAACAAAATAACTCAAGTAAAGCCTCTCCTTAGCCCTAGTAGTAGCTACATAGAGACATCGACACTCTTCATCCATAGTGGCGTTTCGCTTTTTTGAATTTGGCTCGTTGAGCACGTATTTAGATGGAAATATACCATCAGCTAATCCGGGAATGAAAACGACAGGCCATTCTAATCCTTTGGCACCATGAATTGTAGTAATGGTGACTTTTCCCTCAGAGTTATCATTCTCTTTGCTCTGCTTATAATGGGTTTGCTCATACAAATAAATAGAGTCCAAGAATTGGGTCAAAATATCTGACGAGTCTTTTGATTCTTCTGATAGTCTTTCCGATTCTTTATCAGTATCTTCAGGTAAAACTTGTTCTGCTGGAGCGAACGTTATAAGTTGATTCTTCAACTCATTAAGATTCTCCGTAATATCATTTCTAGCCTCTTCCTCAGATTTAGCTTTGGATTTCTTGGAACACACTAATTCGATCAAGTTGGATTGCTCAACAACCAGGTCAAACATTTTGTTTAACCTTTTTGGCATCTCTTTGGATTCATTCTTCAATATATGCCGAGCCTTATGGATTGTTTTCACATACTTCCTCAGACCTTCTCTTGCTTTCGTTGAAAATCCTTTTCTATCTTCCTTAACAATGGATTTAATGATTTTATACACATTACCCGCGTGACCCTTTCCTCTTCGACTTTCAAAATCATTTTCAATGCTCTGCAAGGATTTGGTACCCAACCCTGTTATGACAAACTCCATAGAACGACTATATCCGAGCCAGTCGACATTGGATGCAATGGCCCGGAGGTAATCGACCATCAATTTAACCTCTCTTAGCTCCCAAAACGATCTTCCATGAACAATTATGTAAGGGATATTAGCATGGATAAGCTCCTGTTCAATCATACGCGATAGAAAGGCAGATCGAATAAGAATGGCTATATCTGAGTACTTGTAATCTAAAGTCCGAACATCTTCGGCGATTCTTCGAGCCTCCTCCTTATTATTAACATATGCATCGAAATATACTGGAAGATTCTCCTTCTTGGTATTCGATTTCAACTTTTTGGGCTCCCTTTTGGACTTCTGCTTAGAATCAATGACCGTTTCTGCAAAACTGAGAATATTGGATGTTGATCTATAGTTTTCATCCAACTGCACTTTCATAACCTTGGCACCCCTTTCAACGTAATAGTTCTCCATTCGATAAAAGTTGTTTGCCTCGGCATGACGGAATCCATAGATACTCTGGTCTGGATCTCCCACTACTGTTACCCGATTATGACTATTCAGTCCAAATAGGTACATCAATTCCAATTGGACCAGATTCGTATCTTGAAATTCGTCTACTAATACGTGCTTTATATCGTGCAGGCATGTAGGGTACTTTTTCAATAGCTTATAAGCCAGTAACAAGCAATCATCAAAATCAATCAAGTTATTCGTCCGTAAAGAGTGCTGATACTTCTTGTATGTGTAAATGTGATCTTCAAAAGCTTTATCAGTCAGATCCAATGGTACCTCATCCGGAAAAAGAGCTTTGGATTTGCAGGCAGAAATGAAATATTTGTACTCGTTGATGTCTTTATCCGTGACTTTGACAACGAGAGTAGTACTGGCACCAGGAGCATCACTGTATTTGTCTTGTAAAACCCGTTTAATTAGCTGCTTGGAGTCTGTTTCGTCAGCGATCTTAAATCGGGAGTCCAATTCAATCTTGCTACCAAACACACGGAGAATCCTCACGCAGATAGAGTGGAACGTACCGATGAATAAGTTATTCAACTGAATTTTGGGAGAATAATCCACCAACATCTCATTCAATCTTCGTTTCATTTCATTGGCTGCTTTCTTGGTGAATGTGGTCACAATGATATCCTCTGGTGCTAGATGTTCCACACATAGTAGATAGGCGACCCGAGCAGTAATGACCCGAGTTTTTCCAGTTCCAGGACCAGCAAGAACTTGGAGTACGTCCGAGGTCGGGGATACCAAAGCCCTATACTGACTTTGATTCAAAGATGCAAAAATTGATGGTATAGCTGTAGAATCATGGTCAATTATAGACATAATTGTCTGCAGCGCCTACTGAAGGATTTCTTTGGTTGATCATCTGGGATTGACATGGTTAGTCCCCTAAATTTTTCAGAACGCGTCAGATCTCAAAATTCATAATTTTTCACTTCCCCCGGTCTACTGATCCTGATTGAGTTACAAGTACAAAGTATCATTAACACTAAACAAAAATAAAGTAGCTTAAAACAAAAGGGTTCAATTAAGAGAAAGAAAAAGGAAAAAGATACAAAATGTACAAGAAAGGAAGATCCTCTCTTTTTTTATTTCTTTTCCCACTCTAACATTAAGTGGAAAAAGGGGTAACTAACTCCTCGAAGCTTACAACAAAGCGACTCCGGAAATAAGACCGACTAAACCAGCAGCAAGTGCGTAAGATCCAGATCCCTGTGGAGCAAGGATGGCAGCACCGGCAGAACTAGATGCTGCAGCAGAAGAAGATGAAGCACCAGAAGAACTGGCTTCAGAAGATGCAGCAGATGTGATCTTCGAAGACGAAGAGGCCTTAGAAGACGAAGCGGCAGAAGATGATTCGGAAGCAGAACCAGATTCGGATGCAGAACCAGACTCGGTGGAGTCAGAAGCAGAACCAGACTCAGAAGCAGAACCAGATTCAGCAGAGCTAGAAGCATCAGCAGAGCTGGAGCCAGAGGCAGAAGCGGAGGAGGAAGCATCCGAACCTGTCTCCGAGACAACACCCTCATTTGGCAAGATTCTCGAGGAGTACCAAGGGAAACCGGTGACTATATTCGAAATCGACGAGGACAATGCAGGGCTTATCAAAGTGGTGAAAGAATCATCAGTGTAGGTCTCGGCAGCAGCGTACAAAGACAACATTGGAGCCAATTCAGAAGAGCTGCTCTGAACTAGGGACAAATACTCAGCAGCATTGCTCTTAATATCACCATAAAGGGCAAGAATTAAATCAGCCTGAGCAGTGGTGGCAAGGACGGAAGCGAGAGCGAAGAGAGTAGAAGTATTGACCATTGTTAAAGATGAATGTAAGCTGTGGATAATAACCGTTAGAGACTAGAAAGATCTTCGTCCAACCCGTTACCTAAATCTGCATGGAAATGAACGCATATTTATACTTTTTTCATATTCATTCCCCTCTTTACTGTAACCTATTCAAACCCTTTGAACTCGCAAATCTTCCTCTACCCCAACAATTCGTCTTTCAAAAGTCCATTTAGGCAATTCATTGTGTCAAAAAAATCAAGCTACATCTGGAAGAACCCAGTAGTAAAAAATTAATTGGCAAAAAAAAAGAATTTACAGTAAACTTTTACCTCATTGGTCTCAACCCCGCTTTAAAGAGCATCCCGAGCAATAACAGAAGATTCCACACTCTCTATCATAAGTGTGGCATTTGCTTGAACAGTTTGAACAGCTTCAACAGCTTCAACAGTCTGCTTGACAAATGATTTTTGAGTCAGGCCGGCCTCCCAACTTTCTAATTCTCAAACCTTATATTGTCTTTGTTTTCCCAGTTGTTGGGAACCGAACGGCAGTAAAAAAAAGAGCTGCCTAAAAGAAACGACTAAAAGTCCTCGAACGAAAAGAAACGGTGAAAAATCGGGCGGATTGCGTTTTTGTCTGCATCTCTACACCAAGCAACCGAAATAGCTTAGACGTAAGAGGGTACTAAGGATTGATTGCTGCAGCTAGCCTTCGAAATATCATGGTGCCATAAGTGTGGGGATAACGACGAAATAAATCAGTTGATCTAATAATAGTACTAATAATAGTACTTGTAATGTTAGCTGTCTCCAATTACCATGAATAACGGAAAACTGCCTCCTCCTGTTTGTCTGTAAGGTCCAATCCGTCCTCTTCCAGATTATATTCCCCAGAAGGAGGTCCATATTTTGCGTCTCTTTTCCGGTTCTCCATTATGCAACCAATGGCATAAGCAATAATAGTTGTAATTCCAACAGCCACAAATCCTAGAATGGCATTAAAACCCATCTCGTAACCAGGTGCCTGCGAAGACTTAAAGAATTGTGGTGCAATGATGTTGGAAACACAGTAGGAAATGAAGGTCATTGCATTGACAATTGTTTTCTTGGTATAGCCAGATGTATTGGCCATAGATAGAGAAAGCACGCCGACGTAAGGACCCCAATAAAAATAGAACAAGTAGTATGTCAATAACAAACCGTTTTTGTTGATCGTTTGATGATTTAATTCTTTGATCAAAATACCGCACACCAAAGGACCCAATCCAACTAGCGCAATGGCAATGCTCTTGTACTTCCTTGGTATTTTCAAGGTGGGAAGAATAATCACAAAACTGCTCAACGTCATGAACACTCTGGTTGGCATTCCCAATAAGGTAGTCCGTAAAGGAGAATATCCAAAACCACTAACAATCTGAGCAGCAAAGGTCACCAAGGCACCGTTAGGGATGTTGAAGCATAAAACGAATAAGCATACCAACCAGGATTTGTAATCTGTCAAAGCTTCGATCACTTGCTCCTTTTTTAAAGACGTGTTCTTGGTACCAGTTCTGTTTTCTTTGGTTCTGTCCTCAGCAATATAGCTCTCTCTTTCGTCAAGCCAGCGGCAAGCCATTGGTGAATCCGGAACTAAAAAGCACATGAAGAAGGTGAAGAATAAGGTAATGCTACCAAACACTAAGAATAGTAACCTCCAGTTGGCAATATTGACATCTGCATGGCCAATAGCGTAGGAGAGGATACCCGTGATCAAAAAGGAGAAACCGGAATACCAGATGGCACAACGAAGTCCTTGCTCACTTTTTTTGTAGAACATAGAAGTAATAACGGTACATCCTGGAAGGAGAAATGTTTCACCAATACCCATTAAGAATCTTAGAGCCGCTAAACTACCAAAGTTATTTCCAGTAGCCATCAACATCAAAATCGTGTTCCAAAAAAAAAAGGATGTTATGATACATTTTCCCACAGGGAGCCTTTGAAGCAACAAGTTTGCTGGAAGTTCTCCCACTAAGTAACCAATGTAAAAAATTGATCCTAACATAGAGTACTCACTCTTGTTTTTAAGCACACTGGTCATACCATAAAGAGCAGCGTTACTGATAACGATCTTGTCAGCGGCAGCTAGTGTAATACAAATCGTCATAATAGGCATTAAATGCCAGTCAATTTTGGAAAGAACCCTTTTGGCTTCCTTTTCAGTATATCTAGCATATTCCTTATTCTCCGACAAATACTTTGCTCCAAGGTCAATCTCTTTGTCTATTTTTGGAGCAAGAGATGGTTGAGGACTCACCATCTCATTGATTTCAACCCTCTCCGGGTTTTTATGAATAGATGAAAAATCGGACATTGTTGAAGGTTGAAAATGGTCCACTTACTTTGGCCATATGAATATGAAGCAGATCAGATCAAATGCTCTGATATTTATAAACCAAACCTTGAGCATAAGAGATATTTTTGTAATTTGCGTCTGCAGAACAAAGAAATAAACTTGACCAACTAGGCACTATTGTTAGTACCGAATAGTAAACAGATCGAAATCAATTCATGACTCTCTTCGGTACAGTGTTTCCGCTTGCCAAGTTTCCTTACTTGCCTTGATGTCTTTTTTGAGTGCGTATATGTGTGAGAGAGAGAAAAAAAAGAAACATTTCTCAAGAGAAAAGACGGTTGCAAAATAGCGCTCCCTAGAAACACAATTGGGACTTTCAGTAAGCTAGCTGGAAGTACGGAAAGTAGAGAAGGCTAACGATAAAGAGATTCATGTTTCTTATTGGATCATTTTTTGGCAATTATTTTTTCTAGATGACCAGATATAGTGATGGACGAGAGAAGGAGGATAGAATAGTAAACATAATTAAACTTTAAAGCCACTGTGGAAAGAGCCATAATGATTCTTTGATAGATGATTTTTTTTGATTCTAATTCAAATTATGCCATTAAATACCACAATATTCAAAAATTGGATTCAACATTTTCACCAACTCAATTCACTTCAGATAAGTCCAGAAAATGGTACTAATCCCCCAATCACAAACTTGAAAATACCACTTCTACATTTCCAGGCTTTTCCAATGGTAGAAGGTATTTTGCACCAGAAGCAGGTAAAGCGATTCTCAATAAAATGATGTCTGGATTGGGAGGGAGGGAATAGCTCATCTCAACCTCAAAAAGAATAAGCTTATCCTTATGAAGTTTGAATTCTCGGGAATGAGTTTGATGAAAATGACAAACAAGCCTGTTGCCGCCAGCTAGTCATTAACATCAATAATTCTCCACAGATAAGTTGCCTCGACAGCCATATTTGTATACATAAAAACGTTATATTTTACTCTGAATACCTTATTATAGGACTTTGCAAAAAGTAAGTAAAGGCTTTGATTGTGAATCGATGAGAATGGAGATCGCGATAAGATAAGATGATACCATGGATTATGCACCACCCCACATTGGTGCAAAACAAAAGAAAGAAAAAATAAATAAAAGCGCGGGAAATGGTAGTGCATTATGGTACTTTTAGAGAGTGCAAGTTGGAGCCAAACTTCTGCCTTTTGATCCTTGCTAAGAATATGTATGTTGAAGAAAAGAGAAAACGGAAGCCATTTCTGTATCCAGATTTGAGAAGTCACAAGAAAACCAGAGACGCAAGAGGTGTGATGAAACTAAGCCAATCTGTATGAGATGTGTTCGATGTGGAAGGAGCCGTCGAGCCCTACACTAAGCTTGGAATATATTTTGGTTGTGCTCCCAGCAGACACATTAAAGACAACTTTTCGGATTTGAGGGCCCAAAATTTCAACGAATGCTAAAGTACCGGGCTTATTAGGGTTTGATGAAGGACCACACCAAGGGAGTTAATTTTTATGTGAAGGCCATCAGAGAGTATACAAGGGTTGATTTTCGTCTGTATCTTGAGAGCGCAGTGCTGAGATTGTGTACCAACATATTGTTTTCGAGGATTCGACGCATAACTTTTGTGTGACTAAATTCATGATCACCATAAACGGTAAGATGTGTTGCTACTTTTGATTTCACTCGTACTCCACCCAAAAACCACGGTAATATGAACTCACCTCCGGCAGTTACTTATTCGGCTGCTATCATTTACAGTGTGAGGCATCATTTGAATCCAACGTTCCCCTTAACAAGAGTTCAATTCAAGTGAATCTTCCGAAGAATTCACTTCTTCATCCTTCCAAAAGTACCGCGGTCGTCGCTGGTAACTGTCAAACCTCTCTTGGTATTGGGAGTCCAACTGTCTCCAGTTCTTTGGTAATGGAAAGAGTGAGTCCTGTTCGCTTTTGTTTACTCCGAAACTGTTTATGACGGGTCTGGTGCCAATCCGGGAATTGACGGTGTAGTGCAAATTCACATGACCAACACCAGGCTCACCGCTGTTGAGGTCCTAGAGAGAGAAATGCCTGTAGTTATTGGAAAGTTTTCCATCGGTCACAGCAGTGGCGGCAGAGGTGAGATAAATGGTGATGGTGGTGTTATTAAAAATGGGGAGTGCATTATATATTTAGTATTCTTTATAGTTAGTGAAAGAGGAGTGACCAGACCGTATGATATGGAAGGAAAAGAACCGGGTCGTTAAGGCCTGAATATGATTCTGGCACTTTGAGGATGGCACTAGATTGGTTAATATCTGTCCAAATGCTACTGTGTCATTAAATAAAAGCAATCGTTTTATTTTGCGCACTCTTGGTGGTGGTAGTGGTGGCAAGGAGAAGCAGCTGAGAGTAAAGAAAGCAAAGCTTTTGAGCAGAGAAACCCGGAGAGCAGGTTTAGCAATGCTTAGAGAGCCATCGGTACCATAAACGAAATTATTGAAACTCAATATACTTTTCCTTAGGCATAGAAAATATTGTTTATCCATATAGTCTTCTCGAACTTATTCCGGATAACTTCAAAGCACAAATAATAGATGCAATCCTTTTTTGATTGTCTCGCTTCTTCTTTTTCCTTTGATGTACATAAATTTGTAATTATGTAGCACCATCGTTAAGATGCGCCCCCGCAAACCACCCCCATATATATTGCTTCGCCCACTCTCTTCTTGCTTTGTTTGGTGAGTATACATATAACGCTGCATGGCTATTTCATTTCCACCAGGTAAAGGGCGAGTGCTCTATGCGAAGTCCAAGGTGTACGTCCATATGACTTCCTCTAAGAGGGATAATATTGCTGGCTATTTAGTGATAGTAAAGCCTTTTGTCGACTCTCCCAGCACAGATCTCGTTGTGGCGTACATCCCAGAGTCGGATCTTTCTGAAGACGACAAGGCATCACTTGAATACTTTGATCTGTACGGATTAGATGGTGAGAGCCATGATTTCTTTGGATCTGGAGACGGTAATAGCACTAGCTCTTCTTCTTTGAACAAGCCTAAGGTGGCCCGGTTTATCAATCGGCCTCGAATGTCGTCGATGTCTTCATTTGCATTTGGTCTGGCCATTTCCAACATTTTTAGCATTCAAGTGAGGCCAAAAACTACAACATTATGGGAAGGATCAATTGTCTTGCATCCGAAGGATCTTCTAGAGAAGGTTCCTGCGTTGTTTTTCCATGATGAAGAAAGTGCAGGAACTAAACGAGAGCAGAAGTTGAAGAGCAGACGGTTTGATCCTTTTGCAGAAAACTCTAAAGGTGACTTATACTGGGGAGGAGATAGGTTTATTAGTTGTATGAAGAATTACTGCGTATTGGAAGAGTCTACTTTGGAGAAGGGCATGTATTTGGTTAATCCAAGCAAGGACGACACCATCAATTTCATTCCAGATGTGCTGGATAAGCCCCAAATGAATCCTGGGGAAAGTGTTGGAGATGCAGTTAATGACTTTATTTCAGATGCCAAATGGAAGATGCTAACTGGATTGGCGTCTGTGACAAAGTTCGCCAAGAAACAGTTTAGCGGCATTGTTGAGAACGAAGCCATTCCTGCGCCTATCAGGCAGCTGCTTGGAAAGCCACAGGTCAGAGTGATAGGTGATGAGTTCGACAGTGCCAACGTTTATTTGGCTAAATGGGCACTTGCCGTTCAAGAGGAGGCCGATAAATCACGTAAACAGATTGTCGGTAACGATTTTTACAGAGAATTGATGGAATCTGAGTTTGGTGGTGATACTACTGTTACTTTGACTCCTCAAGAGGTAGCACATGCACGTAGGTTAAAGCCTATTACCGAAGTAGAATGGGAATCCATGTTTGACAAGTCTGGTCGATTGCAGATAACAGTGAAAGAGGTATTGGACCGGATATTTCATGGGGGTGTTGAAGCAGAGGCTAGAAGGGAAGTGTGGCTTTTTTTATTGAAAGTGTATCCGTTTGACACCTCTATCGAGGAGAGGGAGCAGTTGGTTAAGTCATTGTATGAAAGTTATGTTGAGTACAAGAATAGCTGGAAGGGAGATCTTGAGCGTCAGAAGAAGGATGATTATTGGAGAGATCAGAAGGTGCGGATTGACAAGGATGTGAGACGTACAGATAGAGAGCAGGATATCTACAAGGGGGGCGATCCTGTGAATATGGACATAACAGGTAATGAAGATCCTGATGACGATGCCGGTTTCAAAAATCCCAACTTGTTGGTGTTGAGAGATATCTTGCTTTCCTACAATGAGCTCAATGTGAATTTGGGATACGTTCAGGGGATGTCTGACTTGGATTCTCCGTTGTACTATGTTATTAGAGACGAGCCGCTCAGTTTCTGGGCCTTTGCTAGATTCATGGAGATTATGGAACGGAATTTTGTGACGGATCTTAGTGGGATGAAGGATCAAATGTTGGCTTTGACCGAGCTCGTTCAGTTCATGATGCCCTCGTTGTATCAGCACCTCGATGAGTGTGACTCCGGTAACTTGTTTTTCTTTTTCCGAATGCTATTGGTGTGGTTTAAACGAGAGCTCACATTCGAAGATACTTTGAGACTATGGGAGGTTTTGTGGACCGACTTTTATTCCTCACAGTTTGTTTTATTCGTCTGTCTTGCCATTTTGGAAAAGCATTCCAAGATTATTATGAGTACCCTCAACAAATTTGACGACATTCTCAAGTATATGAACGATTTAAGTGGTACACTTGAAGTTGATGATTTACTAGTGAGAGCGGAGTTGTTATTTTTGAAATTCAAGCAGATGGTGGAAATGATTGACAGGAGGAATGCAGGTATTGGTTTTGGCGGTACTGTCTCTGAAGATCAGGGACCTAAGAGAATACCCATCAGTAAACAGCTGCGACTTCTTCTATCTCGGAAAACCATTATTCAGAAGGAGAAACCTCGTGATCCGGAGGCACCTTTCGGATAGTAGTGATTGGTTACTTTTTTTGAAGTTTATTAATGTTATGTGACATGAACTGTGTTGTAGAAAAAGGATTGTCTTTCAAGTACAATTCTTATGAGGTAGCGTATAAATCAATTTAGGGTGGATTAAAATAACCGAGTACATACTAGATGATAAGTAAACACATATGCCGACATTTAGTCGATCTATATGTATTATGCATATCCATAAAATTTGAAGAAAGTACAAATTGGTAATAGGAAAAAAGGAGAGTTGTGATTTGTGGGTAAATGAAAATTAAATCCATTTGAGAATATTATGCTGTCGTCTATATACCAGAAGCAACATTCTCCATTGAATGAAGTGAAAAGACTATCACTTTTTACCATACCGAATGTTCAGTTTTCTGGTACATCTTTGGTTTATGAAGAGTATATATAAACATCCTTACACCTAACAATGATCAAAAGTTTTGAAAAGGTTTTCTGCGGAATATTGGAAGACGAAAATAACAACACTCTTTACAGGAAAACAACACTACACCACTAATTGCACGTTTTTTTATAGTAAACACCACTCAAGGAGCCAGTTTCTGCTAGTTGTCAGATAATGAGACCTGAAACAAGAACACATCACTCCATTAGAGCGGCCAAAAAGCAAGGTGAGGTCAACATGGATGACAATATCAAATTTGTGAGCAAAATTGAGGGCAAAGCCCTTAATGGGATTCATTCTGAGGCCCACGGACCGACTCATCCTGACACCAACGCGGAGGATGAGGAAGCCATTGAAGAAGAACTTTCGAGATTGGAAGCACGTACTGGAAACGATGAGAGCGACGAATCTATCGGAGCAAACGAAGCGTCACTCGAGAACAGTAATGTCGCAGCAGCAGCCTTGGCTGTAGCCAGTGAAGAGGCTACACAACGAGACTCTCAGAGAAACATCAAAGGTGGTGACCGAGGTGATAAGAAAGACAGGGAAGAAAGTTGGGTGCAGAAGCAGGAAGTCTCCAAAGGTCAGAAACAGAGTAAGGGCCAGCAGTCAACTGGTAGTGAGGGAGACGTGATTCCGAAATACGTTTCCACACCGTTGTACGAGCTTTTTAAAGACAGAAGATTCACTGTCTATGGGCAATCTGCGGCTGCGGATGATGTTAGGCAGATGGTGAAGAACTTGGGAGGTGAGACTGTTTCAGAGGGAACTCGAGGAGCCATTGCACTTGTCAGAAGTGCCAGCTCTGCCATTCCTAACAATGTGCAGGATGCCTTTTCGTTTGATTTCGTCTATTATGCTCACAGTAAAGGTGTAATTCCCGATCTGGAATCTTTTAAGATTCGGAAACCTCCAGGTTTACCCTCTAATTTTAAGATCAACGTCGGAGAATTGGCTGCAGGAGGAGAAGCGGGACCTAAGGAACCTCTAGGTGCCAGAGAAACACCGACAACAGGAGCTAGATCTGAAAATACAACCAGTATGGCACTAGAGAAGCATCTTGAAAAACCAGTGATGGGAGCTATGCCACATTCAGTGTTTCCAACTCCCAAAAAGCGTTCATCGAAGTTCACGGCCCAGGAAGACGCTGCTATTCTCGATCTTATCCGTAGAAATCCTTATCTAAGATCGACGCATAGTTTTTATGCTCAGATTGCGCAGCTTCCGTTGCTTTCGAACCATACAGGCAACTCAATTCGGTTTCGATTCAGAAAAGTCCTCTCCAAACAGCTGGACTGGGTGTATAAGGTGGACCCAGAGACCAATGACATACAAATGAACCCAGAGACCAATGAACCATTGAAAATCAAGGAACTTCCAGGCCTTTTGAAATCTCAATACACTGCCGAAGAGGATTACGATCTCTGCAAATGTGTCACCGAATTCCGCGAGAATGGTGGAGGTATGACGAGAAAGAGAAAGATGGACAGTGGAAGCATTCCGGAGTCGATTTTCCAAGGATTGGCGGAGAAGCATCCTCGACACTCTGCCATGTCTTGGCGTGACCGTTACAGGAAGTTTGCATCGGTGTACGGACTGGAGAAATATATAAGCTACTACGAAGAGTGTTTGGCCAGTAACGAGAAACCTTCTCCTATGAGAAATCTCAGCTCGAGATCGGGATTAAAGACGAGCTCGAAGAGGAGGAGAACTGTTAAAGCCGTAGATGCTGAAACCGACCTTAACTCTGCCAAGTTGACTGACTCTTCGCAGCAGGTTCCCATGGATCTCGGAGCTGTTAAAATCCAAGAGCTTGCCCGAGCTTCTGTTGAGAGTAAATCTACAGACGAAATGAAAGAGAAGAGGGATGCCAACGGTGGCTCCGAAGTTAAAGGAGAAACGAAAGACGATAATGCAACAGGGGCCACTGGTGTTGAGGCAGTTGGAGCGGCTGGAGCGGCTGGAGATGTTGCTGCTACAAGATCCACTGGCTCTGAGTCTCCTTCACAGTCTGCCAATTTATTTGAAGATGCAGACGAGATGAAGGCACTCAACATTGATATTACAGGTACTATCAGTTCCCATGGCAGTCTTTTAGGCAATATGAGTGTTGAAGCATTGAGAAAAGCAGAACCACAACCACTGACAGAGAGGAGCAAGGCCAATTCCGAGGAAATATTGAAGGACATTGAAGAACTGTTTGGGGATTTCGGCTCAGATATCACGTCTTCGGCAGAGTTATTTAAGACAATCCATGATAAAACCGGACTCTCTGTTGCATGGATGAACTACTGGTTTGATTGTTCTTGTGGAATGTTCAACGTTTTTATTGATGCTGTTCAGAATTACTTGAAAACAGGCCAATTAACAATGGAAGACCACCGTGGCTTTTGGACGGCTGAACACGATAAGATGCTCTTAAACCAGCACAAGTTGCCACAACTCTACAAGCTACATGGAGAGGATTCCGTCAATAAGCGTAAGGCCACCATAATGGGACCGCCTAACGAGTGAATGCCATTCTCTAGCAATTTTTTTTTCTGTTTTGAAATTCGTTTTTATTAAGGACTTTGTAGTCCGTCTTGTTTTATTGAACAATGTATTATACTGAAAGAAAAAGCCGTATACGTACGTAGGGGGTAGCGTTTTCCCACACTTCGGAGTTTTCAGAGCTATACACGATCCTTTAATCAGTACACGACCCAGATATCTGGAGCTGTGTTAATCTCCGCTGGATTTTGTATGCGATAAGAGCAACCAAAGAGGTCTAGATGTAAATGCCCTGGCTTTGAAGAGAATGGTATAAATATGGTGAGACCCACCACTTCATTGTGGTTATTTAAACTGTAGATTGTATTTTTTTTTACTGTAATTGATCCATACGATGTCTTTGAAAGGAAAATCTGCCATTATCACAGGTGCAAATAAGAACTTGGGCCAAAAAACTGCTCTTGCTTTCGCCGAGGAGGGCTGTGACTTATTAGTCCACTGCCATAACCCTAAGTTCAAGAAAGATTTGGATTCGTTTGCCGAGGAATTGAAGAAAGACTATGGTATCAAGGCAGTTTCTTTTCAGGGGGACTTAACTCAGGAGGCTCCTAACAAGGAAATGTTCGAGTTGGCTTCTAGCAAATTGGGAAAGATCGATATTGCAATTAACAATGTTGGAATGGTACTCAGAAAGCCGTTGGCAGAGGTCTCGTTGGACGAGTACAATGCCATGTTTGACATCAATACCAAGGCAGCATTTCTATTCTTAAGGGAAGCAGCAAACAAACTTGCTGAAAACGGAAGTGTTATCATGCTGACTACCTCTTTGCTTGCTGCCTACACGGATGGTTATTCGATTTATCAGGCAGCCAAGAGTGGTGTGGAATTCATGTGCAAGGCTTTGTCCAAGGAGACCAAAAAGCAGATTTCTTTCAACTGCATTTCTCCAGGCCCTATGGATACTCCATTCTTGTATGGTCAGGAGACTAAAGAGAGAGTTGAATTTTTCAAGACTCAAGCCTCGGCAGGAAGATTGACCAAGGTTGAAGATATCATTCCAATCATCAAATTTTTGGCCAAAGATGGTCACTGGATTACCGGTCAGAACATCTTTTGCTCGAATGGTTTCACTGCTCCTAAATAAGTTAGCTGTTTTGTTTTGGGGCTCTCCTAAAACGGAAAGATGATTCTCGCTACAGTGAACGAGCACCTTCTTCGTATATACGAGATTCGTATATAAGAATGAAAAATCTCTAGGCAGTTAGCTATTTTGTCCTCCTCTACCATATTTATTTCTATTTACATAGTTTCTTCTTTGTTATCGTAATGGACACATTCTACTTCGTTTATTTCTTGATCCACATTCCCCTGACGCTTCTAGTGGACGATGCGTACTTGATTCCTCCAAAGTACCAGCTTGGTATCCAGAAGAGCCTCTTTGAGTACCAGGTGGTTCACAATAAGGACTTTTTGGGCTTGGAATTGCCTCTTTGGATGAAGTACTTCGTGGCCGTTGAACTTTTGTTCCAATTTCCTGTGTTTTTGTTGTCAACTGTCAACTACATGAGGAACAGTACCAAGAAGTTTAGTCAATGGTTACATCCGTTCCTCCTAATGTACGGATTCAATGCTGCCTTCACCAGCTTGCAATGCATGGTTTATATATATTTGGAATCGGAATCGTACGGCTTATCTTCCAAAGAATCCACAAGCTTGCTTGCCCTGTACACACCAACCTTTGTGATCCCTCTCTTTATGTGCTTCGATTTCAGCTACAGACTAATTCGAAGCGAAAAAGTCAAGAAGAATTAACTAGTATTAGAATTTACAATCTTCACTTAACTAACTAATCAGTTATCGTACTTGGCGAGCAAATTGTCAACCAACTCAATATACTTTTTTTCTGCCTCTTCTTGGCTCATGCCTTTCAATTCATCCCAAGATTCCCACTTGTACTTGCCCTTGAAGTCGAACAATCCCGGCTTGGTTGTGCCGTTGTCACCGACGGTGGCTTGCTTGTAGAGACCATACAACTGCAACATCTCATCATCAGTAGGTCTGTTTTTCATGTGGG
This sequence comes from Brettanomyces nanus, assembly GCF_011074865.1. Classification (NCBI taxonomy): domain Eukaryota; kingdom Fungi; phylum Ascomycota; class Pichiomycetes; order Pichiales; family Pichiaceae; genus Brettanomyces; species Brettanomyces nanus. The sequence goes on along the minus strand of NC_052374.1, from coordinate 501,340 downwards.
AAACGGCATCAGCCTAATTTTGTGTTAATATAACGATCTCTCAAGCGATAGAGATTCTTGATGCTTACCTTTTGTTGAAACAATTCGGAAACCATGTTGCTTTAATTCGATAATAGTAAATGAAAGAAGACGAACAAACGGATGCTCGGATAAGTAGTTGGCTTTATATATTTCGGTTGAATTTCTCAAATCTCTGCCGGACCCCACTTTTCTGATGGGTATTTGCTGAGAGGAGATCGAACGGATAGCTGCGCAGCGGGAGCTAGGGGAGTCGAAAATCCATGTAGCAGAAGCCAAACAGCAGGAGCCAGGGAAGTTTAGAAGGCTGCATGTGAATACAGTTCATCTTGTTTTGGAGACTCATCAAGGTATCGTCTTTCTGTCTACAACCCAACAGAGGAATCCCTGGGCTTTTTCTTGTCGATCATCGAGGGTCCACCAGGTCCACCAGGTCCACCAGGCTCACCAGGTACCAGGTACAAGGCACACCGGGAGATCCAGCACGCTTCGCGCTTCTTCACCGCGCTTACCTGTCCTTTTCGCGTTTTACACGTCATCTCATCCTTTCTCATCCACTCTACTGTCTCTACTCTCTCTATCACCACTCAATGCACCTCCTTCACTCCCAGAGAGCGACCATTCTCGTGGTAGGTGTTCTCTTTCATCTACTTTACCTATGGTCAATCTTCGACATATATTTCGTGTCCCCATTGGTTCATGGAATGCAGCAGCACAAAAGTACACTCCGGCCTCCTGCAAAACGTTTGTTCCTCATGGTGGGTGATGGACAAAAGGCCGAGACCACATTTGCCTGGTCCCATCATCCAGTCACAGGAGAGGACGAGTTTTTAGCGCCTTATCTCAGAAATGTCATCATTAATGAAGGTACTTACGGTGTCTCGCATACTAGGATGCCTACAGAGTCGAGACCTGGCCATGTTGCTATGATCGCCGGCTTTTATGAGGATGTCAGTGCTGTCACGAAAGGTTGGAAAGAAAACCCCGTTGATTTCGACTCCTTCTTCAATCAGTCTACTCACACTTATTCCTTTGGATCTCCGGATATCCTTCCCATGTTCGCCAAAGGCGCATCCAGCGTAGACAAAGTGGATACATGGATGTACGGCCCAGAATTTGAAGACTTCACTCATTCGTCAATTGATGTGGACAAGTATGTTTTCGACCATTTGGATTCTTTATTCGCCAATTCGACCCGAGAGCCAGCTTTAGATACTCAGATCAGGCAACCAGGTAACGTCTTTTTTCTTCATTTATTAGGAACAGATACCGCTGGCCATAGTTATAAACCATATTCCGCCGAATATTACGATAACGTTAAGTATACTGACTCGGAAATCGAAAAGTTGGTTCAGAAAGTCAACAAATTCTTTGGAGATCAAGATACCGCCTTTGTCTTTACTGCTGACCATGGAATGAGTGATTTCGGCTCCCACGGTGACGGTCATCCTAACAATACCCGTACTCCATTCATTTGCTGGGGTGCTGGATGCAAAAAACCCGTTCGTATTGATGCCAAAGAGAACGAGTACTTGAAAGATTCATATGAAGCAGAGCAGATGAATGCATGGCACTTGGATAATGTAAAGAGACACGACATTAAGCAGGCAGATATCACTTCTTTGATGAGCTATTTGATCGGAGCAAACTACCCAGCCAACTCGGTTGGTAAGTTGCCCATCGATTACATTGATGCATCAGAAGATGACAAGATCCATGGCTTGTATTTGAATGCTCTAAGTATTCTAGAACAATATCATGTGAAATTGGCCGAGGTTTCATCCAATCAGGTTGATTTTAAGCCATTTCCAACATTTGAGAAGAAATCCATTGAGGCTTACCAATCCGAAATCGAGTCTCTTTTGAAAAAGGTGAAACATAATGATGAATATGAGAAGGAGACTGTTGGTGCCATTCATGATTTTATCCATGCCATTCTTGATGGACTAGACTACCTTCAAAAGTACAACTGGATGATGATGAGAACTATAGTCACTCTAGGCTTTCTTGGCTGGATCGTTTACTCGTATACAATGTTCCTTGAGATGTACGTGCTTAATGCCAGAAAAGACACTTCGGAAGGTTACCATCCAATTGTCCATGCCGCTTCGCTCGCCATCTATTGTGCTATTGCGTCTGTATTTGCTTACCAGAAGTCGTCTCTAAACAACTATCTTTATGCCGTTTTCCCTGTCTTCTTTTGGGACCAAATCATCTCCAAGAAGAATCATCTGATCAAGGGTACTACTGTGTTTTTTGAGGGTGTGAGTAGACTGTCTATGATACTGATTATTGTCTCAATCTTCTGTTTTTTCGAAGCAATCGCCTACGGTTTCTCTAACAGAAGAATCTTCACTGTAATGTTCCTTCTTCTTTCCGTGTATCCGGCTATCTTGGATGGCAAAACACATAGAATCAGTGCCAAAAAGCATGCATTTTGGTTTGTTTTGTGCGTGGCACTCTCATATTTTCCGTCACAGAATCCTATCAAGACAGAAAACTTGCCTCTTATCATTGGTTCCGGCATCCTTATGATTGTCGTTGGCTTTCTTGGATTTGCAGATGCACCTACTTCAATGAGTAGATACACAAAAAGTGTGATACTCTTACAACTTGCTCTTGTGGCTTCTTCTATCTATTCTACAAGCATTGCTATTATCTCGTTACAGAATAAGGAGGGACTTCCTAAGGTGGCCCAGTATTTCAATTGGTTCAACCTCGTTGTATCCCTAATTGTTCCATACCCATTGCACCACTTAAAGCCTAACCACAACTCCGAAGTGCGCTATCTAATTATCTACCTCACCTTTGCCCCAACATTCTTAATCCTTACGATCTCATTTGAGGCGTTGTTCTATGTTCTCTTTGCAGTGATGCTCCATGAATGGATCAATATAGAGAGCAAGCTAACAGACACCAAGGAATCATCGTCGAAATGGCTACAGCTTCTTAGAGTCTCGATCATCGGGTTCTTTGGGTTGCAGATAGCCTTTTTTGGTACGGGTAACGTGTCATCGGTGTCGTCGTTTTCGTTGGAATCGGTTTGCAGACTACTTCCTATTTTCGATCCGTTCCCAATGGGTGCACTACTAATGTTGAAACTTATCATCCCTTACGGACTACTTAGTGTCGCTCTAGGATTGATGAACGTCAAGCTTGAGTTGAAGATTTTCAGTATTTCCAGTTTGCTTATTTCCGTTAGTGTGATTCTCTCCCTCAACTTTTTCTTTATGGTCAAGACAGAGGGATCATGGTTGGATATCGGACTTACTATTTCAAACTACTGTCTAGCAATTCTCAGTTCGCTTTTCATGTTACTCTTAGAAGTAGTGTCCCACCTACTATTGGACGATGTCACCATCGCCACCACCACTACCACCACGCAAATTGAAAAACAGAAAATGGTGCGAACTTAGTTCTGGATCTTCTACAGATAATACTGTATATAGTAGTTAATGCTAATGCTAATTTAGACTACGTCATTGTAAAGGGGGAGAGAAAACTAAGGTGCGAGCAAAGCTCGATAAACCCGAGATAATTCCGCATTCAAACCAAAACAAAAAGTACTCCTCCACCTTTCCAGTTAATTCTTTTAGGGGCTCTCACACGTGTCAAAAAAAAAAAATAAAAAATTTTAAACCAACCGATCTACCAGACATCATATAACCAGTAACTCCGAGAGAAGTCATCCGGTCATCAAAGAAATGTTGAGAAAATTTTACCCCAAACTAAGTTTTCCTAAACGGGGTAAAGCACTGAAAATATGCGTCGGGCTCCAATCCTTAAAATAACTCTCTTCTGTGTGGGGCTTTGAGTCGGACTCTGCTAAACACATCTTCCGAGCAACCGACAAACCACAAATCTCAATCGTATAATCACCCGTTATTAACATTCACCACAATCACACCGGCCGCTACAGCAATATGTTCATCCGCTAGAGCCGAGCTGAACCTTTTACTCGTAGCCGGTAGGTTGCTTGAAGCACAGCCCCCTCCCCAGTCCCTAGTTCCCAGCCTATAACGCGCAAATTTTTGAAAAATTTCAGAAAATTTCACGATTTAGGCACTGAAACAAACATGTGGCGGAGAAAAATTTTCCAAGTGATGACTTTGAGTGCTGGAATTTTTGCTTTGCGGCTGACTCACCATATTTTCATATTTATCTCTGGTATGAAGCACACACATATATATATAGATCGAAAACCTTTCGTTTGGTTAGAGAACTACTAGTTAAAAGATATGTGTGGTTACAGGTTAGGTTTTCTTTAGTTTCTCTGTTAGTTCTATTGCTTGTTCTTCGTTCTTCGCCATTTACTCTCTATAATTCACTATGTTTGCGTTTGAGGATTTTTGCATCGTTTGCGACAAGCAGTGCCCTAGAAACTCGGTGTATTGTTCTGAGGAGTGTCGGAAAGTGGACGAGGAGCAGAGTTATTCTCCTACGTTGTCTGCTTGCTCTTCGTTGAATCATTACTACAATAGTAATACAAGTGGAAACGGAACACCCGGTCTTCTTCCGAGTGTTGTTTCTCCTCTTCTGACCCCTCAATTCGTTCCTAAGGGATCTATCAGTTTTCCGGCTTATACTTGCATTACACCAAATACTACCAAGTCCCAGCAAATTAGAATACTAAGTTACGAATCACCGATGCTGTCTTGCACTACGTACAGAGAGGGATGTGCCAGTGACTTGGATTCAAACAAGTTGGACCTAAACAAATTGGACTTGAATTATTCTGTCAATGGAGGAGTTTCTTCATTTGGAATCAAGTACAACAACAACAGCAGCAACAGCAACAGGAACTCCGATGGCTTAACTACTACAAATACCTCATCCATTTCTAACGTTTCCAATATTTTGGATAGCTGTGCTTCAGAGAATTATAAGAAATGGTTGTCCAGCCACTAAACGACAGGAGCAAAAATTATAAAGATAGAAGAATTTAATGTGCAACTAAATGCATCCTTTGCATTTTCTTTCACTCTGCATCGTCTTTGAGATCTACGGTACGATCCTCTGACTCTTCTTTCTATATACATAGGTTCTTTTTTATATATATAGGTTTAATTAATGGGATTAAAATGGAATTACAATGGAATTACGTGTTTGTGTAAATTTATATTAGTGCCGGACACTGCCACTGTTCTCAAATCAAATACAATGATGATTTACGTCACAAAGGTTATCAATATTATGTCAAATCCGGTTTAGGTAATAATGCTTCCCCCCAACTTGAAACTGTAGTTGAAAATGATCTCAATGATCGTCAGCTTCAGCCACGCGTTTCAGGTGATGAGAGAAAATTATTTTAGCTCTCGTTTAGCTCCTCTCACAAGATATATCACATCATTGTCCCGAATCTCCTTGGAAACACGACCAGCCGTTGAAAGATAAACAAACTCGGCATCGGAGATTCCGGCAGCATCGTTTGAAGCCCGTTCGTTTGGCCTTCTCTTCCTAAAAACAGTGAGTCTTTGTGACTTGTCAGTCACTCTATTGTTCAAGTTTTTGACCTTCATCTGCTCCGTACAACTGTCCAACATCCGGCCAATCGGCCAAGCTTTTGACACCCATAATTCCGTCTTTTCGCTGACGCTGTTGCTCTTCTGGAAGTCCTCCACGTAAACGCACCATATGTAGATACGTTGTGTAGAAGACACTTTGGGATCCCCCTTGGCAGCCTTTTTCAATTTCGCCAACTCTACTATTTGTAGCGTAGACTTGGATGAAAAACGGTGAAGTATCGATAGCTTAGCCCCTCTATTTGCTGCTTCCTTTTTGCCGCCGAGAAGCACCTTTAGCCTCGATAATGCATGCTCCGCACTACTCAAAGCCCTATTAGTGGAGTCGTCCCTGTACTTATTTCCCCCTTCACTTCCCAACACATGATCTCCTCCATTCTGTCTCTTGGCCCTCTCATTGGCCTTTTCTCTAAGTTTGTCCAAATCTGGAAAGAGTGACGATGCAGGCGGAAGGTTCCTTGTATTCACTGGTGGAATCCTATTCTTCTTCAAATTCATCTCCACTATACATTTATGACTGTTGAAATCTGCCCGATGCTCACCGCAGAAGGACATGTGGCACTTGGGACATGTAAATGGAAGGAAATCAAGACGATGACACACACTGCAATGCTTGCCAATGTCCATAATTCCTTGCTCTTCGTGTATCGTTGTCATGACTAGAGAATATATCTATGATTGAGATGGTTCTTTACCTTGCCCTTGGTTCTACCAGAGATCTGTGCTCTATTTATGCTAAGCTGCTCTCCTATCTCACTTTTTGCCCTTTTTTAATGCGATGACAAAACAAGACGTACCGAATGACGCGCAGAACATCCCAGAAAAATATACCTTCGACATATTGGGAGACGCACGTGATTCATAGCAGATTAAACTTTTCACTAAAAAAAAATAAAAAATACTACTGTAGTATGATACGCTTACTCTCTTCTGGTTTGCGTACCAACTATGATCTGCGACTTGAACGTTGTATATCCGCAAACGGACTTTTTGGTGAGGCCTACAGCAAGAGATCTGGCCAAACTAAAGGGATGTCTAGCAGTCCTAGAACAGCTTGGTTATACGCATATAGCACTCAACTTTGAGCCTCAATGGGCTACAGGAAGTCTCAATAAACAGATTCCAAGCGATATCAGACTTTTGAATCCCATAAATATTGAGACTGACTTTGCGGAATTTGAAGGAAGACTCAAATTATACAGTCGAATCACTCTGAAAGTGGACGATCCATCTCAATGTCAGAACCTCACACGATTCCAACAGGTATTTGACCTCGTTGCCGTAGAGCCACAGACTGAAAGAGCTCTACAACTTGCCATAACAAACTTAGAGATTGATATTATTACATTCAACTATAAAGAGAGGCTTCCCTGCTACTTAAAACACAAGACTTTAGGCTCTGCCATAGAGAAGGGTATTCATTTCGAGATCAAGTACAGCGATTTGCTTGAATCTGATAGTCACGCTAGAGCACAGTCCATTTCCAATGTCAAGCAACTCATAAGGGCATCTCGATCACGTGGATTGATTTGTTCCAGTGGAATTTCATCCCCAGATATATCTAGGTTGAGAAGCTGTTCCGATATAGCCAATCTTTTGAACTTAATAGGTCTTGACCACAATAGATCTGAGCAATGTTTTAAAGATTGGAGCTTGAAGACTCTCCTTTCTGGCCGCTTACGTATCAAGTCGTACAAACAAGTTGTGGCCGTAAGTGGTGACGAGAGCCTTATAGATAACAGCTTGGAGAATAAAAATTGGCAGGCAAGTCAGAAAGGCGTGTCAGTTAATGCCAAGATGGATGTCAGCAGTTACAAAAAACGTAAGGCAGATACTGCTGTCGATAGAGTAACCAAGAAGAGCAAACCTGAAACTACAGTATAATACTAATATAATGCCTAATATTTGCGAAAGATTTCATTATTGGCTCCACAGCCAGTGACTTAGAGATCCTATTACCACCAATTTCCTATTTGGCGTCATAAATATATACGTTGGAACTGGTATGTCTGCCGAGCTCTGGTGAAGGTTTAGGGCGCTTCGAGTTACCCTTAGTTGAAATATCGATTCTACGCTTAACAGGTGGAGAAGATACTCTTATAGCACTCAGCATTACACGGGGAGTCCTGATAAAGCCTTGCTTGGTCACCATCTTAGGATATGATAATAAAGACGGCACATGCGACGAGGCACGTGATCTAACAATTTTGTCACCCGTCGTTATTTGAGGTTGCTTCGTTTTTATCGATAGATTTGATACTCTTTTTCCTTCAGATAAAAACTGACTCCGAATCTTATTCTGATGCCGAGCCTTTTCCAATAGCGAACTCTTGAAAACAGAAGAGTGCTGCTGAGAATGCTGTAATTGTAAAGTCCCGCGAGGTCCTCGAGAAGAATGAATCACGTGATCGAGGGTTTTCACTTTACGCTTATTTTTGCGCATGTTTAAAGTTCTTGTAAGCTGCTTAAAGGTCATTGTAGCCTGTTTCCGTTGTAACTCTCTCTCTTCTGCGTACTTTTCGTAGAGATCTCTTGCAGGGACGCTGGATCTCTTACCATTCTTCACCTGATACTGCTCAAGAGGTCTATCAAAGAAATCCCTTTGTATAAGAGATCTCCAAAGTGGATCCGAGTAAGGAAGGATTTGAGGAGAGTGCTCTTCGATGATGTGAAGTGATTTGGCAGTTTTTTTCTTAAGTATAGGCTCAATGAGATGGTATGGAGTGCATCCTATATCGTTAATTAGATGAGAGTTCTGCAAGCACCTGAGCCGAGCTAAATTCACTAATGGCAATGCTCCCGCTCGTCGTTCCGTCATGACTAATACTAAAAGGAATCCAGTAACAACTATAATAGATCCGATGATGTACGTCTTATTTATAGCTAATTAAAAATTTGAGCCAATGCACAGCCGCGATTACGTAATTGCACTTTGATTTCAATATAAGGCACTAGCCAGTGCTTGACTGCTGAGTCCAGGGGCCTTGCTGATGGATTAGGATACATAACGGAATTAACTGATAGAAGCTAATTTAACTCTCTGAAAGCGTGACGTTTGGCCATATAAAGTGGTAACGGCTGGTCACGCTCATCATGTTGTGATTATAAAGCGACGAAATACTGAGTAGATAGATGGCTTTACCATTCTCTTATACGGGATAAGTACAAACAATAATTCTGAGTACGAGCCGTAATTGAATCCTTGTCAAGTTGCGGATTTCGTATAAATTCGTTGTCAAGAAAAGTATTATTTGTAAAAGAGGTGATTTAACATTAGTATGCGAACTTACTATTGCTGAATACTCTTTAAACAGTCAGGCTCTATAATATGGATCCGAAAAGAATGATTGCAGACAATTGTCTATCCAAGGAAATTCGGTATCTTAATAATCCAGGGTCCTGAATCGTAAATTTCCTTATCGGGCCGAATTTCGCGATACTTTCAGGACTCAAGTAATTGATGAGGTAAGTGACATGAAGATCAACTAGCCGATTGAACTATAAGCAACCGTGCATAATCAAATATGAAAAAATGAATAAACTAAAGGAAAGCTGATCTAGAATTATTTTGGATGGATCAATCATTTTTGTAAACAGTTTTGAAATGGTTTGGAAATGTTCATTGGTAGCAATTTGAGTAAAATTCCAACTCTCTAATATGACAAGATTTCTACTGAAGAGTTCGTGGTTTTGAAAAAGACACCACACCCTTAAGATTGGCTACAAAGAAAAAAAGGTGATAAATCGGAAGATAACAGCTACCGATTATTCTCGAAGAAACATAGTTTTTCTTCCAATGACTAATGAATGAAATGTAATTGAGGAGGAAACAACTATTAACGGGTGCTTAGTAATATAGTAATTAAACGTTTACAGGCGGAGTGGTTCGGTAACAGACGGAAACTGTAGTTGAAACCTACACAATAGATGATATATGGTCCCATTTTTCATTCGGGAGTTTGACCCGATTTGGTGAGTCATTGGAGATGGTCTAATAGAGAAAAACTATTATAAAGAGCGAACATCTAAAACCCGATGCCCCCTCAATTAGATCAGAAAAGCTCAAAATTAAGGAATACTAGACGAGGATCCTATAAGCATCACAAAAACCAAACTTTACTTTAAGGTGCAATGAGTAACAATAGTCTTGATAACTTCGATGATCAGAGCTCTGATCCACCTTTGGAGGATGTATTGCCGTCCTTTGAGATGCATAACTACATGTTTAACCGAACATTCTACGATATGAAGGAGATGCATAGTGGGGAAAAGCCCCCAGACTACGACGGAAAGTCATATGTATCCCGCGGGTCCCATATATCAAACGAATCCAATGGATCTAGTGGATCTTTACCGGGATCTCAGAGATCATACTATGAGTTTGATCCCATTAAACATCCGGATTTGGTCATTCTCAACAACTTGAATCAGCTTCAAAAAATTGATCTTCCCTTAAAGGTGAAGGTTCAGTTAACTAAAAAGCCCCCTAAATTGAATCACACGTCCGAAAACGAATCTCCTCTTAGGGAATACCGGCAGGGGGATTTAATCACCGGATGGGTTACAGTTACCAATAAAAGTAAGGATGCCATTCCCTTTGAGATGTTCCTCGTTTCTCTTGAAGGATCTGTAGCTACACCAAGATGGCCACGAGGAACTGGTGTATCGAAAAGTATTAAGCATAACATCATCAGAACTTATGATCTCAGTGCGTGTTTTCATCCCAGTGATATTCACTTAGAAGCTGCGGGTTGTGTAAACTGTGGTGATGAGGATTCTATAGATGGGTCTCATTACGGTTTCCCCTGCGATAAACGAATGCAGCCAGGCGAGACTTACAAAAAGTTCTTCACCTTCGTTGTGCCCAAGAACTTGCTAGATACTGCTTGTACCTATCAAATTCCAGAGCATCTTCTGCTTCCTCCCTCTCTAGGTATCGATACTGGTGCCTGTGGAGGCCAAGATGTTGAAGTAAGTCCGATACTTGGTTATGGCCATGCAGACACATGCGGAGCCCCAATAAAGGCACGGGATCTGGCTCAGCCAAACCAATTCGTTAGTTATTCTGTAACTGTTCAACTTATAGGTGCGCACTTGGACTATTATAAGAAGTTCTACACTGAGACCACTTCAAATACTTTTGATCTTATCTTTCTCAAAGATTTCAGACACCATGTGAGGATTAGTACTTCCCAGGATCCAGACGATAGTCTTCTTCCACCTTCATTCTTTGGCGATTCCGCACATTCTGCATCTACTGTGGATCAGTTGAAGCTGTTTGATAGACAGGTCCTATCTTTGTTGGAAACTCTTAGCTCGTTGAACGATAATATTACCGAAACTAATAATACAGAGGACTTTATCAGGGACTCTAAAGAGCAACTCAGGAATTCTGCTCAGAGCTCCTGTGAGGACTTGAAGCACCCAGTGGAACCTAGATATATTGCTCAAAATACCATTAGCCTACCCAAGTCGATATTCTTTAAATCCTCCCCTGGAGACCTGGATATCAAGGTGAGTTCTTCTCAAAAAATGAACATCCGATCCATCTCACCAAAGGCCTTTTCTAAAATTCCGCCTAGGACCAGTCATAGCCCATTGTTGGACCGTCAAGGATCTTTAGGATCAATTCCTAGCATTGCTTCAACTGTCAAGTCCCTAAAGGAAAACCAGATTCATGAAGTTCCTCCAGCAGCTTCTCCTTCTGCTACTATTCACGTGGAACTAAAATTTACTTCCAGTGAGGTGTCGAGAAAGTGTTTACCTCCAGAAGAGGTCGTTATTCGGCCTCGTCTCCAGGTGATTGACTTAATTTCAGAAAGATCGCTACCTATTTCCTTTGACGATGACTACATTTTTCAGGGCAACCTTAAGGGTAAGAAAATTGTTGACAGCAAGCGCAAATATACCTTATGGCATCAGCAGATTCGTGAGTTGGCACAGAAATTTAATGCTCCTGTACCTAAGGCATTATACCATGGATTGGCAGCTTTGAACAACTTGCATCACTATGAAACAAATGTGAAGAGGTTTTTTAAACCAATTACATTGGCACATATCCCGTGGGAATTCGACGTTGAGACCAGGACACACCGTGCAGCCATGGACGTAACATTGGAGGTGAGCTCCGAGGCTATGGAGTCCAAGTACTACATTTGCCCTAACTTCATGACTTGCTTCATGAGCCGGCTATATGAAGTCGTTGTGGAGGTGGGTACAAAGCGGTATACAACCGAGTTGGCATTGCCAATCAGGGTTATCTGAGCTATACAAAATAAATAGGTAGGAATAGATTGATTATATAGAGAAAATTGACAAGAAAAGATAACATAAGGTAACGTAACAAATACAACTTAAATCATATGTCTGACATCATCTTTCCAAAGATCAACGACATTTTCATCAAGCACCTGTTGGAACTCGGTACTAAGCCGACGAAGATTGGTAGCGTCGTTTAAACTGTCAGACACCTTGGCCAAGACAGAAGCCAACTGTGATGCATATGGCCAAGTAACGGCAAAATAGTCAAGCATCTCACGTGCTAAGGGAAGATTTGTCTTCACCTGCAATAGATCGATACACTCATGACACAGACAGTAAAGTAAAGCCCTGCTGAGCGAGATAAATCGGTAAAAGACAGTCCAGCTATTTGGGAACCAGTTCGAGGTGTAAAGACTGTACATGAAAGAGAGTCCTTGCATAGCACATTTAGCCAACATCTCAAGGTTCTCTGGCAAAGGATGGACAATCAAGTCTGATGGCTTGTAGAATAGTATGAGGAGTTGATAGTATTCAGAGTTGAACCACGCGGTAGGATTTTGCAGAGGCATCCGAGCAGCACCAGGAAGTCCCACAGATGATTTAGCAGCCAGTTGGGCCCTGTAACCACTACAGCGTGAATACCAAGCCTCGATCTCTCCACGCAGAGCTGTGTATATTGCAGCCCGTTCATCAGTTGAGCGGAACGACTCTACAGCACGCACAGCATGAATGTTCTGTATCAGTAAGCCTTCAACACGAGCCATTTCGATGAGTCTACGAGATATCTCAATATCTGCTTGAGATTCACAGGGTGCCCTTTCCGGAAGAGAGACATCGATGTCATCATCGCTGATACCTACTGGACGACCCATAGTAGCCGAAACAGTGCGATCCAACGAATAGATAGAAAAGAAAAGTCTGGAACGAGCATCAGAAGAGTCCTTATTGTGGGAGGATTTATGGGACAATGACTGTGGCACAGCCAACTTGTTGCGACGGGCATGATGAAGGTTTAATGCAACGGTTAGCCTTAAAAGTGAACCAAGAACCATCCAGCACTTTGAAGTATTGTCACCGTAGATGAAAAATGCACATAACAAAGTCATTAAACGAGCAGCCTGTAGTCCGGTAAGAACCACACCTTTGGCCATAATATCTCTTGCGTGGATGAAGAAGAAATGGGGGTATTGTTGAGTCTTCGAAGCAGCACCAGCGCTTTCAAGTACGCGACAGCCAATAGCGAGCACCATCAGGACCTCTACAGAAGCAGCATTCACATTGGAAGTGTTGTCTGAAATGTCCAGCTTACGGGCATGGGATCGAACGTCCTTCTCGGTGAGGAAAGGATATTCTCTCTGAGTATGAACGAAATAAGCATCTAGTGCAGCAGATATTATTCCTTGCGAAGATATACTTGCTGCAGAATCGGCAAGAGAATAACCAGGACTCCGATTTCGTCCGAAAGAAAATTCCCCGGAATCTTCCAAGAACGACTTCACTATACTAGTATATAGTAAAGACGGAGTATTGGATAAAGTGCGAAGATTCTTCTTTGCGGATGCAATAGGGGTAGGGGAAGAGGTAACCTTAGCAATTGCAGTATTGTTGATAGCAGTCAAAGGAGCCAAAGATACTAAAGGTGCTGAAGAAGTGGAAGCAGATGTACTGGAAGTGAATTGGAATGGGCATAAAGCCTTACCTTGTGCACCATTTCCTTGAATAGGAGGAGTAGTCCCAGAAGAAACGGAGGACGCTATAGATGAGCTATTTGCTTGTCCACTGAATGTGGCGGAGTCGACAGATGCGGTCATGGATGAAGTACGTTGGACAGCAGCTGTGGAAGGAGAGGGAACAGGCGATAGTTGAGGTAGAGGAAGACCTTTGGTGGCAAGAGCCGTTACCGAAGAACGACAAGCAGCCGGATTCCCACGAAGAGCTGACTGCTGCTGCTGCATCGAGTATATGCAGATGGTAGAGTTTGAAGATGAGTTTGTGGAATCGTTGGCGGACATGTTTGCTATGTTAGCTGAAGAGTTTGTGGCTGAGTTTGTGGCTGATGTATTTGTTGAAGAAACATCTGGTTTCTGGGACTGCGATCTTGATCTGCGTAAAAAAGGAGGGAGCGATGAAACACAACGTAATGACGTCGCGGCCACACCGGAACTATTCACCAAGAGTTGTAAAGAGGGGAGAGATGAAATGTGAGGAGCCTTATTCTTGCCCCCAGGAAGATCGGAATTCGCAGATGGCTGTGGTTGTAACGCCTGTAGTGGAGCAAGGAGTGGCTGCAACATATGCAAAGGCTGCCTTTGCACAGGTAACTCTGGCAGCTTAGGCAGCTGAGGATCAGGCCGCGACTCCAACTGAGTTCGTGGCTGAAGTTGTGGCTGAAACCGTGGCTGAGTTAAGGATAATAATGCCTCCTGGGGCGACGACATTGCAGATCTTGGACTTGTAGTGGCAGATCTGGCAACTTTGTGCGAACACTCAGAGGAAATGGATGACGATGAAGTGAGAGAATGTCTGCGCTTGTTCTTACGCTCGACGTACTCACAGATCTCATTCTGTTTGCGGCAATTGGCGCATTTTGGAAACTCTTTGGAACACTTCTTTTTGAGCCGGCGGCAACGGGTACAAGCGTACTGATTCAGACGCTTTTCCATCATAGGAGTAGAGTTGATAGGCATGAAAGGAAGACAACAAAGAAGTAGGTATAGAAGTACACGTGACTCTGGACTGGAGAAATAATAGTAATAAAGGATTGAAAAACCATACACCAGTAAATCCAACGGATGGTGGGGAAGCACAAAATATATATAGTCAAGATGAAGGACAAGAAAAGGTGATGTCAAGTGACTGTTGACCGCAATTACAAGAAAGTGTTACCAGAGATTATCGCATTTTCAATGACTAAAGAAGGATATGCGGGAAAAATTGAATCGGACCTTCTGAGTCAGGAGAAGTCTCGTTTCTTTTTTTTTCTCCAATTACCGGGACGAGGAGTAACGGAGGAGCAACGGACTGGACGAGAGGATGAAGAGACCGGGGAGGCTACGGCCACGGGGGAGAGCAGCCGCGGGGAAGCGTCGGCAAACTCCAGCGGGAGCGCATGTTCAGGGAGAGGTCGCAATGTTGTTTCTTTTGGGACTCCGAATGGCTCCTGGAGAGTCGGAGAAGATGAGAAGATAGAAAAAAAGGGGGTGCGGATACAGTATAGGGGTGATGAATTGGGAGGGGAGTAAACTGGGGGTGAGGAATATGGGGATAGGGAAGAACTAGGTGTTCAGGACGGAGGTTTGTTGCGGGAGGGAACTGCCGATGTGGCCTTTTTCCTTTAGCGTTTTAAAAGTAATTTGGCGGTTTGTCGGTGATTAGTTTAAAAGCAGGAGGACAAATTTCGGCTGTTACTGGCTCACGCCCATTTAATTACAGTCAGTTGCCTTCCCCCGGAGTGGAAATCTTGTCACTTCTGCGTATATCGGATTAGTTAGCGAAATTATCGAAGTCGGTGACTACTCTAAGGCAGCGCACGATGGAGCCAGGAGCTGAAAAAGAAACGCGAATGGGCAAAAAGTTTTCCATTTCCAGCGAAGGGAGTGGGTAAGGCGGAGGGAGTTGGAGTAGTAAGAATTAAAAGTCAAGTTAAGCAAAATGTAGTATGAATAATTAGTGGTTACGTATTTGTTCTTTGGAAGGTATGCAGAAACTTTTCGGAATGATTTTAAAGTGGTTCGTTGATAAAGATAATTCCCATAGAATTAGGTTATATCGATCCCGCACACGATTTCCTGAGATTTGGTTTTTAGCGACAGATTTCTCGCAGGAAATTGAAGGCCGTTTTTTCTCTTCGAGTGAAACGCCTTACGCAAAAGAAATAACGAGCACACCGTTTTGCGCTGCGGGCGGACAAATGAGAATCTTGAACCACGGGTAAATCGGGAGGCAGATGTGAACAGCGTTGGTTTCCGACTCGCACTCCATTTCCTATTTCGGACCTGGATGTCTAGGGACCGACTCCGTTATTTATCAAAATTGTATTTAGTTTGCAGAGGATAACTGGTATTGACTAAGTAAATGCGCCGTATGGAGTCACGTATCTGGCTGATTCGATTAATGATCCGGATGGAAAATTGATAATTCGAATCATGCTTGGCGGGGGCTGCCACGGGGTGTACGTCGGAGATGTATTCGAGTATGTTGTAGGAGAAAGATAAACCGAGTAAAGGACATAGTGTAATGTGGGGACTTGCTGGGGACGAGGATCGACTAAAGGTAGCGGACATTTTAGCCTTTCCCTTAGATGATGTTATCCACATCACACATAATCGTCAAGATGGATATTTAAAGTTGACTAGGAGTCCATTCACACAAAAAACAAAACGTAAAATATAACAGGAAGAGTATTTGTGAGATCCCACTAAAACATCCCACTCTTTAAGCCCTCTGAAACTCGTCGAAAAAATTTAGGGATTACCTATTTTAGGTCAGCTGGACAGTCGGGCAACGCGTGAGTACCCCGAAATTACAGAAGTCTAAATGCATCAGGTGTCAGCGGCTCTTCGATTTCCTCTGTGCGAATGTGAGGCAGGCGCATTTCTTTATTTTTCTTCTGTGGCGCTTCTTAAAACCTTGGAGAAGGTGTTAAACGCCGTATTAGGTTAAGTGAATCAGATTCTAGACGGTGAGGGTTGGGCGGGTGAGAATTTTTTCTCTCTCTCATTGATTTATATAGTGTTAATTTGAGTGCCCACATACATCTAATTGTTGGCCCACCCAATCATTCAAGATATGATGAAAAGGTCCGCTTTCAATTTCATGAGCCCTGCCTCCAAAATAGTACCGTGCTACTGAGCGCCCCATAAACAGATTGCGTGTAAAATCTGGAGACCTGCCATTTGCAAGGTGAGTTTGGCTGCCATTACGTTGGGCATGCAGAATATGATTTCAAAATGCTGTCACATTACTCGATACCCCCCCCCCCCCCCGACACGACTCAGAAAGTCGAACAGGGGGTGCGTGCTGTTTCGACGTACCGGGAAATGAGAACACAGCCGCTTTTCTTTTTCCCTTGTAAGCTGAATCTTGGTCTCCCCAAGCTCGGAGTCCAAATGAAAAAACTGCTCCGGAGATCATCCTACACTTCTCCCGAAGAAAAAAGAAATGTCGGATGCAATTAATACGGGTGTCTGATTGGCGTCATTCCACAGAACCACTTCCTTTTCTCCGCGATGGAAAAAACCCGCTTTTTTTTGCCATCAGCTGACATCAGCAGTCGTGTGATAATGAAAAAAGGGTAAAAGTGCGGTGTTCTTGAGATTTGACGTACAACGGACCAACTGTTCGCAGGAGAAAGCTTTTCCGTACACGTGATACTGCCGAGCTTATGTAATACAATCACGTGATGTACGGAGATCTAAGGATAGCGGATAACGTTCTCTTTGGCAGACCCTGATTGCTATTTCAAAGCAACACCCATGTTTACGCAATTTTACAGTATAATGCTGCAGGCTTCTCTGGATGTGAATACTTCAGAAAATTTCCCGAATAAATGCACAAGTGCGTAAGAGGTATAGACGCCTTTTTATATGCTCACGTCACTTTTCTATCTATACATCTCACGAAACCTTTTAATTGAATATTAATTGTTATATTGGGCAGACAATTCACACAATATGGACCAGACCTGATGCTAACTTACCATTAGATATGTAATATATGGATTTTCCTTCATCCAATTGGAAATCCCTATAGAGAATACCTGCCGCACCAATAAGAAGTTCAAAATCATTGACGCGTCTGTAGACTTGGAAATTAATGATCCCTTTTTTTTGCAGCTCACATTCCTTATTGTTTACATTTCGAGGCAGTGGGATTGAGAAAGACCCGATTATTCAACAGTGTTATAAGCCGTTGAGAAGATCATGTCGAGTAGAATCCAAGAGATGAGTTTTGAAAAGTCGACTGATTTATCATTAGCACCTTCTAAAACATCTGCACGCGGTGGCAGTTTTAACGGGGGGATGATTGATGAAAAAGGGACACAATTTGAAGTAGATAACGTTAGTGAACGTGATAAAGAGAGTAATGAGGGAGATCAGGACAATACAAAGGCCGGCGAATCTCTCGTAGAGCAGTTTTTAAGCTTCAACATATCAGAAGATCCGATATTGGAGTTACGGGGCTCTGATGGAACCAGGGATGTGACTAGTGATGGGGTGATGGGCACAACCAATACCTTTGCAGGGTCAATAGGGACGTCTACTGGGTCACCGGCGGCCTTGCGAGATAAATTTATAGTGAGGAAGAGAACGCAATTTCTTCGGAGTTTGCCTGAGAACCGGAAAGCAGAGGAGGAAGCTAATTCCAGCGTAATATCGGACATCATTAACCGATCAATGCATCTGCCGCAACTGGATTTGAGTTCCCTGGATCAGAATTTTAGGTCTGGAAGCAATGCTACTGAAACAGTACAGCTTAGAAAGGAACTTATGAATTGTAGGATCCAATTGAGGCTTCAGAGTGATTTATTGAAGGAGAAATACATAGAAAAGGTAGGTCAAGAGGAGTTATCAGCTTCCGCACACTTGAGTGCTGTTAATGATGCGTTGAGGGGTGAATTGGAGGACCTTGAAGGATCTTTCCATGGTGTTAAAGTTCAATTGGAGAAGATGCATTTGGATTATGAAGAATGGCAGGCTGCTTTGGGGAAAGTAATGACAAAACTTCGTGAGAGCAATGACAAGAAGGTGCAAAAAGTGTTGTTGAACTGTAAAGAAGAATCAGATATGAAGAACAAGTTGGATATTGTGGATTCTGGAGTGGGACTATTGATTGAAGATAGAAAGAATGAAGGGATCTCAATGAATAATAAATTAAAGAGCGTGTTAGATGAGCTGAAATCCGAGAGAGAACAATTTGAAGTACTCAGCAGAAATCTTGAAGATTATAAGTCGTCCAGTAAGATGGCAAGCGAGTCGGATGAAGTGGGGAAGCTTAGAGATGAACTAGGAACGAAGGAGGATGCATACAGACAAGTAAAGGAAGAACTAAAGGCATCTGAAGAGAGAGTAGGACGATTATTAGACGAGCAGAGAGAGACTGCAGGAGAGATTGATGGATTACAAGAACAATTGAACAATTTTAAAAAGATGAAGACCGAACTGGAGTCAGAAATTAATGACTTGAAAGTACAGAACGACGATTTGGCCAACCAGACTTCAGATGCTGAGGGTAACTCGCGTGTCGATGCCATTTTGGCCACTGACATCAATTTCCAAACGCACGCAATAAAGATCTTGAGCCGTCTTTTAGACAAAAAGTCTATTAGAGAGGCGGCTGAGAAGGTACTTCAATTGGCCAACAGAGATCAGCTAGAGCTTAAAAATGGTCCAGTGAGACAGCTTCTTGCAGCTGTGTATGATTATCTGTTGGCAGGAATACAGACGGTGGTGATGAGTCGACTTGAAATGACCCGAGAGGCCAATGATCAGATCGAACGCGATCGTAAAATTATCGACAATGTACAGAAAGAGCTTAAAGAAAAGCCTGGTAAATTATTGGAAGATGCGACAAGTTCCACCAGCAAACTACGCATCGATGAGCTTACAAAGCGCTGGAAAACTGCCGAGGAGGCCCTTAGTTTTGAGCGCAAGCAGAGTAAGAAGCGGTTGGATGAGTTGGAGCAGGAGAATTCTCGACTTAAAGCAAAGGTGGATCTCACAAGCCTACAAACGTAGCTACGCTCTAATTCTACACGACCCGGGTAATCGCAGCAGTGTCTGCTTAACTTTTCTAGATAATAAAATACCTAATTACTCCATCTCCTCATCTTGATCGCTATTTTCACTTCCCTCATCATCATCGTCGTCGTCATCACTATCTTGCTCTTCTTCAGCATATTTCACGGCTTCATCAAAAAGCTCTTTTGGGACCAATTGATGGACACCCTTGGTCTCCGATTGACTGACCCACGACACTTCTAACTCGAAATCCTTGTCCTTATTATCCTCATGAGCCATGTATATGATTCTAGCGGCTTCTTTAACGGCATCCTTTGCAGAAATGTTTGGTAGATCCAATTTCTCCAACTCGGCACGAGCAGTTTGTCTTCCCTTTCCTGTTGCTGTACCATAGTAACCCCAATAGGTTCCAGAAGGTTCCACCATATAGAGATGAGAACCCTCAGAGTCAACACCTCCCACTATAGCATTAATTCCAAATGGTCTTACTGAATTGTAGCACGTGTAAGCCTGCACATAGTAGCCCAATCTATCTATAAGTCCCTTTAATCCAATAGGTTCCTTGTATAGTGATCGGAACGAGCGTGCTTCTTCTCTACCTCTATTGACAAAGTGCCTTCCATCTGGAATAAGCCCCGAATAAACCACTCCAATATGACGGTCAATTGATTGGATGCGCTTGTTTTTACCGGGCACCAAAAGTTTTGAGTTCACCACCTTTTCCGTTGCCAAAACTACTCCATCTTTACAGCAAATACCCACAGAGGTTCCTGAGTTCTCAACCGCCTTTGAGGCGTATTCCACCTGAAAGTTTCTTCCATCAGGCGAGAAAATCGAATTGGCAAGATCGTATCCTGTTCCAATAGATGTCATGATGCAGCAATTAGATAAAAAATGGCAGACTTAAGCAATAAACAGAAGGACGCGTTGAACCAATCAGTAAGAGAACTTTGATCTCAGTTGAGTCGACTACTCAGTGGGCTCTAGTTTGCCCTCGCAGATGCACCGCCACAAAATGTTTTTCAGCAATAAAATGACGTGTGGCTGGGAACTTGGTAGCGATTCCCTAGGATTGTCTGGCCGTATAACTATATATCTCCTAGTACGAGCGTATCAGGCATAAGCATAATATTCAGCCAGTCAGCCAGTTATACCGGTCAAACCAGTCATACTGGCTATACGACTTTTAATATTCGGCTATATTTCCCGCCATATTTCCCGCCGTATTTCCCGCCGTATTTCCCGCCATACTGCCCGCCCATACAAGTTATCCTCCTCAGACACCCCGTGCGGCCTTAGGCCTGTCTTCAAAATTTTTCCACCTCGTCTGCCTAAATGACCACCGTACTGATCTCACTCAACATCCTCCTCACTGGATGGTTTCGCAGCCCTTTCTCTCTACATGTAATATATCAGCCAATTTTTTTCCGCTTCTTGTTTACTCTGTTTGTTTTATCTACCTTTGTTTCACACTTTCTAGTTCCTCTTACTTAACGTGACTGCAAAGCAGGGTGCTTATTACTGCTATTTGTCGTTCGGTTTGCCCAAATCTATTTATTTTCACCCGTTCACCACCATTTTCCTTTGCCCCTTCTTTTTCTGTCCTTCTATAGAGCAACTCTTTCACCACATTTTGCATCTTCACAATGTCTGGAATTTGGCCCTTCTTCAATTCCTCTTTCTCCAATGCTTCTATCAATAAGATCCTGGCTGAAATTGATCTTGATCAGCAGAAACGAGAACAAGAGGATCAGCAGCGACGCCAACAACAGCAGCAGCAACAGCAACAGCAACAACAGCAACAACAACAACAACAACAACAACAACAACAACAACAGAAGTCCAAACAAACATCTGCCAAGTCTCGGGGCGTCTCGAAATCCGGGAAAATTGATATCAACGAGGGCTCCGCGGACCCATCCTCCAATACGTCGTCAGGTACCTCGGGATCCTTTTCCCCTTCTACTAATCTCACAAAGAGTACAGCTCGTGTTTCGATGACTTCAGCGCAAGCTCAATCGGCTTCAACCGATCAACCTACGCAGTCTACTACTCACCAGATGGCATATTCTCCTACTTCTCGGCAGTTCAATCTAACAGCTTCTCAATTGTTACATCATATAAAGGAAAACGATATTAATTTGGCTCAATCTCTGGGGCAACCTCAGTCTTCCAAGCAGCAGCAGCCACAGCAGCCGTCTTTGTTATCTGCTGAAAAGCCCACAAATTCGAACATCTCTGTATCCTCATCTTTAGATTCGTCTATAAAGCCAGCGGCTCCAACGGCTCCAACGACTGTGGTAGCTCCGTCTACTTTAACGGCTCCGCATCGCGCTATCAGCGTGTCTTTACTCAACAAGCTCTTGGATCAACCGAACTTAATGGATGAGATTAACCTTGCCAAAAACCAGCGTTTGATTAACTACATCTCGCAGATCGATGTGATAGATGTCATGATTGATTACATTTTATATTCTCTCGAATTAGCCAAACTTGATAGAGACCCTAATGAGGTTGAACTTCAAAGCGAGATTTTTGCCGAAGACGCTGAATCCGATAACAAGGCATCCAAAGACGATAGTAGTTCTTCCGACGAAAAGGAAGGTTCTGTTACTGGCGAAGAAAAGCAAGAAGAAGAAGAATCTCAGGAACAACTTTCGGCATTTGAAAAAGCTCTTCAGAGAGCCTCTGTCTGTAGCGAGATTATGATTCTTCCGAACACAAATATTCTTCCGAATTTAATGGCATCGACTCCACTAATGACCAAGCTTTGGAGAGGATTCTTCGATAAAGATGTAAGTTATTTTTACAAAAATTTCAAACTGGTTACTGCGGAAGCGATGGATGCAGAAGAAGAGCGGGAAGTGGAATCTTCACATATTCCCGAGACAGCTGCTACCCAGTCATCTCATCAACTTCTTGATGAAGAAAAGTATGAACGGTCCAGATTTAAAGACAATCACGCACTGTTACTGTTCAATAATTTCCTCAAATTGGTTGATGATATGGCGACCATGAACATAAATGAGCTGATGAATTTCATTCGGTTCGAGCAGCAGCACTGTCCTTTAACAGATCAATTCCTTAAGTTTATTCCTTACTCCCCAACCACTTGTGATTTGCTAGTTCGGTTGGTTTCCACCGACAAACCATACAACCCTAACGGGCTTATCAATATTTTGATTGATCAGAACCTAGTATTGGAGCTGTTCAAGATGACCAAGATTTACTACCTCGATCACCAGGTACAAGATAATCTTTGCAATTTGCTCAATGGTATAGTGGGCATCTCTTCGAACGTTGGATTTTGGGACGATCCATCCCTTGCCAACGGTGGACAGCAATTGAACGAGTTTGGAGAACCTATAGACCAAGATCAGGCTAATATAATGCGCGCTAGTAATCCCAATGTCGGACCCAATGATCTCACTAGACAATTGGTTTCTAAACAATGCGTTATGGAGATGTTGGATATTATCATCAACTATGGCAATTACGGATTGGTTACCGTTGTTTCTGTAATCATTGAGGTTATCAGGAAAAACAATTCCGACTATGACGAGTTTGATTGGATTGCATGTGTTGAAGAGCAGGAGATCACTGAGACTGAGGCTGAGAACGAAGAACCAAAAGAACCAGAAGATTCCACCGATGATATTGTGGTGGCGACACCCGACGAGGAAGATACCGGCGCTCCATTAAAGCGAGCTAGTGAGATCGCCGAAGTCTCTGAGGACTCCAAATCCAAGATTAAGCATCTTCCGAATTCGCGTGATCCAATATATTTGGGTGTAATGCTCAAGCTGTTTTCTCTTCATCTTGCTGAGATAGTGGAGAACTATTTGACGAATAAGTACTTTGATCTTCGAAAGGTCACCAAGTTGAACACTGCAAATGGAGACATGATTGAACCTTTAGGATACGAGAGATTCAAAGTGATGGAGTTGATAGCCGAACTGCTTCATTGTTCCAATATGATTCTTATGAATAAGTCTTTGAAATTGGACTACCTGATATACAAACGTGATCTTTGGAGAGATGTGAAGCATACAGAGAGTCTTGTCAAAGATGCGTTGAACGACAACATCAATGAACGCGAGACAAAGGACGATAAAATTATGGACGAGGAACTTCTTCGGCGTGTTCAAAAGATGAGTTTGAGCAACCCTTTGAGTGATGGGCTTCCACTGGAAGAACGGTATGTCGAGATACCAAGTGATTTGTCAATTGGTAATTTTTTCAAGTTCAAGTTACTTCAAACGAACTCGATCCCACTTATTGCACTGAAGATGCATCACTTCCCTTGGAATAACTTTATGCATAACGTGGTATTTGATTTGGTTCAGCAGGTATTCAACGGCCGTCTTGCCAACTGGGACGAGGACCAGGCTTCAAATCAGGAGGAGACAAAATACGACGACAATTTGTCACTTAATAAGGTTCTTATTTGGTCACTGTTTGGTGACTTTGACAAGTTTGACGGCGACTACGTCGATGATCCCTCTTTCCCTGGTTTTTTCAATTTGCCTCAATATATTCTTTATTGTTTCAAACTCTCTGAGGAAAAAGAGGCAGAGACAAAATTCAAGCTTGGATACATGGGCCATTTAACGTTGATAGCCGAAGAGGTTCACAAGTTCCAGAACTACGTAGAGAACTTTGGTATGGCCAGAGATGATCAGACATTCAGTTTACTCAAGGAAGAGTCAGATTCGAGTTCAGTCTTCTATCTGAAGTCCTCGTTCTACGTATTCAATACTTTGTTTGAAAGAATCTTTGAGAGCGGTAAGTTTGATGAATGGAACCGTTTTGTCAGCTCTACATTAAAGGATCTTAACTCGATGTACAACAAGGTTTTGGGAAACCCTAACGATATTGGAACTGGAGACGAGAATGGAAGTAATGATGATGATAGTGGAGTTCTCATTACGGATGACAGCATTCCTATCTCTGCTTCTCCAGTCAACGAGAACGCTATAATATTGGATAATGGTGACAGCGAAGAATTCCACAAAGGGGTGGAAGTGATAGAGGGAGAGGCACAGAATAATGGAAGCGGCGAAGAAGAAGGCTCTGATATTTCCCACGAAGAATACGAAGAAAATTACAAAGCAGGTGCCGATGAGGATGTTGAAGGTGCGAATGAAGACAATCTTGGTGGCGGCGATCTGCGACCAATCAAAGGCCACCACGAAGCAGAGACATATGAAACTAACGATTCTAACGAACCTAATGATGGAGCCAGTGAAGCCAACTAGGCCTAAATTTTCCAGCGAGAAGGAAGAAACACGACTTCTACTGACTTCTACTGGCTCTGTTTTATACACCGTGTACTAACTGGTACACATGTTTTTTTTTACTTAATGCTTTATTTAACGTGCAATTAAACATTCTAAAACTAGAGAAAGCTTGATAAGCTATTTATGCTTTTTATATGCGACTTTGCCGTTCGGTAGCTTGACTTTATCGTTCTTTTCTTGGATGAGGTTGATCTTGGATGATATTTCAGGGTGTTTATCCAAACACTTCTTCGTTGAGATAAATTTGTGAACCAGTAAGGACGGAAGCATCAACAGTTTGACTATGAGTAAGCTGGAAACTCTGACAGGTTCTAGGTCATCGGTAGTGACTGGGAGAAGAGGGATGCTATCCTGATCTTCCTGGTCGTCCTTTGAGCGTTTAGTCACAGCTCTTCTTTGCCGTCTATTTGCATGAGCTGATGGATCAGCATCGATCTTATAGGCTTTACGAAGATTTGCAACGACTTCATTCAAATCGTCCTCTGTATCAAAGGAGCCAGAGTAATACCAAATAGATCTGTCCACTTTGACGACAAATAGCTTATCGTTAAGCAGCACCAATTTGTTACCGAAATCGGGAGTATCTTGATTGCCGACAGCAGGCAAACTCTTGGACCTTATTTCTGAAATTAGTCTATCTACGCGCTTGTAGCTCCGATTATGGTTGACTTTGAGAACAAGATACTGAAGAAGGGAAGCGACAATGACAATGATTGAGAGAGTCAGAATGAGATTGGGCTTGAAACGCTTACCAAAAATAAATTGACCCGTTGCTTTGTCGTATTGAGGAAACCCCTTTTTGAGGTAGTAATCGTACCTTTGCTTCTTTTCGTGGTCTCTAAGGATGGTTATAATCAAGGAAAGCTTCTGAAACCGCTTTTCCGCTCTGTGCTTAGTTTTAGCATCTCTATACTTGTCCGGATGCCATTTTCGGGACAGATTTCTGTAATGCTTTTCTATGGTTTTGGCATCCGAAGAAGCACCGTCTGGGAGTCTCAAGAACTTGTAGAAATCATAGTCTGTTCGTTTTGAATCCTCGACAAGCTTCGATTGGACAGCGAAAATCTCCAAATCTTCTGCTGAATACTGAGCAGCATGGGCAATCACGCAGAAAATTGACAACAGTAGCGAGACCAGCCGAATTAATTGCATATATGGGAGGGTGGTAGTGGAATATCGATGGCAGTTGATGAAGCAGAAAATCTCTCTGAATGAAAAATTCAGATACGCGTCTAAGTGAAAAATAAAAAGGACAGTTAGAGATAGATCCATCCCTTAGGACACCTTGGAACACTTCAATTTAAGCTCCAACAATGCCACAGTATGCCCAGTATCCTAGATTCAACTACACGCAGCTCTATCTTTTGACTGCAGATATTGCACGATGCATTTTGTATCTTTCGGTGCATATGAGGTTTCTCATCCTTTTACCTCTCACCGGTGTTAGGTTTCTTCCTGGCGGCATAGCCGATTTCTATCTAGTTGTGAGGGCCATCTGCGCAGTAGTTGATTGCTTCGACTATGTTACGATATTTGGGAAAATACCCAGGGAGAGTCAAGTGGTCCATCCACAACTAGGCAACCTAATCTTCACCTTGTTGGAGCACCTTGTAGTGAGTTTAGCTATATTATGCTATCCGAAAATTGCAAAAAACAACGCGTTTACCACACTTGTGTACAGTGAGTCGTTAGTGGAAGTCATTAGATATTACTACAACTTTTACAAAGTGAGGACTTTTGATCGTCGCCACAAAACGCTTCGATTCTGTAAAAAGCTCAGCTACACGATCCTTGTGCCAGTACAGGTTTTAGCCGAGATGTGTCTACTTTTGGACTCCCTTCAATTTCAAAGTTATTACGAGGAATTGGCAGAGTATGACTTTGGCATCAAAGTTGGCATTCGGATCCTTTTGCTCTTCTATCTACCTGCGTTCTACACGGTTTACAAGGGTAAGTTGTATGACTATTACATCTTGGCATGGGTCACTTCGAAAGAGCATGCCAAAAAAATTTGATTGAAAGATGTTTTAGATCAGGTATACACTCCAACATAGGAAGACAAAAAGAGTTCACCGAAGCCGACAGCAAGAGAAGTGATGAGAGCAAGAGCAGAATAAGCAGCCAATTCCTCGATAATGGGATGCGAAACACCCTTGGTGGCCGAATTTGCAGGAAGGGAAATGCAGTACATTAAGCCTAACACACCTACCAAGATGCATACAAGTGACAATGAGCCTGTATGTTCTGACGCAGTCACAGGCGTATATTCAGCGTACTCTTGAAAGAGTTTCTAAAGAGGTTTGTTAGAAAGAAAGTTTCAGGGGAAAAAATCAATCAATTGAACGATATACTTACCACGACAGCTTCCATTATATTATATACTTTTAAGAGAATAGAAGAAACGTTGACAAAGTAATTATTGGTGTTCATTATTTAATTCATTTGATAATTGGCTCTGGAGCGAGCGCGAAAATCCAATCGGATTTTTGGTCTCTACTGCAATTCAGAATCGGAATCCACCACGGGCTTCACGTCAATTGACTCTGAATCATCAGAGAAATCGAAATATCTGCCTTCAATGGACTTGACATAATTGTTGAGTCTATTAACAGAAGCAAATCCATCGAGCATGGAACATGCATACCACTCCATCTTATAGTCCACTGGAATCCTGTAGTAGGCCATTTTTGGTCTTAGTAAAGTGAGAGATTCAGTCACGTGAGTAATCATGGCTCCAAGTAATATGGTGTCATTCCAAGGTTTGAAGGGAGGAATAAGGGATATTCTACCTAGAAGTCTATTATAGATGAAATCCGGGTTATAATGGCCGATGAAAAGTAACGACATTCCAAAAATAAGCAGCCAATTGATAGGACTAAACGGATAAACAATCTTTTTAAGACAAATAGGACTAACATTTTTCGCGTTGGCAGCAGTATAGCACATCTTCTGGATGGTAGACTCCACCTCGTTCCAGTTCTTACATACCCGATCATCTTCGTAACGGAGAGGTTTTAAAATCTCAAAGTCGACCATTTTATGGTGGAAACCGATGGTGATCTGTTCGAAATCGATCTCTTTAACTCTGATCTTCTCAATCTCATTTTCCTGAGTAGCCACCTTTCCATAGTAGTTTAGGAGGTCATCGAGACAATGTTTATAGCGTCTATTCAGCTTAGAAATGATCAAAGCAGCACGATTTTTACTGGAAGGCATGGTTAATCCAAGGAGAAGATTATGCACTTAATTACTGTGCAAATCTTGTTCGAGAATATTGAGTTGTGTTGGATTTTGGATATATTCATTTACCCAGGGTCCCCCCCCCACCACCAACGAAAAATTTCCGATATACGAGGGAATCGGGTAAGAGCACCGCACCACCTTAGCCACCGTGAGGTGACGAGGCAGTATTCCAGCAATCAAGTTTTCTCACCCGCCTGTACATTTTTTCCTCTTCTGCCCCATTCGCCCCATTCGCCCCTTCCATCTCCCGGCTCCCCCAAATCCCGTCTCGATTTTACCGTCCCTCGATTCTCCCGTCCCTCGATTCCCCTTGCCCAAGGCTGACTGACCTCTTCAACTGCCTGCTGCTCGTTTCTGGTAGATTTGCCTTGTCTGCTCTCGCTTTCTCCATTGCTTTCAAAAGTCTTTTTTTTTAGACCATCCATTCAACTTCAATTTTCTTAATTTGCTATTCAAGTGCTGCTAGTTCAGTAGATAATTGTATTTATTTATCAATTATCGTCTCATGTCGGCATCTCACCTTGATCCGGAGGCTCCGGTGATTACCAATGCAAAGAAGGTAGCAGATTCCATTCTTGCTACTGACACTAGTATTGGTGCTGTTACTACCGACCAGTCTTCAGCCACGGTGGGCCCCAGTCTCAATGCTTCCCTTGTCAAACTTAAACTGTTGGACTGTATAAGAAACGACGACTCGGAAAAGCTCTCACTCTTACTTGAGGACATATCTGATAGTAAGGATAAACAGCTTCGCAGACTTCGCAAAGAGCTTCTTCACTATGCTGTTCAAGTGGGCCCTCTTTCCATCATCAGACGCATAGTGGACTCTAAACTGGTTCACAGTGTCAATTACCAGGACAAAGATGGTAATACTCCTCTTCATCTGGCTGTCATGTCTGCACGTAATGATGTCATCGACTATCTCATGTCCCTATCCTCCATCAATGATACTATTCTAAATGAAGAGCTAAAGCAGCCCATCGAATGTACTTCCAGTATGGAGATTGTTCAGCTTATGAGCGATTTGCGAACTCGTTATGTCGAGAAGGAAGCTGCAAGACTCCGTCGCGGATTTCAGTCACGTGACTTTTCTTTACTAGAGTCTGTTCTCTCTGTTGCTCGAGCAAGAGAGTTGCTGGACATAAATGGTACGGATCCAGTCACTGGTGACACGGTTCTTTTGGAATTTATTAAGAAGGATGATGTTGACCTGGTGAAGTTTATATTGAAGCATGGGGGAGATCCATTCAAGCGTAGTGTCAGCGGCCGTTTACCTGTCGATTGTACCACTTCTTCTTCCATGCGAAGAGTCATAAAGACTGCATGCAATGATCAAAGTGTAATAGATTCGAATTCTGATCATCCTGCCGTGGGTCCACCTACTTTCAAGGGATTTCTTAAGAAATGGACCAATTTTGCAGGTGGCTATAAGCTTCGATGGTTCGTTCTAGCCGCAGATGGCACTCTCTCCTACTATAAGTCTCCTAATGAGATGGATAATGCTTGCCGTGGTATGATCCATCTTGCTAAAGCTCAAGTACGTATGGATAGCTCAGAGAAGTGTAAGTTTGAACTTATCATTGCCAATCTAACAGGGGGCTCTGTTAAATGGCATCTCAAAGCAAACCACCAAATAGAGAGTAATCGATGGGTTTGGAATTTGCAGAATGCGATTAAATATGCACGCGATGAGCAAAAGGCTTCCCGTAAAGTTAACCAGGTGGCATATCGCAAGCAGAAAAACGGTAAACTAACTTCTGTCCAGGAAGCCAGGAAGCCGCAGTCTTCTCATCACAACGCTTTTTCGTCTACCGATGATTCTACCGTCGCCCATGGTGGTCTCAAGCGTAGCTCTTCCGAAAGCAGAATCAGTGCTCTTGCTTCTAACCCGATTACCAGATCCACTACTTCAATTGCATATGGTGAACATCGGACCCAGCCAGCGCAGCCGCAGGAAGAGCCGCAAAGTTTACACTCTCGCTCTTTATCTCGTGATAGTGCCTCTTCTTCGACTTCCTCGCATAATTCTGTCGCCAGCACTGTGGCCAGAGGTGCTAAGAACCTCTACAAGAAGCCTATACATAAGTTTAACAAACTTGCACACAGATCACGGGATCAATTGCCACAGTCGTCTATACAATCAGAAGACTCTTATTATCTCAACAGTGAAGATAGCACTGTGGGTACAACCAGCAGAGAGGATGAAGAGGATGATGACGATGACGATGACGATGACGACGACGGGGATGATGTGTATATGGAAATGATTCTTGGTAAGCGTAGACCTGACAACTCAAAGCTTACTATCATTCGAAATCAGATCCGGATGGAGTTGAAGTCTTTCTCTGAGTTCCTTGACCATTTCAAGACTGATAGCAATATTAGTAACGAAGATGTTGTCACTGTTTCCTCCAGAATTCTCAAGAATTTGTCTCAGCTGTATGAAAAAGAAGAAGATGTCATTCAGGAGAAGGAATTCCGTTTGGAAAAGCTGTTCGATAGACAAACAGAGATATCTAATATCTGGGAATCTTCTATCCGCCAATTGGAACTTGAGATTCAGGACAGGGAGAGTAAGATTTGCGATCTTGAGGATACTATTAGATTGGTTCGTAGGTCTCTTCGGGCCAGTGTGATTATTCCTGCAGTTTCATCTCCGGACATTGTTGCAACCGAGCCTTCATCTCTCTCACAGAAAGAAGCGGTGACAACGAAAAGGGACAGATCTTCGATATCTTCTTATAGAGAAGATCCTCAATTGGCCAAGTTTCTTGAACAAGAGGATGAGAGTGAGGACGAGTTTTTTGACGCTGCAGAAGAGGAAGAGGAAGAAAAGGAGTCGAAACATGTCGAAGAAGAAATTTTGGGGACCCCTGAGAAGGAAGAAGCCAAACAGTTGGGGAACATAATCGCAGAGAAGGAGCGTCGGAAATCCGAAGAGGCAGCTGAAAAATCAACCCAGGAGGTTTCTTCTCAAGAAGCTACTTCGGATAATGAAGAAGAGATCGAGGAAATCGTACGTAAGGTGAAACCAACTTCTGGACCTTTTCAGCCTATTCTTGTTGACGGTAGGTTCTTCGTGGACAACTACCCAATTGAGAGTGAGGCTCAAAAGGCCAGGTATGTGAAGATACTGGACGATGCCACCTTTAAAGGATACGAGGATCCTATCAGGACAACTCTTGCCAGGGAGGATAACAGACCGAAGATTTCTCTTTGGAGTGTGCTCAAGTCATTGATTGGTAAGGATATGACAAAGATGACTCTTCCGGTTGCATTCAATGAGCCTACTTCATTATTGCAGCGTAACATTGAGATTATGGAGTACTCTGATCTACTTGATAAGGCTGCCAGTATTGAATTCTCCCCATTAAGAATGGTTTATGTGGCAGGCTTCGCTGCTTCTGAGTATGCTTCTACTGTTGGAAGAATTGCTAAGCCGTTCAATCCATTGTTGGGAGAGACTTACGAGTACGCTCGACCTGATAAGGGATATCGTGTCTTTTGTGAGCAAGTGAGTCACCATCCGCCTATTTCTGCGGTGGTTTCAGAGTCACCCTATTGGGCATACTACGGTGAATCCAATGTGAAGACAAAGTTTTATGGAAGATCGTTTGACATTAGGCATTTGGGTACGTGGTTCTGTGAACTTTATCCGAGTACCCTGCCTATAGACAAGAGGACTGGCAAGCAAACTGCTATGGAATTGTATTCTTGGAAAAAGGTGAACAATTCTGTCGTCGGCATAATTATCGGACGTCCTACTATTGACAACTACGGTGAAATGGAGATTAAAAATCATATGACCGGTGATTATATGCATTTACACTTCAAAGAACGGGGATGGAGATCATCAAATGCCTATGAGGTAAAGGGTGAGGTGTATTCCGCAGATAAAACGCTCCAGTATCAGATTGCTGGACATTGGAACACTAAGATCTATGCCAAGTCGGCGACCGACCCTTCATTGCAGAAATTTGTTGTCTTTTCAGCCAAGAAGCGTCAGGATATGTTGTTTCATCTTACCAATTTTGCCGCTGGTTTGAACGCCCCACAGCCGCATTTGTTGCCTGTTGTTGCGTGTACGGATACACGTTTGCGTCCTGATCAACGTGCCATGGAGAACGCAGAGTATGATTTGGCTTCGGAAGAGAAAAACAGAGTTGAAGAGAAACAGAGAGCCCACAAAAAAGAGATGGAAGAGAAAAATATAGTATACAAGCCATCATTTTTTGTCAAGGATAAACATCCTGTGACGGGAGAGGATTACTGGAGATTTACAGGTACCTACTGGAAGGATAGAAAGGATGGTAAGTTGAAGGACTACAAGGATATATTCTAAAATGTCTTGTTACCATGTTGATTTAAGTCAGATGTATCTAGCCTATAGATGAATGAATTAATGTACGTGTCTAAATGTATGTATTTATGCTAGAAGGTGTGATAAACCGGTATCTATCGCCTACTGGGCTGCCTCATTATGCGATTTGTATAGTCCTGCAGATCACGAGGCCCCTTTAATTTATTACTTGCTAACGTAGGGGGAGAAGTGCTGCGACGTTGGGGCGCCTGATTTTCCTTAGTCTTCATCATAAGTTGTTGCCTAATTGGGGTCGGTAGCTCACTTAAGATCTTATTGAGTTCAATATCCAACACATAATTGAACTCCCTTTTATATCCATTACGAATTTCCTCGTTCTTTAAGTTCATCACTCTACACTGCTCGTCAAGTTCCTTCTCGTACTTTTTGAGTCCTTTCTCTAACACTACCACCTCTTTCTCCTTCTCCTTCAATTTCATTTCTCTCTCAACCAGCTCCCATTCTTTTCTGTATATCTTGAACGATGAATCCTGGAGTAGCTGGTTTACTGTGGCACGTTCCCTTGGATCTGTGATAAGACAGGCACTTATACACATCTTCAAACGATGAGAATAATGCTCCGGAATGGATGAAAACACACCCGCTTTAATCTTTTCTTGCAATTTGAGATGCGTTTTTGCCTGAAATGGTGGCCGTAGAGAGGATAGTTCGTACATTACACACCCAAGTGACCACACGTCACATACAGGGTCATATGGACGATCCATGATCACCTCAGGGGGCATATAGTATGGAGTACCCACGTAGGTCTTAGCAAAATCGCTCGCGGACGAAAGGCATTTAGCAAGGCCAAAATCGCCAAGCTTCACAGTATATCCATCGCTTAAAAGAAATACATTATCAGGCTTGATATCACGGTGGATGACTACGTGAAAGTTGGCCACAGTGCTAGGCCCTATCTCGGGACTGGACGTGAACACAGACTGCACAGGCTCAATATCCGCGCCATAATGGCATCTATATAGTGCCAGCAATACCTGAGTGAATATTTGCCAGATTAAATTCTCTGGAACGTACTCGTCATTGTCTTTGTATCTCTTGATTAGTTTGCTGAGATCTCCTCCATCACAGTACTCCATG
This sequence comes from Brettanomyces nanus, assembly GCF_011074865.1. Classification (NCBI taxonomy): domain Eukaryota; kingdom Fungi; phylum Ascomycota; class Pichiomycetes; order Pichiales; family Pichiaceae; genus Brettanomyces; species Brettanomyces nanus. Next base: position 467,796 of record NC_052374.1, on the reverse strand, counting down.
TATATATAGAGCATCTGTTGGTCCTCTACGTCTTCGTGGTTCAGATACTCAACAATATTTGTATGGTGCAATTCCCTCAAGATACGGAATTCGGACGCTAACTGCCTTATCTCGTTGTAATTCATTGACATATAGGATATCTCTTTCCTCACAAACACCTTTCCATCCGCCTTTCGCCGGACTTTCCGGATACATCCAAATGATCCTCGACCAATGATTCCAAGATCCTGGAACTGATCCCTGAAGGCCATGATGATGACGATGAACAATTGATGGAATGCAGGAAGAAGGAAATGTCAGAGGAGAGAGTAGAGAAAAAAGTAAAGACTGCTCCTTATTATTATTGTTAGGAGAGGGGGGGGGTATTCAAGGCGGTGCATTCCAAGCTAGATAAATAAACGACATTTTCTTTCGGATTTTTTGTTTACATGTATACTAAAGAGGAAATTGAATTACTGGATACGTCACCATTGGTTTCCAGTCAAGTCCTCGTAGGCTTCGATATATTTTTCACTCGTTTTCTTCAAGATGTCTTCAGGCATGGTAACATTCTGCTTACCATTCAAGCCTTTGGCTGTGAGCCAGTCTCTGAGAAATTGCTTATCGTACGATTTCTGGGATCTTCCTGATTCATAGTCTTTGGCACTCCAGAATCTTGAAGAGTCCGGTGTGAGAACCTCATCGGCCAAAATAATATCACCATTTTCACCATGAGCGAATTCAAATTTGGTATCTGCTAAGATGATTCCCCTGGTTTTGGCGTAATCTCTGGCCTTCGTGTAGAGTTGCACGGCCTTCTGACCGACCTTCTCGGCCAAGTTCCCGCCTATCAACCTAGCTGCCTTTTCAGGAGAGATATTCTCATCATGAGATCCAAGATCAGCTTTAGTAGAAGGGGTGAAGATAGGATGTGGAAAAGGATCTGACTCTTTAAGTCCTTTTGGTGCAGGTAATCCGTGGACAGTACCAGATTTTTTGTATTCTTTCCAAGCACTTCCCGTTATGTAACCTCTGACGATCACTTCCAACGGAATCATATCAAGTTTTTTGACCAATAAGCTTCTTTTAGCAAGTTGGTCTCTGTATTTAGGCTGCGAGAGCTCCTTGGGCAATTTGGCCAAGATCTCCTTATCATCAGAGGCGATTAGATGGTTCTCAATCTCCTCTTTGAGGAAATCAAACCAGAATATGGAGAGCTGTGTAAGAATCTTTCCCTTGTCCTGGATGCCGTTATTCATAATAACATCGTATGCAGATATCCTGTCCGTGGCCACAAATAAAAGGCTGTCGTCATTGACTTGGTATATGTCTCTGACTTTCCCCTTAGCCACAAGAGGGAGAATACTGTCCAATTCTGTAGATGCAAGCGGCATTGTTGAGTGATAAATAATGAAGAAGAAATGAAGTCTGGAGGAAACAAATACACCACCACCACATCTACTATCGCACACTCCTATAAACCCACCTAATTTAATTTCCGCGAATTGCACTGAATCGGTTTTCTGACTTCTTTAAATCCGAAAACTGAAATTTTTTTTAATTAACAAGGGACTCATGCATATTGTTATAACAAGCTGAAATGGATGATTATGATTACAGTCCACCCGAATCGTTTGGAAATCATTACGGAGCCGACGATAAGAGTGGGAAAAAGCGGAAGCTATATTTTTCCAGCGATGCGAAAACCGATGATGATGACCAGTATACGCCTCCTCATGGGTCTTACCATAGTACCTCGATCGAGTTGTTTCCAGGATTGTCGATTGATTTGGGTGATAAAACTGAGAGAAATGAGGATGAAATCCCTGAAGAAGAGTCGATACTCTCTAAGCAGAGTTCTGTTCAACAGGCTATCGCTGAAACAGCTAATTTAGATGAAGATGTAGATCTTACAGAGAAAAATGTCTCGATTCAAGGAACAAACATCATACTTGAATCCGATGAAGACATCCAAAAGTGGGTCCAAGAAAGGCGTAAGAATTGGCCTACGAGCAGACGAATCAAAGAGAAGCAGAAGCAGAGAACTGAAGAAATGAGAATACTAGCTGCCAGTTCGGCTGATTCTGCTGATTCTGCCAATTCCTTGCAATATTCCTCTGGTGCCTCCTCAAACAGGAGAATTTGCAGATATTGGCAGTCAACGGGTCGCTGCAGAAATGGATCCAAATGTAAGTTTCTTCATGAAGTTCGCTGTAACAATGGAGTCAGGCACCTTCCTAATCATAAGATCAAGATTATTCATGGAGTCCCAGTTCAAATTCCTCAAAGGTTCTCACCAATGGTCAACAAAGGAAAGTCTCTAACAAGTCTTCTGATGGAAAGTGATCATCTCAAGGATGAGAATCTCAAATTGCTAGACGTGTTTGAAAATATTGTTAAATCTGGTCTCATCAAAACAGACTGGGACTCGTTAAAGAGGAAACTTCAACTAGACAAAAAGTGCTAACTTTTCTATATCAAATGTTAATGATTAATGCATCTATAATTACTGTATTATTTACATTCCTCTAAATGTGTTTTTGCTGGCCTTTCTTCTGCCTTCGTATACCTGCTTCTTCTTTCCGTGTAGTTCCTGTTTGTCCTCTTCATTATGACCACCATGTTTTTTCCTATGCGAAGAAAACGTAATCTCAGCAGCTCCAGATGGTGCCTTGTGAATCCTCACCTTCTCTTGGCTCTCCTTGACCTTCTGGTTCTTCTTTCTTTGTAACTCCACCTGCTTTCCGAAGGAAACTGTCTTGCTCTGACCAGACTTACCATTCTCGTTCACATCCACGGTCTTCAATGTAGCTAAGAATTTCCGTTTCTCCCCTTCTTCATGTTTCTTCTGCTTCTTCCTCTTAATAAGTCTTTGTCTAATCTTTTCTGCCCTTGCTTCCTTGGCAATGTTCTTCGTTTCTATCTCTTCTTCTTCTTCTTTCTCGGATTCACTTTCACTATCTGACTCTTTCGCTTCTTGTTCTTCTTCCTCCTCTTCCTCGAGTCTTTCCTCGTCAGACTCTTCAGCGGCAGTAAGTGGCTTCACCTCTCCTGTACCATTTTTATTCGAAGAAGAGTTAATCTGTTGATAATCAAAGTTGTCCGTATCAATTTGGAATGCAGGATCTTCAAATATCTCCTTGAAACGATCGTCATTAACCACGTTCTCCGCAACATCGGATCCAAATTTCTTCTCCAAGTGACCGACAAAGTCCTTGTTGACCTTCACCTTCGTGTTTGTTACAGCTCCAGCAGTTCTTGTTCTGGATTCTCTTGCCTGCTCGATTCTCTTCTTGATTTCGTTTTCTCTTTCGTACTCCATGGCAGTAGGATTTGCAATCAAGTTCACCTTATCATAAAGCTCTGTGTTGATGAAGTAACCATGCATATAAGCCTTAAGAACTTTGGTGCCGACAAGATGCTCGATACTAAGTTTCTTAACATCTTGTTTCGTAATAAACCGATAGTTAGAATAAACGGTGTTAGAAGGTTTCTCCTCCAATTCTTCAGTGATATTGTCCAAAAATGAGCACCACTTAGGTGAGGGTCCCAACTCTGGAATATAATATGTGTGCATGGATATCGATTCTGTTGCCATGAAGAACATACCAGATTTAGGAACGTATTCAACATCGTTTATATTTACACTGGGCTCCATGGCCGCAAATGGTTTACCACTATGACAATTCCACACCTTGGCAATTTTCTTGTCTGAAGTCATGATCAAATTGTTGTTGTCCTCGGTACCAGTATTGTCAAGCCATATGATCTTCTTTATATCAAAGCCGTAACCCTGGTCCTTCGTAAGCAATGGAAGCGATGTTCTCATATCATAAAGCATTGTCATACCATTTGAGGTACCGCAAGCAAAATTCAATCCATCATTTCTAAACTTAACGCAACTCACTTCACCTTGAGACCCACTCCCATCATTAATGACTACTTTGATCACTCTCTGCTTAGCTCTAGGGTCCCAGAACTCCACAGTTCCATCCTCAAGTCCAGCACCAATAAGCCCATGAACTGAATTTATATCGATACTGTTCACACCGGTATCATTTTCCACTTCGAACGGTCTCATAAATCTTCCTTGTTCCAAATTTAGTCTATAGATCTCGTTTCCCGAGGCTCCCACATACAAGTCACATGACACATCATTGTACCTCAAACATCTTCCGAATTTCGGTATCCTGGTTTTGTAGTATCTGCCACCATTCACCTGAAATTCAAGTGAACGATCATTTTGCAAGTGAATCGATTTGGTCCAGTCATCACTGAGTATAGCGAAGTCCACGTTCTCTGCATCAGTGTGTCTAGAAAACTTGATAGCCAAATTAGAGAATTCGTAAACATGGATCTGAGGCTTATATGTTCCCGTTGCCATGGCATATTGACCATCTTTAGTGACTTTGATCTTATTAGAAGCCTCACTAAATTCGAAATCTTGGATCAACTCCACACGATTCTGGTAATCGACGTCATACTTAAGAGCTCTTTTCCTTTTTCTGGCCATCCAATCAGGAAGCGATCTTGAAATATTAGTACCAGACACTTGGTATACTGAAACACCATTGGCGTTGGTGGATTTTAGCATAGTTAGAATGGATGCAGTGTAAGCAGTATTTGATGAAAGTGTACAGGATCGAAGTTCAATATTCAGTCCTACTTTATCCAATTTTTTTTTTCACTCAGATGAAAATTTTAAAATTTGAATTCTATGAGGCAGTGCAAACGGTTGGACTGCTCGGGAAGCTTTAGTTTGTTAGCAGTTTGTCTCTGCTGGAAGGAAGTCTGGTTTTCACAATAAAATAATCATCAACAATATCAATAGATCAACTAAAGTCATTAAACACTATGGATCTCACCAAATTATATGACCATGAGTCACCTCCAAAGACGGAGACAGCGTCTCCTGTTTCAGCGGCTGTACCTGAAGTTAAGACGAAGAGAACATCCAAAGAGTACAAATTTCTCTTTTATTTTCTTCTACAGAAGTTCGAAAATGCAGACTGGAAGTCAAAGAAGTTGAAAGATGATCAGGATCATTGTGAAAAGCTCGTTAAGTTTCTTCAGCTTCGAAACTTTATGCTAGTGGATTTGTTGAAGTATATTGATCAGAACGAGGAATTAAGTCCTTTATCTCCTCTTAGTAGGAGACGCGAAGCTGAGATACTTAAGAGGATAGTAAATTCAAGGCAGGAGTTGGCTTCTGTGCTCAAGCCGTTGATGGAATTGCCTGACAATGAGTCTTTGAAGGATCCTGCAGTGCTGAAGAAGTCAGTTGAGAGTCTGCATTTACGTGACGAGTTGAACCATGAGTTATATATGTTAGAGAGCAATTCCATGCCTGACATGTATTTGGATTCTGATTACAATGATCTTTTCGACAGGGTTAAACGAAATCGGTTCTACGTTCATGATACTTTGAGATATGCGGATCCTAAGAGAAAGATGACGGATCTTGATGACTTGGAGACTGAAGTGGAGCCTCAAAGAAGAAAAAGAAGGTCTGCTTTAAAAAAGGAAAAGGAGACCATATCGGAGGACCTTGCTACTGCTGCCGGCACTTCTGGTGTAACATCTTTGCATTCTCAATCCCCTGAAGCTGCCCATAGCGTTGTGTTGAAGTTCACTAATAAGCAGAAGTTGAATGATGTTATGGAAAGTTCGATGCTCAACGAGGAAAGCTTGCAGGAGAAAGAGGAGGACAAACCATTGCAATCCCAGCAAATTTCTCCCTAGCTGAATCTTATCTACTGTTAATATAGAATAACATTCTAATAAAATTTTGTATTATGAATCGTCACGAATTACAGGAACAGTCCTCTTCACTTTTCTCTTCTTCGGCTTCTTTCTCGTCACTGTAACTTTGTCGTTTTTGCCTGCAGCGGTTGGTGCAGAAGGTGCAACAACCGAGGTATGCGAGGATGTCTTCTCGAACTCTTTTCTCAGCTCTTCCACCTCTTGCTCGATCTCGTATGACTCGAATCCAACACTCTCAGGAGTCGACTCTGGCTCGGCATGAAGGTCCACCTTCTCTAAATTTGACGAGTCGACCATGAATTTACTCTGCTTAGGTCTCTTTTTCGATCCTGCAGTCTCGGGCACTGCGATGTTAATGCGAGCATCGTTAATCCCGCTGTCTTCCTCTTCCAAAACAAGCACCTTCTCCCTTCTAATTTTCCTTGGCTTTGTATTCTTTTTAGCCGTCCTGACATCGATCTTTGCCGGTTGATCCGGCCCAATTGTCAGTTCCTTTCCCTCTGTAATATAATATGGATCGTCCTTCATTCTTTCTTCTCTCTCTTTTCTTCTGTGATCTTCCTCAATAGCCTCCTTTTCATCATTAACGGAGGCATCGCTGCCTAACGACTCATCTCTATAAGACTCATCCGTGACAATCCCACCTTCTTCATCACTCTCCTCCTCTTCCTCTATAATGTCTTCTAATTGGGCGTCTTCTTGCTGGATCTTCTCTAATAAATAAGCAAACTGCGACATCGCTTCTTCGTCTACGGCACTCGATAAATCTAAGTCCGATGGAACTAAGATGCGCTGCTGCATAGTCTTCGAAATAGGTTTGATCTGTGCAATTTCAAACATTTGATTGTAACCTTCAGTAAGAAATTTAGGGGTCTCAGCTGAAGTAGAATCACCCATCTTCTCCATGTCCGTAGAAATAGCATCCAAAGCAAGTTTGAGCATCTCTATAAATGAAACAGCTCTCTCCTGAGCTTCAAAGTTAGTACAAGTACGGAACTTCTCCAGCCATTCAATCACATTCTCACATAGTTGAGACGCTGATTCAAAGTCAGTCCTGCTCCAGTAAATACCAAGAATATTACAGTATTTGCTGAACAGCTTGGCCACAGTTTCTGTATATTTGGCCACCGTGGTATTGGACTCGTCCTCAGCTAGTCTCATCAAAATATCCTGTTTAGAGATCTCTGAGATAATGAATGGAATTGTGAGCTTCTGTGAATCGTCATCCTCTTCATTTTCCTCTTCCTCCTTCCCACTATCCGAAAAGGTCCAGTAATCCTCATAGTATTCGCCAATGATCCAAATGCATCTTGACAACCCTTGACGGAACATTAATAATTCCTCATCCGTTTTCACGGGGAAAATGCATAGCTCCAAGCATGTCTCGATCAGGTATGGTCTAATGCTTGGGACTCGTATACTCATGTCTATGAATTGCTCAGTGACTATCTCATCCACTTTAGATATCTCGTTTTCTGTATTCAACTTGATGATATCTCTAAGAACGCCCATATACCAATGGAAGTTTGGAATATTGTTGTAATTATCTAGACAACAAACTTCAAGAATCTTTTCTATGACTCGAAACTTGTAGGTATTAGACACAACAACAGGTTGCTGTATTTCGGTGAGGAATAAGTTCTCTCTATCCTCCTCTGAAATGTTATTGATGTCTTTCAATCTTTTCTGTTGTTCACTGTACGGAATAAGCTGAAGAAGAAGTCTTGTCACGATAGTGATGATATTCTTTTCTGACACTAGATAGTTAACTATCTCAAGAGATGTCTCTCTGATGGTCAAATCGACATCATAAAGACATGAAAGTAAGATTTTGTCGTGCTTTTTTATTAGTTCTTTGTGGATTCGGCAGGTTTTAATGAATGCCAAAAGGCAAACGTATTTTAGGTTCTGGTCGTCGCTTTTAAAGAATCCCAAAAGCTTGTTGACAATCAGCTCTGCCACCTTGACATCTTCTTCTCCAAGCATATTACCGTTAAGAATGGCATTGATGCACTCGTACACCAACGAAAGCGCATCGGTGGTACACATGAGATCCACAATCTCTGGTAGCAGTTTATGCTTTAATCTAGGCTCCACAAGGGATAACGAGGAGAACAACTTCAACAAACGGATGCACATCCAGTTATTATTTGTATCCTTCATCAATCCGTACAATTTTGGAGTCAATTCTATGTAGTTTTTAGGGTTTGCATGTGCTAACTCACAGATGACGTTGACGGTGGCAGATACTACAGAGTTGTCAGTATCGTCCAACTTGTCCACTAATTGATCAAAATACATCCTTAGCGCCTCCGGATACTTTAGAGACACCTTGTACATCGCCAATACTGCCCGCTTCCTTATTAAAGGCTTCGAGTGATTTAGCATCTTAGCCAAATCATCGCATATATCATGGGCCAACTCAGTCGTTACTATGGAGGCTATGCAGCCAATTGCCAACCCACATTCGACGGAATGGGATGAATTGAGGTCCTTTTTTAGTTGATTGGTCATAAGCATCAACGCGTCGTCATTGTTTTGTCTTTGCATGATCTGAATGGCAGCCAAGTACCCAATCCTCTTGTGTTGAAACTTTGAAGACGAGAGAACCTCAAGGATATAGAATGAGCACCAGCTCATATCAAAGCCGTACATTTCCAAGTAGGTAAGTTTCAAGATGGCCATTGACTTTTGTTCGATATCAGAAGTCTTCAATTCGTTCTTACATTCTTGGATGGAACTGTCTAGGAATGCTGCCAATTTCTCAGGATTATTACCATTGGCTCTAATTCCTTTGATAAGATCCTCCAAACTTTTGTCAAAGTTAATGCCAAACGGCCGCAATCGAGCTATCATTTGCGAGGTCGACATTATTCGATTTGGCGAATCTGCAGATGATAAGAATAACCTGTCTAGAACACACTAGGTGCAGATACAGTGGTGTTTAGAGTGAGGAAAAACTGAACCACAGGAAAGATGAAATGAATATATACATCATTACACCACCTCTTTCAGATTAGGATAGGATATCTTGATCAAACCATCACTTCTTATCTGGAATAGGAGTTGTTTCTGATAATAGTATTCTTTTCATTCCATCAATAGTAATGCCTTCAGAGTTTGCTAGACAATCAAATCCGTCAATAGACGGATTTCAATTCATGGTTCAATCTGATACTGAGTCGTCCATAGATACGTCTGCCGGCACCAGTTATACAAGCAACGATGAGGACGAAAATCCCAATCCATTGGAAGAACGGGCCCATCATTCAGATAACGAAGCAGGGGGTATGATTCCAAGTGCATCCCGGTTTAATGCCGTCGATTATCTCATCAACTCGTTATATAATTCATTAGATTCAGTGGAACTTGATCAATCGTTGGTGCAGCAGTCTCAAATATCTGGAGAAATGAATAATACAGCCAATGAAATCTCAAAAACGATCAAGGAGTTGAAGCAATCTTTGCAGGAGCATATAGAAAAGTATGAGAAGCTAAAGAAGAGAATAATCCCTGAAATTATAGCCAATCTCAATCAGAGCTCCAAGATATCCAAGAAATTGGCTGTTAAGATGAAGACACAGTATCCAGTTGAGTACTCCAAGAGTAAGGATAAGGTTCTTAATAGGCTAACTGATGAAGAGCAAGATTTATACATTTAATGAATATGCACAGAGATGAATTTGTGTAAAGCTTCAGATATGTGATAATAATAATTTTAATAAAATACTAAACAAAAAATTCTCTTGAGGCCAGATAGGCTTTCTTGCTGAGCCTCTAAAGTATCTATGTAAAGGCTTTTAATTCATACTCAAGCTAGCCTTACATAACAACTACAGAACTATATTCGGTAAATATCAATCAATAAAATTTTAATACAACACTGCTAATGCCTTTTTTGGCTGTAAATGGGTCAATGGTCTAGTGGTATGATTCCTGCTTTGGGAGCAGGAGGCCCTGGGTTCAATTCCCAGTTGACCCCGTTTATTTTTTGGTTTAACTTTTTTTGTCTGATCACAATTTAACGTGAAAGTTAGAAGGTTGAAAGACCATCGTTTGGAAAATAAGAGATAGATACAATCAGGAGATCCACAGTGAAACGGAGATAGAGGATCACCGCCACGGTGATTCTGGATCTTTGGAACTCCGAGATCCGAGATACATTTTTATGAATTTTGAATTATTTTTCATGCACATCATCTATTCGGGTGATGCTAACCCATTGTTTCTTTATAAGAAGGTTTATCTCTCTGAATATAATAGGGACTTGATGAACGCTGACGAAGATAACTGCAATGACTGTGACAGCACGTACTCCTAGATTGATTATAGTCCGACACGGACAGACAGAATGGTCGAAATCTGGCCAATATACGTCTTATACAGATCTTCCATTGACTGACTATGGCGTTCACCAAATGCGAGCAACAGGCCGGATGTTGGTTGGATATGGTGTGACCAATTTGGTTAAGCCAGCTGAATTGAAGGTGATCATTAGTTCACCTAGGAAAAGAGCTCTTCAGACCCGCGATTTGCTTTTAGAGGCTCTTCCAGTTTCTCAGAAGATGGGCATTCGTATGGAGGTCGACGAGGACGTTAGAGAATGGGAATACGGAAATTATGAAGGAATGCTCACGGAAGATATCAAGGCGGAGAGAAAGAAGAAGGGCTTAAAGGGCCAGGACGATTGGACCATTTGGGAATTTGGCTGCGAGAACGGAGAGACTGCTGATAACGTCACTGAGCGTGTTGATAGACTCATCGCCAAGATTAGACGATACCATAAAAAGGCATTGGACAATAATGAGTTTTGTGACATCATGGTGATTGGTCACGGTCATATTTTAAGATGTTTGGCTGCCAGATGGGTTGGCAAATCGATAAACACAAACCCTCAATTCATGCTAGATGCGGGTGGCGTTGGTGTGTTGAGCTATCAGCACCATAACATTGATGAACCTGCCATCTACTTAACTGGGGCATTTTTAGTTCCCGTTGAGGAAGAAGGAGAGAGTTTATGAGATGAGATTATAATTAATATTAGAACTAAATAGAGATCATTTCTTCAGCTCACTCAATAGCTCTGATTGCTCAAACGAGAGGGCTCTACTGTGACCTCTCAGCATTCCAGTGGTAAAATTCCTGCCAACTTTCCGGTTCTTGTGTAAAATGTTTCGTTCGTCTCTTTTGAGAGACTGATAGCGAGTGTTAATAGGGGAGGGCTCTGATGCGTTGTTTGTAGAAAGCGAAGATGGTATCTGCTGCGAGGGTTGTAATTGCGATGTCAAGGCAGAGCCTTCTGAACTATGAATAAGAGGTGTTAAATCTCCTTTAGATATCTGCAATGTCTTGCTGTCGATTGTGTTCATCTGGTTCTGGATTTCATCGATAGTATTGCTGAGAGAGTAGTTGAACATGTTATTTGAGTTGTAATCCTCATTTGCATTTGCAGACGTGTCGACAGCGTTATTAGAACTCGTTTTAGTTTTAATATGCAAACCATTTCTCTGCTTGGAAGGAGATATCAGCTTTAGAGGCGATAATTTATCAGCCGCAGCCTTACCGAACTGACTGAACATCGAATAAGACCTATAAACATCTGCTTGAAGTGATTGTGATGAATTTGCGTGTTTCACTACCTTGTGAGGGCTCTGAGAGCTGGACTTGTCCCGGCCGCGTATACTCATCAGGAGATTCAAACCAGAAGATATGCTGGTGTCAACGGCCGGATCGCCAATATCGCCTTCATTATGGCCAATATCTGCATCTGCGATTCCGTCATGGTTGTTCACAAAGGACGAGGAATCACGAATGGAGCCAAAAGACACATACTCAGGCATTTCTTTTGTCACTTCACCTTGGTTTGTAGGACTAGTTTGACGAAAGCTCCCACTACCACACGTTATAGATTTTCTATGTGAACAAGACGAGGCACGACTGAGTGAGGCTTCATCAGAGATTCGGGTGTTACCGGGAGTGTGGAATGTATCCATCGATTTCTTGAAAAAACCAGAAACTTTGCGTCCAGCCGAGTGCAAATTTTCAGTTGTCGACTTGATTAAAGGCGTGAAGAACTCGTTAGCATTAGAAAGAGAACGAGGTGCAGAAGATACAGGCAAACTAGCAGATGGTGTCAGATTTTGAGCCAAACCATTACTCGTAACGGTGCTCTGACCATCACCATACATAGACGGTGTTTCATGAGGAGTTGTAAGTTGCTGAATGGAGGTGAATTCCGGATCTTCCATATCTTGATCAATGTTGATCGTGGAAGGAGCAGCTGAACTACCTCCTATACTTCCGTATATAGAAGTTGTCGAGCCTAAAAGAGGACTGGCAGTACCGGCATGCGATCTAGTACCAGTACCAGTATGAATGCCACTAATATGTTCATTCCCACCACTGAGAAGAAACACACCGTATATCACCATGGAAGTGCCAAGAAAAATCCAAACCTCTGTTGAGCCTTGAATGACTACCCACTGCTGGTAGAATATGAGCCCATTCGCTATGCTGATTATATTATAGATGCAGAATACCAACGGGTACAGCACTGCAGTGGATACATTTCTTAAACCCTGGTTGAGGAAGTATAATTGTGCGAGACAGAGAAGGAGGAAGACCCCCACAATACCGTATATAACGGGGCTGTTCAACGTGCTTAGTCTGTGCTTGTAGAAGGTATCCACTAAAATATCCAAACTAGATTTAGCCAAAAGCAACGAGTGTGCGGATAGAATTCCGGAAACGCATCCATAGAGAGCACCCTGATACTTGCATAGCAATTCATCAGAATATCCAAAGCAGATTCTGCCAGTGTTAGAGATCGCTGATTGCAGAAATGATGGCAAAGAGACAGAGCTCAGCGAGGGTAACGAGACTTTCCAAGAAGAATGTGTGGACTCAGCGTCATGTGATTCAACATTATTATCAGCGAGGACAATCCAAATCAATATGACGACCACAATAAACAAGTTTAAGAGTGCCCAGACAATGAATGCATGCTGCTTGAGGAGCTGAACAAATGTATGTAAGTTTGTATCTGGCTCTGTCACTTGACCACCAAAAAATGCAATGAAGAAAGCTCCGATACTCACAAGGATGGTGCCAAAAAGTGAGTTCAGAGTGAAAGGTTCATGGAGTATTAGAGAATGGAATATGGTATTAAAAACGAGTCCTGTAGATTGTAGAGGGGAAAGGACAATCAAGGGAAGGTTGGCCAGTTGAATGGTAGAACCAAAGACGTTAGCAAATATGAAAAGAAAAAAGCCGATGTGCCAAAGAGATCGTCTATAGGGAGATATTGAAGGACCCTTGAAATTTTCCAGGGTCTGAGACAGAAGATGAGCTTTTCTTTGCAATATGAGACCAATTGATTGGCATGCAGACGATACCACTGCAGCAGTGCAGCCAACAACAATATTTAACTCAGATGCCTGAATTTGCACGTAGCTGCTGAACACCGATATCATAATAAACGGAAATCCAGCATAAGTGGGAGGAAGAAGATCAGCGTGGAAAGATGAGGTCTCAGAGCTGGCTTTATCAACTCTTCAGCCTCACAGCCATTGGAATACGATGCACCCGTGCACCAGTGAATTTAGAGACGAAAGAAGAAGATGATAATTAGAAAAAAAAATGTTGGCAATTATGACCATTACCAAAAGAGGAAAAACATCAACAAAGACAATCTAATTTAGATAGGAAACTGCAAAAAAAAAAAGAAGTTTAGTATAAGGAGCTAAAGAATACATCCAAATAGTATTGAAGTTACACAATTGTTGGTCTTTTTCGGTTCTTTAGAATTCATTCTCCATTTTTGAGCGGGCGAGCATGATGAGTCTTGAAACGTGTCTAGAAGACATTATTTCTCGAATACATTCGTCAGATCCACTTATATTGCATAAAGGACTTGAGCAGATAGATAAGCTATTATATGATTTCTGTGCTCTGGCCAATTCAAACAGCCCCAAAAAGTCGAAAAGAAACAATGTGAAATATACACGACATCGATATTCGCATTCATCTACATCATCTGCAGCGTCATTGTCAGGATCAGCGATCAGCTCTTTGAACGAGCCATCGTTGGACTCGCCAGGAGCATCGTCTTCGTCAAGCTCATCTTCACCTTCACCTTCACCATTGACTTCACCGGAACCATCATCACTGGCCACTGCTGAGGATAAACACAATAATAAAAGATGGAGAGTTCCTGGAAAGAACGATCCCGTCTTTGGAGAATATATAAAATTGCAGGACAACTTTCAGTACAACATAGTGTCCCAACTATTGGGAGTACTTCAGAGCATCCTGAGATCGAATATGAACGAATGTTTGGTCGCAAATATATCGTTGCTTCTGAAAAGCCTTCAAGGATGCCTATTAATACATCCCGGATCGAGGAAAGAGTTTCAACGAGAGTACAATGTTAGGCTACTATTGGATATATTAAAGCCGCAGATGGACAATAACATATTAATTAGCTGTGTACCTGTTTTAGTGAGTTGTATGGTACGAAATGTGAAAAGCATTCGGCTATTTGAGAAGTTGCAGGGACCTCTGATTGTATGCAGTCTTTTAAAGGCCAAAGCAGAAGAAGAACAACAACAACAGAAAGCGGAAAAGGACAATTCATGCAAAGAAGTTCAGGTTAAAGTATTGGAGTTTTTATTCTTTTATTTGATTCCCGAGTCGCATACGACAGAGAACGCCGGAAGTCACAAAACAGGAGGTATAATGGGTAAAGATGGAATTTTAAGACGTAGCATGGAAAGTAAAGAGGAGATCTTGAACGATTATTTAAACAGGGAGGTTACTCAAAGTTTGGTCACCGAGCTTTTGGAGAGTAGACCATTTGGTAGGATGAACATGGAGTGGTAATCAGTGTGTAATAATAAAACGAGTGCATCATGTGACATATTATCACATGTATTCCGACTGGTGTCCCTTATCCGTTCTCGGAGTTTGGAGTTTGAAAGTTTTTTATGACAGGAGTAACGTATAGGGACGGATTAGGGTCAGAAGTAATCCAGTACAAGGAACAGAACTAAAAGAGAACCAAAGGAGAACTGTACAAAAATGGAAGAGGAACTGAGGAGGAATTGAACAACTCGAAGATAAATCCAACTCAACCTCCTTACCTTTCTACTATGAATCATCGCATCCCTGATCGGGAAAGCTTCGAGAGTGAAAAAAAAATTAAGTTGAAGGCCGACACGCAATGCAGCCCAAAAGAGTAGATATAAATTCGTCTCCGAGAATTTTCACAATAGGAAGGCATTCTTAAGTAAGTGAATCGTCTACTTATCCGATAAATTTTGCCCAGTCATTACCTTCCTTATCACAGTCGATATGTTTTCCCAAATTTCTAGAAGAGCGTTTGTTCCCTTTGTTCAGACATCTTCTCAATTGAGCAGAAGAGCAATGGCTACCACAATCCGCGAACCATCACTAACAAAGAAGTATGGAGGAGTTTTTACAGTGACGTTAATTCCTGGTGACGGTATTGGTAAGGAGATCACGGACTCTGTCAAGACCATATTTAAGGCGGAGAATGTTCCTGTTGCATTTGAGACTATCGAGATGTCTGGCTTGAGCGCCAAAGACAGCACCAACACTCAACAGCAGATCGATGAGGCCGTTCGTTCTTTGAAGAGAAACAAAGTTGGTTTAAAAGGTATTACGTACACTCCTACGGATCAGTTCCACAAGTCGTTGAACGTTGCCCTTAGAAAAGAGCTGGATATTTACGCGTCCTTGGTTCTCATCAAGAACATTCCAGGTGTTCCAAGTAAGATGCATGATGTGGACTTTGTTCTGGTGAGAGAAAATACCGAAGGCGAATACTCTGGTTTGGAACATCAGTCTGTTCCGGGTGTTGTTGAGTCATTGAAGATCATGACCCAGTACAAGACGGAAAGAATTGCACGGTTTGCCTTTGATTTTGCAAAGAGAAACAACCGTAAGATGGTTACCGCTATTCACAAGGCCAACATTATGAAACTGGGTGATGGCCTATTTAGAAGAATCGTTAAAGAGGTGGGTGCTGCTGAGTACCCGGACATTAAGGTCAACGATCTGATTGTTGACAATGCTTCTATGCAGGCAGTGTCGCGTCCTCAGCAGTTTGACGTTATGGTGACTCCAAACATGTACGGTGCTATTTTGTCTAATATTGGTGCTGCCTTAATAGGTGGTCCCGGCTTGGTTCCCGGCGCTAACTTTGGTCGCGACTATGCTGTGTTTGAACCTGGTTGCAGACATGTCGGATTGGATATCAAGGGTAAGAACGAGGCGAACCCAACTGCCATGATTCTCTCTGCAACCATGATGCTTAGACATCTTGGCTTGGCTAAGGAAGCTGACAGAATTAGTAAGGCTACCCATTCTGTCTTGTCTAGAGGAAAGACTACCACAAGAGATATCGGTGGCTCTGCTTCCACCACCGAATTTACCAAGGCTATTATTGATAAATTGAGTACTATGTAAGGGTATAGAATTACCGTGTTATATTACCACTCTGTTGTAGCAGGTTGTAGTCTCTCTCCACTATAGTATCTTCAACCACGACACCTTTAATTGTTGCACTTAGGCTTTATGCCTCGCGCGGCAATTTGCGTTCAGTCCTGATCCACTTCAAAATTAATTCTCCTTATCTATTGCCTTCCTATCTGAGTACATATCCATTTTTCTTTATCTCCCATCATTTGCCTGATCACAATGTCTATAACAGAGACTCTCTGCTCAGCAGATTTCTACCTTGATTTAAAGGGGAGTCAATTCAAGATCCCCATTGAGTTAGCCAAGAAGAACTTTAAGAACCTCCAGAAGCTTATAGAGAAGCACCGAATATCCACAGAAAAGTATTTAAAGCTTCTTAAAGATGAGTCTCTTGGAAAAAGGGAAAAGTTGAGGATCGTTAAGAAACTGATTCAATTGCAAGAAGTGTTCAACAAGAAGCTGGCCTTTAGAGTTAAGCAGCACAACGAGTTCATTGATAGGTTGGTTTGCCGTCTTGACCGGTTGAAGCAGTTAGAAGAGATGGAGAATCGTGCGAAATTGGCCAAGAAGGAGAAAAACGAGTCCATTGATGACTCAGTCATCAGTGGGAAATTGACAGATTTCTATAAGGATGAGATCAACTTACTCATCATTGATTTTCTTCTTCGGACATCAAAGAGTCAGAATCCATTGCAAAGTTTGGACTCCAATGCGGGCTACCAGCTTGCCAAAAACATGAAGTTGTCCCAGCTAATTGATTATGACGTTATTCTCCAAGGCTTGAGTATCTACAATGAGATTAAATTCAACCACAACTTGAAGCTGTTGGTTGCCTGGTGCACAGAGAACAAGAAAGCTTTGACGCAGATTAGACATGAGAACAATCCCCAGACGACTACAAATCTTGAGTTTGAGACGTACTTTCAGAAATTTCTTGAGAAGGTTAAGGAGAATGATTTGTATGGAGCTTTGCAGATAGCCAACAAGAACCTGGTTAACTATGCCGACTCTGTGGACGGAGAATCATCCGAGGAAAGCGACAATTTTGATAAAATATCAATGGGTGCCGCGCTACTTTGGTACAACTTTATTAAGAAAGATACCAAGCAGATGATCTTTGACAACGAAGACAGAGACAAACAGAGTGTAGACTACTACGACTATGGGTGCCAGATGGTGAATCAAATCAAGAAAAATATGCTTTCCTATGAGGAGCTACTAGATGATGTGAAATGGAGTCAGTTGGCGAATTATTTCCTTTACAATTTCAATTTATTGTATGGTATTGACCAAAGAATGCCTCTTCTCAATATGCTAAGTATTGGAGGGGCCGCTTTGAAGACCAGATCGTGCCATAACGTCTACAGAGAGGGCAGCGAGGTGTCATTTGGAGATATTATCAAGATAGGAGATCAAGAACCTGAGGTACAACAAAGCTTCTCTAGTAATCAATGTCCCGTTTGCTCGGCTGATTTATCCCGCCTTATGACTATTCTGCCATATTCACATCAAGTGAAATCGAATATTTATGAGAATCCCGTTTTGCTTCCCACTGGAAATATATATCCTAGAAATAAGCTACTCTTGTTGAACAGGAATACGCTTTTGAAGAAAATGGGGGACGACGAGGAAGAAGAGGAAGAGGAGGAAGAGGAAGAAGAAGAAGAGAGTGGAGAAAAATATGAAAGAGAACAAGGCAATCTATTGTCAAATGATACCACGAACAATCGTTGGAACAAATTAAAGAACTTGAGACTTTCTGACCCCGCTACAGGAGATTCGTTCTTTGGAGATGAGCTAGTTAAAGTGTTTCCAACCTGATCTGATGATAAGTGGGCGGTGCTAAATTTCAGAGTAGGAGGGAGATTTTCAGAATTGAAAATTTTATATCTATGAAGCTTTCATGTCTAGTTGAATAAATAGGGATAATTTTGGATAACGAAGATGGCCAAGAAGGGACGACTAGCCAGGAGGCAGCGAAGAAAGCAACAAAAGCAGGAAGAATCTATCAAGAAACGGAGAAAACTAGACCACAAGGGTTACGTTGGTGGAGGACAGGATACGTCATTAAGCAGTAAGGGACCAAAAGGACTATCAATTCCATTCGATGAAAAAGAAAAGATCATTCTTATAGGAGAAGGAGACTTTTCTTATGCCGTCAGCATAGTGGAGGAAGGATACATTAAGCCTGAGAATTTAATAGCCACATCCTTCGATACATTAGAAGAGCTTAAGCAGAAGTACCCGGAAGTGGCCGAGGCCAACTTAAAAAAATTAAATGAGTTGATGGTGAAAAAGGTTGTCCACGGAGTAGACGGAACTAAACTAATAAAAACCCTTAAATTGAGCTGGAATCCCAAGAAACTGGATCGGAATCGAAACGCAATGAATGGATTGAAAATAAATCTGGTCCTCTTCAACTTTCCTCATGTCGGAAGAGGAATCAAAGATATGGACAGAAATATCAAGGCCAATCAAGAAATGCTGGTGTCTTTTTTTACAAATTGCAAAGAGCTATTCGAATTGTTGGCTCAAAACAGGAGTCAAGGTGGGGAAAAAGGGAACAACGAAGATCTTGATAAAATTGCCGTGACACTATTTGATGGAGAACCATACAACTCATGGCAAATTAAGCAGTTAATTAGGAACACTATTGGATATAAAGTGAGACGAAGTGGTACGTTTGATTGGAAGGCATATAAAGAGTACCATCATAGAAAGACTGCCGGAATGCACGACACGACTAAGGTGGCCAAGGAACGAGCAGCTCGGACGTATTTGTTCGAACCAAAGAGAGGAGGGAAGAGGAAGAGGGTGGAGATGGAGAGTGAGAGTGAGAGTGAGTAGGTGTCCAGAGAGGTCTCTACTGCCCCGTAGGGTTCGACGGTGCGCGGTTCCTTGGACGGGTGAAAACGTTTTTTACTCCACCGTTAATTTATATAGCTCTAGCCGCGGCCTGACCAGCTATAACATCTCTTTCATCGTCACTATTCACTACATACAGCTATGCAATCACCGGTATCTGGACAGCTTTCTCCGATATTCGACGATCAGTTTTCTCGGGACCAGCTTCTGAGGGCAGTTCAGAGCCAGAAGTTTTGGAAATATCATGTGATGAGGCTCAATCCCTTGGAGTTCTATATAACCACCAATCCTGATAATAGACATAAATTCATGAGACGTGGTCCCAGCTACTATATTCAGGTTCAACTACCTGATGCATCGGATACAAAGGGTAAGGGTAAACCTGTTTCTCATACTGCGAAGGGGTTCAGAATGGTGTTTTCACAGCAACAATGGAATTCTACCGCAGCATCACCATCGTTTAGTGTAGAGAAATTGCCCGAGAGCCAGGGAGGCACATACATAGCGAAGGGGTTTTTCAACGAGCATGAAGATGGAGACAAGGAGATTCGTAATATTGAAGGCAAGGAGCAATTACAAGCGTTGAATTGGCAATTCGATAGAATCAGTGCCCCTATAGAATATTATGGAGATGAGGTGACAGTCGAGAACGGGTATAAAATTGGGTCAGATCTCAAAGTTTGTACACTCAAACAAAAGAAGAAGAATTACTTCTTTAAGAACAAGATCGATGGAGTTAAGTTGGCCAAAGAGGGAGCCACTTATTTCATAGACGAAAAACAATTGAGAAAGGATTGCTGGTTCAATCCTGTAGTGGCAGTTTACAGGCCCTGCAAAAGAGAGATGACCAGTAAAATAGTGAAGAAAGTGGTAACGTCTTCGTCGAAACTATCGAATTTGACATCCAATTCGTCTGTTAAGTTGAGACGCAATGCCGGCAGTGCGAGCCCAAGAAGTGAATCTGATACGGATGATGGGGACGACGATTTCCGAATGGAGTACACCACTTATAACGACGAAAATACTAGAGTGAAGTATTACATGTGTAAGGACGGAATCAAAGATAGACATCCAGAGGACGATTCACCAAACGACTACAAATTGGGATGGATAACCATATACGACAAGGAGGGGTATTTTAAGCAGGATACTCAAAGGGGAAGTAACTGGGAGGTAGTGTTAGGGATGACGTTTGCATATGGGGTTCAAAGCTCATTGGATCGTATTTTAAGGGAGTCAAGTATATAGCGAGAATTGAAAACTGAAAATAGATCTGATATCTTGTAACACTTTTTTCTTTTTGTAGTCTGTGCAGGTTTGCCAGATGGCTCGAGTTCTGGTATACTACTCTACTCAGACAGATACGTCCAAGTTATTGGGTCAGGACTTCGGAGCGGTTCTCAATAATACATTTGGTGAAGGCATATGCAAAGTGACTAACATTAGAGACTTGGAGGGACTAGACGTGCTGGGAGAATTTGAACTTGTGTGTTTTTTCATCAGCTCTTATGGAGATGGCGAACAATGCGATGAAGGAATGGAGTTTTATCAGACTTTGATGTCAGCGGATGACGGTTATTTCGACAAATCATTGACTCATTTCACTCTGTTCGGATTGGGGAGCTCTCTATATGATTTGTATCAGGGAGCAGCCAAAGACTTCTACGGGCAACTACTTGAAAAGAAACTCGATTCTCTCGGGCAGTTCGGAATGGGTGACGATGGCCTTGCGACGTTGACCGATGATTACGAAGGGTGGAAATTTGATATTCTTCCTCAGATATCGGAGTATTTGAGGATTCCCTACCAGGTGAGTGAAAAGTACAAAGGGCGATACAGAGTTTTGGAATTGGTAGAGGAGAATCAACTGCATACTCATTTTTCTACTGCCAACAAACCTCCTTATCATTCTGACAAACCGTACGTTGCACACATTCATGGCTTGAAACGATTATCCGCGGTCAATAAAGATTCGAAGACTGTGATTCATGCTACCATAGATCTAGACTCATCAGATTCAGGACTTCACTACACTACGGGGGATCATATAGGTATCTTCCCCAGTAATAGCGATGAAAATGTGGACGATTTCTTGAAGATATTCGGACTTTACGAAAAGAAAGATCAACATATCAGCATTATTCCTGTTGATAGAATGTCTACAAAGTGTTTTGTTCCTTCTCATACCACATACAGGCAGATCTGTAAGAATTTCCTTGAGATCAATGCCTGCTTGAGTCGGAAGATATTGAGACAAATATCCGAGTTGTTTATCTCATCTGAACAGACGAAACAGCAGTTGCTAGAACTAAGCAAAGATAGGAAAACGTTCATGGATAGAGTTGTATCCAAGCATAAAACTTTAGCCAGTTTGCTGGTTAAATTCGATACGGACTGCTCAATGATTCCATTTTCCTTTCTATTGGAGTCCTTGGGACCACTTAAACCTAGATACTATTCAATTTCTTCTTCCAGTGTAAAGCAACCACAAGCTGCAGATATTACTGTGAGTACTGTGCAATCGGAAGGGGACAACTTTGAAGGAGTATTCTCGAAGAACTTGATGAATATGCTTGATGATAAGGATCAAACGTTCTCGGTACCCATATTTTTGGAGCAGACTAAATTTAGATTGCCGTTTGATACTACAACACCTATCATTATGATATGTGCAGGAGTAGGAGTCGCGCCATTCAGAGCATTTATACAGGAGCGCACCAAGAGTACTCCTACCAAGAAAAGGCAGACTACAAACTTGTATTTATATTATGGGCTAAGAAACATTAGCAGAGACCTACTTTACCGAGACGAATGGGAAAGCTATTCAAATGATGAATTGGTGGTGAAGTTTGCCGAATCCAGACCTTCTAAAGGTTTGAGAAAGTTATATGTTCAAGATCTATTGCAAAAGGATGCGGGACTTATCACGGATCTAGTATGTGAACAGAAGGCTAGTATATACGTGTGTGGAGATGCAAAGAAAATGAATAGGGGAGTGTCAAAGACTTTACTAGAGATAATTAAGGAGAAAAAGGGTGGAATTAAGCAGGCAGATAAATTTCTAAAGTACCAGAAGATACTTGGAAAGTATCAAGAGGATGTATGGTGATACTACTATATGTCCGAAAATGGAAAGAGTGGCGTGTAGCAGGTCGGGTCGTATGTAAACTCTAGTTAAAGGGATTTGTACAATAACGTGCACAACAACTATTGGTTCAACTGGCTTGCTATTCATCTAATTTTATCCTGCTGAACGTGTGCTGTTAGCCGGATCCTACAGACAAGTGCCGAACCCAATCCAGAGTTTTTCTCAGCCTCAAATTCCCCTATGATCCCACCCAACCGGGATAGGGGATTCAGACCGAGGGCGAAACGCAAGCTAAGAAAAAAAAATGTACGAGCAGATATAAATATCTAGAAGCGTATAAATGTATCAAGACCTGCCGAGCAATACACTAGGAAGGGTCAAGTTGCAATAGAATCGGCAAGCTCAATCCGACGCTCGTTGGCCGTTTATTCTATGTCATTTAGTTCTATATCGTCAGTGGCTCTCTCAAGAGATGCATCCGATATCTCCTTCCATATTAACGATGACTCGTCACCTCTGTTAGACGATGCTATGCTTACGGTTGACCTTGTTCTTTCGACACAGGCAAAAGCTATAGCGTACTTGACCAATCAGTATCGGAAGTCTCAGTGGTCTCGGAGCCAGATGAAAAAATCGCTTCGAATCCTGAACAATGGCTTAAATGCTGGTGGTAAGATAGTTTTATCAGGAATAGGCAAGTCATACAAGATTGCCGCCAAAATCGTCGCGACACTGAACTCGCTAAGTGTTCAGTCGGCACTATTGCATCCTTCAGAGGCCCTTCACGGTGATCTCGGTATTATTAGAGAGGAGAGAGGGGACGTTGTGATACTTGTTTCTGCCTCGGGAAATACTACAGAATTGATCAATCTCTTGAATTATATACCAGGAAACGTACCTGTGATCCTAATGACTTCCAGTCGTAAGTCTCAGCTGTCCGAAAATCCGAGGGTGTCCTCTTTGCTTTATGCAGAGCTTCCTAAAAGGCTCAGCGAGAAACTTCTGTATGGATTGAGTGCTCCTACTATCTCAACCACACTCTGTCTTACTTTATTGGATGCCACATCCATCGCATTGGCTGAATTATACATGAATGACCTCGAACTGAGAAGAAGCGATTTGGCGATCGCCACCCTGGAGGTGCAATTGGCGCAGATACAATGAGGGAACGCACAATGGCATTTTCCAAATTAAAGATAGCTGCTACGGCTGTGGATGAAACCAATACAAACTCTAACAGCAATTCGATGATGAGTGCTTTGGGCAAGAATTCTTCTGAGACGTCGAATTCCAACGATGCTTGTGAAGAGTCCTCTGACGATGGTCTCAGTATCTCCAAATTGATTTTACTCAGCAAACTCAAAACTAGCAGATCCAAGACCACTGTCAGCTGTTTGCCAGAAAACGATGAGCTCAAAACCGTGAGCTTGATGGTGCTGTACGATTACATTATAGTTAGAGGAGACGAAACAGCGGACGATCCAATGCGCGTGTTAACATGCAAAGATGCACAAGATATTTATAGGACCTCGAAGCTTCAAGGAGATGAGTGGCCGGAAATCAGGTGGAAACTTGACCAGCTTTTAGAGACAATTTAAGAAAATAGGTAGCCATGTAACTAATAATGTTGAGTCTCGCTCAGTTCTCGGTTCTTCGTTCGGGCGACGCGAGAAAAAGTTTCAGATTTAATAAGCCTTAATTCAATCTGAGACAATCAGAGCTTCGTTTGTATATTCTTTACGGGTAGGATCTGGCTACAGTAACGACTCAAAGTTCTTTATAAAGTTGCTTAAACCATACACATAACAACTTGCTGACTCTGCTGCCAATATTGACACCGATCTCTACCAAATTTGACTTAACTGTTTTCTCCCAAGAGTCAGGAAGGAAAATTTTTTAAGCTTTCCTTCACTATCATCAATTACAAGTCTTGTCCTTAACAACATGTCATCATTCTTTCGTAGAGTATCCAGGGACAAGGATTACAAGGTTTCCAAGTCGGATCTCACAAACATCAGAATGGGGACTCCTGGAACCATTGGTAGTACTGGTACTCCAGGTACCACTGGCTCCGGTATATCTCTACTAAATGCTCCCACCGAGGTCGTTCAAGCTGTGCGGGCGTACATAGCTCAACTTCCTGGTGAACTAAGCTTCAACAAAGGTGATTTCTTTCATGTTCTGAGTCGGCCAGATGAAACTATCATCGAGGTACATGATCCTGTTCGTAACATACGGGGTAATGCTCCTGTTTCTGCTTTCAAGTTTTTTGAGAAACCCCATCGAGCTGCGGGTGGTCGTACTGACTCAGTAGGTACTATAGGAACTACAGGCACTACAGGTACTACAGGAACCACAGGTACTACGAATACTTCAGGTACTACAGGTACTACGAATACTTCAGGAACCGCAGGTACAAATGGTACAAATACATCCTATGGGGATCCCCATACATCACAGAATAGCTCTACAGGATCGCACTCACACCAACGTGGACCAATGAGTTTTGGCCAGTCCGAGCTGCAGCCAGTCCCACTTCCGTCCGCCAGAAGAGGCTCATCAGGCTCGTCTCTTAAACATCCTGCACCATTACCCTCACTCTATGGTGTGGTACGATACAATTTTCATGCCGAGAGACCGGACGAATTGGAAGTCATAGCAGGAGACAGCGTTATATTATGTGCTCATCACGAATACGAGTGGTTTATAGGTAAATTCCTAAACAAAATTGGAGAGCCAGGACTTATACCCGTCAGTTACGTGCAGTTATATGATGTCAATACCAAAGTGCCCTATACAGATGTTGCCAGAAACATCATAGATAACGTGCAGCTTCCAACTGTGGACGAATGGAAAGCCATTAAAAACAGGCACAAGGCCAGTGTTCGCCCTGTAGGCCCTGCTGCCACTTATGACAGTGCAACTGCTGCTATTGCTGCTCGACAGAAACCATCACAGATTACTCCCGGAGTATCTTTTGATTCACGTAGAAACCAAGGTTCCTTTCCATTGAACTATTCAGTTTTACCCGGCACTAGCGCCAGACTTGGGTCTGCTGCTTCCAAAAGCTCCGCCACTGCTCCTTCCACCAGTCAAACCTCTCTATATGCGCAAGAGGTCAATCTTGAATCTTTTTCGTCCACTAACGGCAAGTATTGGTTCCTCGTGCGGGTGGTTCTATCTGACGATTCCACAAGATGTTTATGTAGATACTATGAGGACTTCTTCAATTTCCATCAGAGAATATTGACTGCATGGCCCCAAGAAGGCGGCAAGTTCGATACCAAGGATCACAAAGAACGAATTATTCCTTTCATTCCGGGGCCTATGATGGATGTCAGTGAAAACCTTTGCCATCGCCGGATGATGGATTTAGACATATATTTGGGAACTTTAAAACAATTGCCCGACTATATCTCAAAATCTGTTCTTGTCAATTCATTTTATGGTCTTTGGGAAGGTGATCAGCAGCTGTCATTTAACGACGTTACCCAGAATTCTCCAATTAGACCTTCCAGGCCCCCTCCCAATCTGATTATATTGGGTAACAGCAACAACAGCGGCAATAGCAACAACAACAACGACAGTAATAACAATGCTCCAGCTTCCAACGAATCTCCAGGACGGCCTCAACCTTACTTTCCTAAGCAGCGCTCACCTTCTAAAAACTCTCAATCACAAAGAGATCGAGCATCTGAATATGAGCATAGCCGGCAAGGCTCTCTTGCCAGCAGACTAAGTGGATTGGCTTTGAACCATCATAACAAGCGGATGTCATCTGCTTCATCATCATCTTCTGTCATTCTCAACAACCTTGGAAAGACCAAGACACATAGTAGAAGTCCTACTAAGCTGTCTATAAAATCAGTGCATACTCCGAATTCTGTCGTGGGTGGTATGGGAGATTCAATGAACAAGCTCAAGTTAAAATTCTATTACAAAGATGATATATTTGCTATTGCTGTTCCTGAAAACATCACTTTGACCAGTCTTAAAAGACTCATTATTCCAAGAATCGACGAATGCAAGGATCCCCAGATTGAGGACAAATTAAAGGTAATCCCGAAGGATGTAAACAATGTGGATATGTTTGAATATCTTGATGAGGACATCTTAAGATCTGACAACCAGTTAAGGGATTCACAGAGTTTTATGGATAAGGGCAAGTTTTTAGTTATAGTGTAACATGCACTATATTCATACATGGCAGGCTAGCAAGATGCATCTATCATTAAATATATAAATGAAAAACGAAAGAGATAATATATGTACATGGTCCCCAGTTTCGACTTAAGCATTTCTTCCCTTAGAGAAAGGCGATCGTTTGAAAAGCTTACTTCTCTTAACAGCCTTATCACTGTAAGCTCTGAGCACATTCTGGTAAAAGCTGGCATTCGTATCAAGGTAATGCTCCTCCAAACCAGTCGGAACAGTAGTAGGTGCAGTATTGGAAGAGGCAGAAGCAAAAGAATGCATAGCAATGCGAGAGACATTTTTAAAATATCGTTCTTTGATGAACTTCTTGTCACTGATTTCATCGATCTTGTATTGAATTTCCCATTCAAAATCGTCATTCTTATCCAATATTTTCAATGATGGAGTAGGATACTTCTGCTGGCATAACGTACCGTCAAAAAAGTGCTTGCACGTGATCTGGAACATAAAAGTACCATTCGGGTACGATTTATCTAGTATTTGTCCATTTAACCGCTCGAAACGCTTTCTTTGAAAGTTTCCATTCCGAGACATCTTTTTGATTCTATCGCTAGGCAACAACTCATTAGAGGCATTTTTCTGGGATTCAGATAACTCTTCTTTATCCTGCTGAAGCTTTTGATCGCCTAAAAGTGTCAATCGATCAATGTCCTTCTCATCAATAATATTGGCAATAACTTCTATGTCACCAGAAGTTTCTGAAGCAGTATCTCCGTTACAGTATTTGACAATCATCCTGAATGGTTTACCCTTAGATTTAGCGGTCAAAATATCCAGCAAATCCTGTAAAATCGTCAAACTCACTTTAAATTCGTGTTTGGCCATCAAAGATGACAAGGCTTCTCTTTTATTTTGCCAGTGCAGACCGATGTCGTTCACGATCCCCTTCAACTTCTTTTCAACTTTTTCCTCATCTGGCTTACCCTTACTTCGGTTGGTTTTGTAGATTTCAATATCAGAAGCATCAGTATGTCCAAAAAAGATATCGTCAATAACTGACAATGGGAAGTATTGGAACCCCAAAATATTCTTCACGTTGTGATATGCTACCAGAATACCATCCATGTTACCAATTCTTGCTTGAAGACCATATTTAAACATGACGATCTTGGCCATTTCAAAGATTTCCCTCTCAAAGCTCTCGTAGAGACCTTCAGTACGATTGATTTCGTAATTGGTGGGGAAGAAATCGGTGTGAGAGATATCGTAGCGAATGGCACATACAGCCCTTGTCTTGAGATCAAATACTCCTGTTCCCGGTAACTCCTTATCTTTGGCATCAAGTTGCGACCTCATGAGAAACTTTCCAAACTTGGCATAATGATACGCCGAGCCAGAATCTCTACCTGAAGCTTCTGGATCATCAGGCGAGCCTTTCAGATACTTGCTAAATGTATCCTTGTCCGTAGTTAGCATAAGTTCAATAACATTACCTAAACAGGATAGTATCAACTCTGTATCAGCCGATCGATCTGAATCGATGGAAAAAATAGATTCCGAACCCACCTGTTTCGGTGTTACCACAGAGCAAACAGGAAATCGGGAACTGGGAGACATTGTGGTGACGGATGGAAAAGATTTGGAAAGAAATGAAGTGTCAAGAGGACGGTTATTGCTTAGTAAAAGGTGAAACTGACGAAGAATTCCCGTGAGAGAAGAAGTAGATGAGTAGTATCGAATGCTATCATCAGCATCTGTATTAGAACAGTTATGTGCATTCGCAACTTCCAACAATTTAGAGTCATGCGAAGGTGATATGAATGGATTCACCTTATCGAACTTGAAGTCATCGACATGGGGGATATCAAGTAGACTAGGACTGAAATTGATTCGTTTTGTTCTAGGATCCTGCATGTAATGAACTCCAGGAGAGAAAATAACATTTTTGAGTTCTGGATAAACGTTAGGAACCTTATCTATGGAATCATTGAAGTTGGCGAGGGATATATATTGAGCCATGCCATCAAAGTTACTTATCCTACGGCGAAATAGAGTTTTTCCGAAAGGACGAGTAGCAGAATTACCTGATCTAGTTTTGGATCCTTTTGTACTGTGATGTAAATGTCGATTCAAATCGGAATTCTGTTCAGAATGAGACCCCTTCTTTGTCGCTATAGTTTCTATGACATTTTCTAACTGTTCGGAGTTCAAGGAATTTTGTGTGGGTTCAACAGCTCTAAGTCTCCTGCAACATACAGAGAATCGTCGCGCACCAAACATTAAAGCAAACAGCGCTGAAGTAACGACTATAGATCCAGGAAGGTGGAATGATCTGGTTGAACTTGATGGCTTTCTTTTCTCTTCTGTCATGATTTCAAATTTTTCACCGATGAATTCATAGATAGGTTTGGTGTGCGGATGTTATTGGAATTGATACACTCGTAAACCTCCCTATCAACGCGGCTGAATTCTCCCACACGCAAAAGTCCGGCCCCGGGGTGGATATGACGTAGCTCCTATAACCCATAAGGTGACCTACTAGCCAGAGCATCCAGCATGCCTAAAAGAAGCATGAAGCCCAACTGTATTCAGGATGTATTATTCGTCAGAAGCGATATACTAAGTGAACTTTTAACTCCATCTCGTTTGCGAATCGTTTCGGAAATTATAAACGATCATTAACGAGAAACTAATATAGAGTTAGACAGGGACTAATTACATGCAGGCGACACGAAAAAGAAGCATCATTCATATTTTACAATAATCTCATTACTATTTTTCCAAGTCCGTATGGTATTGGAAATAATCTCTTATAAATCTAAATGCTTGTCATTAAGTATTCTAATTTGTCATGTCCCGAGTCTCTAATGTAGTTTTATGAGATGATAAACTAAATCTGTTGAAAATTTGAAGAGAGATGCTGTAATTTTAGCATCCATAATTTTTTTCCCTTTAATTAGATTCCTTCTTTCGTTCTCCAATTTGTCTTTTTGAGGCTTTTCTTTTCAACATTTTTATATTTCCTTTCCTTTACTTTCCTTTCCTTTCAGGAGTATTTAATCTTCTCCCTTTTTTTTGTGATACCTTTTCTCATATTATTCATCGACCTCATTCTGCCACATATTGGAAATATCGAAAGAACCACCACTAGCTTAGGTACATGACATCTACTGCAGCGCCTAGTACCGGAATTAATGCAACTTCGGGTCTTGACCCAAGTCCGGGTTCAAGCCCAAGACCGGAGCTATCTAAAAAATCTTCCCCAGATTCTTCACCATCAACAACTCCATCTTCTGCGTCACCGGGATACTCTTTATCGCAGAAGAAGTCGTCGGATGTAGAGAAGCAGGAAAAGGCAAGACCATTTATATGCCCTACCTGTACAAGAGCTTTTGCAAGGCTTGAACACTTGACAAGACACGAGAGATCTCATACAAACGAAAAACCATTTCAGTGCGCAGCATGTGGTCGCTGCTTTGCACGACGGGACCTTGTTCTACGGCATCAGCAAAAGTTGCATGCTTCTCTTCCTACAAACAATAGAGCTAACGCCCCAAAAAGAGTGCGTGGACCACGGGTCACGCCGAAAGATGGTGAGATAGTTAGCGACTACTTGAATGATAATATTAATATAGTGAAAAATAACACTAGCAAACAGCTACCACTACCGAAGAAATCAAAGAGAAGGGGTGTTTACTTACTAGACAAGAAGTTAGATACTACTGAACCATCCGACACTGATTATAATACTCCGTCTATGCCTAAGTGCAAACAAGTTGAAATATCTGATTCAGGGGCAGGCTCCGGTTCGGGCTTTAAGAAACGCAAGAAAGTTTTACCTGTGTCACCATCACAACAACAGATCAACTCACCTGCGGCTGGCTCGATTGGATCGATTTGCTCAATAGGATCTCGCGGCTCGAGTGGTCACGACTCTCTCTCGTCTATTCAAGAATCTGCTCCTTCCACTTTTCTAAACTTGCCTGAAAACATCGTACATCAGGTTCAAAATATACCTTCCGAACTGTCACATCCCTCACAAGAGTCTCTTCAAGGCCTGATCGATAATAATTATGACAGTTTGTTGATGATGGATAATTCAAACCTGGAGTCTCATTTCAGAGATCAGAGACATGCTTCGTTCAGTGCTGCGGCTTCTGGATCATACACGGGTTTTCCTGAACATCATGCACGTGGTGCTCCATTGGATGCTCTGGATACCATTGAACAAGAAGCACCTCCTCAGGTCAAATTCTCTTCACCTCAGATGAAACATGAAGCGGATGGACATTTTGGGTATTTGAATTTTGCTGAACTTGAACAACTCGAGAACCCGAACTTCCAAGGAATGGACGACATAAATCTTGATTTAAGTCCCAGCAATTTAGATACTAATACCCTGCTGCAAGGACTTGCACATGAAAATGTTCATGATATAGCGGATCATTCCCTTCCAGATGTTTCCTCAGAACATATGCATCTTCATCCAGAGCACGAATATCATTCTCTTTTCAGTCATAAAGTTACTGCGTCTGTAAGCCTTGCTCATTCTGTTGTCACTGTTCCCAAGCAGATGAAACACAACTTTGAGTCTTCTGCAGAATCGTCTACTGCTTCTTCTGCTCCGGGTTTTCGCACGGTATCTACACAGACGCCAATTACAGACAGCCCCTTTTCTCCTTCACAGCAGAAGGCTATAGATGCCACAATCGTTGAACAGTTACAGAAAATTACATCCACGTCCACGACAAGCGATCCCACATCGACCGGTGAAGTTACAAAAAAGGGTCCGGAAGACTGGCTATCAGAGTTTATAAATGCACCAATAGAGAAGGATTTTCCGTCTGTCTCTGACCATATTGGATTTGGTGACTCCCCTTGGACGAATAACACAAGTAACAACGACAATTCTCCTTCTGCTAATAACAACGACAAGAACTTATCTCGATATTTTAGGTCCCGTCAACTTGATCTTTCTAAGCATATTAGTGTTACAGAGCCTTTGCAGAATTCTGTGATACCCAGACTATGCTCAGACAAGATTCGCACGTATATCGTGAACACATATCATTTGAAAGAGTCACAATTTCCTCATTTGGAAGACATGAACCATTACTTGTCGTTATATG
The DNA here is from genome assembly GCF_011074865.1 of Brettanomyces nanus. Lineage (NCBI taxonomy): Eukaryota > Fungi > Ascomycota > Pichiomycetes > Pichiales > Pichiaceae > Brettanomyces > Brettanomyces nanus. Next base: position 436,317 of record NC_052374.1, on the reverse strand, counting down.
ACTCTGAATTCAATAAGTATTTTCCATTTGTTCATATTCCATCGATGAATGTCGAAGGGCATTTGGAAGAGATTCCTTTGATGCTATCCATGGCCGCTATTGGCGCATTATACTCGTTCCATGCCCGCAACTCCTCTACCCTTTTCAACTTCTCTCGATTTTTGATTCATAATTTTATGGAGACGAGACTTCACCTTCACGAGTTTAATCACGTGCCCCTTCATATTACGCAGGCATTGTTACTTCACCTGTTCCTTGGAATGTTTCACAACGATCTAGAGGTTACGAAATTAACTGGAAGACAGCTTACATCTTTGGTGTCTTTGGCTAAAGCTACCAGATTGGATATGCCTATAGAGTCGTTCTTTCTGCCACCAGCACTATCTGCAGATATATCTACCTTGAACGATGGCTCTGACAACTCGCATCATCAGTTGAAGACATGTTATGATTACTTTATTCTTGCCCAGTCAAGAATAAGAACCATTCATGTGCTCCATTATCTCTCTGTGCTATTTGGGATGTTTACAGGCTCAAAAGTGGAACTTGTTGCTGAGGATATTCGATGCGGAACTTTTTGCGTTGTTGAAGATCTTTGGAAAGCAAAGACATGTAACGAATGGTTGAACTTAATCAAAAACCATGATCTCATAGTGGATTCGAAGTTTTCATTAATACGGTTGAGTGACGGTACAAACTCTTTTCGGGATCTCTGGCACGATTTGACCAATCTTACACTGGATAGGGACATTGGGCAGCGGAGTCTGTTGTCCCTTCTCATGTCGTTGAATAGTTTTATCCACGACGAACGACTAAAAATTGAAAACTCTTCTTACAGCGAAGGTGCAAAGATCGCCAAATGGAGAATGGACGAAAGGCCGTATATTGAGTCCCTTATCAAGTCATGGGAGACATCCTTTGTTCGTAACGGTGGATTGCTTGTTCCAAAAGGACAAAATTTGCATGTCATCAACAGAAGCTCTGCTTTAAAGTTGATACTACCTTTACTATCACTTGCCAAAATTCGCAAGTGCGTATACATTTCTCCCGTTTTATCAGCAGTTTGGACTAGAGATTGGGATGCCATGAATATCGAAATCAAAAAATTGACTAGAGATCCGGAGGCATTGAGGGATGCCGTTACTTACTGTTTGGATATCGTCAATCTCTGGATCGAGATTATTTCCATCACAAAGGACGCTGAAAAGACATCAATCAGAACACCAATTTTCTTCTTGACTTGCCTATTCACATCCACTCTTCTAATATCCGAATATTTATACACAAGCGAAGTTTGGGCCAATCGGTATATGGAGAACGAAGAAAGTCACCAGTATCTGGCCACTGCCGATAGAGTACTGTGGCTTAGAGCAGAGAGAGTTTTCAAGAAAGTGGAAAATAGCTTACTACCTTCAAGTGCCAATAACACTTCTTACAGTGAGTTTTTGCGTATCCAGGCTAAAGGCGCTTTGGATGTGGATTCATTGGATGACAAAATTGCCATGCTTGCCTTGGACCCGGAAAATGTTCAACACATTGCTGCAATCATTATTAGTGGACGTCTCAGTGCAAGATGTTTATCGTTAGGTGTAAGAATTTTGGCCGATGCACCAGTATGGCCAATCGCTTTGGTCTTTGCTGAAGCTTTAAAGGCCCGTGCTACTGCCATACACCAGCACCTATCAACATTTACGCCCATATCCAGCTCATCTACAGGATCCATTAAGTCCTAATCTTCCCGTTTATGATCTGTATTGTACAATTATATTATGTAATCTCTCGGAAACGCACCATAGATTCTTATTCATAGCGTATAATGAAGCGGCGCAAAATGTTGTATTTTTTCTAAAATTTTCAGTTATACAGATCACCACCTTGTCTGCCTTTCTATTGTCTTTTGCTTTGATGCAGAGAGTTAGATGTCCCGATTCTAAAAATCTACTAGCATATAGTCTTACTTTAAGGAAGATCTGCACGCCGAGTATCATGACAGTCACCGAGAAGAGAACTACACTTCTTCCTCAGCCCAAGGAGGAAGAACTTATAGAGCGCAAATCAGATATCATCTTTACTACCCCGCCGGTTCCTAAAGCTTCTGGATTTCAATTATTTGAGAAATTAGGCAGTCCTACTAAGATCGTAGCTCCAATGGTTGATGGATCTGAGTTAGCATGGAGAATACTATCGAGAAGATACGGAGCGGAACTGTGCTATTCACCTATGCTTCACTCCAGACTTTTCTCAGAGAATGAGAAGTTCAGGAAGACGATACTATCTCCATTAGACGGGAAGCCGGGTCTAGATAGGCCTCTAATAATTCAGTTTTGTGGAAATGACCCCGATACACTACTTTCTGCTGCTAAGCATGTTGTTGGAAGATGTGATGCAGTGGATATAAATTTTGGATGTCCTCAGGGAATAGCGAAAAGAGGTCATTATGGCTCGTTTTTAATGGAGGACTGGGACTTGGTTTACAAATTGATCCATAAATTGCATACAGAGTTGGAGATACCTGTTACTGCGAAGATTCGAGTGTTTGAAGATTGGTCGAAGTCGTTGGATTACGCAAAGATGTGTCTTAGTGCTGGCGCTCAGTTTCTTACCGTGCACGGGAGAACCAGAGACATGAAGGGACAGAAAACAGGTATTGCTGACTGGAATCTCATTAGATATATCAGGGATAATCTTCCAGAGGGTACTATCTTCTTTACAAACGGTAACATCCTATACCAAGATGATGTTCCGCGATGCCTCAAAGAGACCAAATGTAATGGAGTGATGTCAGCAGAAGGAAACCTTACCAATCCAGGAATATTTTGGACACAGAATGAAAATAAGGACAAGTTATTTCCTCGAGTTGACAAATTTGTAAGAGAATACTTTGAAGTAGTAAAACAGTGCGGTGAAGGTGAGTCCAAGAGGTGCTTCAAGACACATCTTTTTAAATCGCTCCAAACATTTCTAACTATGCATACAGATGTGAGAGCCGAGATCGCTACAATTAATAGAAAGTCATCATGGGATGAGCTGGAAAGGATCGTGAAAATGATCGAGAAGGTTGTAGAAGACATCTTCAAAAAGGATAATATTGAGGAATTGGATACCATCAAAGTGGAGAATTTGGAATCTTGGGGTGGAAGGTATAGAGATGTTCCCTATTGGAGATTACAGCCTCATTTCCGAAGAATTAATGGCGTTGATGGTAGGAGCGTAATTAGGCAGATTGTTAAACAGAAAGACAGCAAGAGAAAGGCCGATGAACCTGCTGATGAAGAGGACAGCCAAAACAAGGTAAGGAGAAGTGAATAGCTTATAAATTAGGATACTATATAGACTAAGGGGACCGCCACAATCTTCGTGGCGAAGTAATTTTAAGGTGAAAAGAAAACTACAGTGTGATCTTACTACTCTAAGCATCCTTATTTTGACTTTATTTCGATGAGACTCTGTCGTCTTGGGATACTTTGGAAAAGGACGTTTTCGTCGACCGTGGTATCGAGTTATGATAAAGGCAGACTTTCACCATCATTGATGAAACTACTCAATGATCATGGAGTAAATGTGAGTGAAAGTGATTTCAAATCTGATCTGAAAGAGGCTCTACTTGCACATCTACATAGGAGGAAACTAATAGAGACATGTGTCAATGAGGAGCAATTAGAAAAGGCCATTCAGACGAGAAAGCTTGGCTTGTACTGTGGTGCGGATCCGACTGCCAAGTCGTTGCACTTAGGAAACTTACTCCCACTTATGATTTTGCTACACTTCAACATCAGAGGACATAACATTTTTCCGTTAGTTGGTGGTGCCACAGGTGCTGTAGGGGATCCTTCGGGAAGAAATACTGAACGTAATGCCATGTCTGACAATGCTCGATTGGATCACGTGAAGAGAATAGCCGACCAGTTTCTCAATTTCTTCTCTACAGCACTTAAATATTCCCAAAGCAGAAATCCTTTGATAGAGTATGCCGAGACGGGATCGAGACAGCTTAAAGATAACTATGAGTGGTGGAAAGATATGGGAATGCTAGAATTTCTAGCCATGTTTGGCCGATACTTCAGGGTGAACCAGATGCTTGCACGTGACTCGATTAAAAGCAGATTGTTGTCTGAACAAGGTATTGGTTTCAATGAATTCACCTATCAAATTCTTCAAGCCTATGACTTTTACTACTTAAACAAGAATTTTGGAGTTGACATTCAAGTCGGTGGAAGGGACCAGTATGGCAACATTGTTGCTGGGATAGATCTAATCACCAGACTCGGCCGGCACGAGGAGAATAAGGATCAAGGGCTTGAACTGGATCTGGAACAGGAATCCAAATCGAATTTAGAATCACAACCTTCCTGCTATGGACTAACGGTTCCCTTGCTTACCACGGCTTCAGGTGTAAAATTTGGTAAAAGTGCGGGAAATGCCATCTTTATTGACCGTGAACTTACTCCTTCCTACGAGATTTATCAATTTATGTACCGTACCGAAGATGAGGACGTTCAAAGATTCCTCTACAAGTTTTCAATGCTACCCATTCCTGTCATTGACAGGATTGTTCAGGCACATGACACTGATAGAAAACAGAGATTTGGTCAGAGAGTACTTGCCATGGAAATGTGCGATCTTATTCATGGTGATGGCGAAGGATACGACAATGAATTGATCAGCAAGACACTCTACAGTAAAGAATTGAACATAAAATTTGATACAGATGAACTCTTACGTGCACTTAAGAGGCAGAATATGGTTACTACACTCACTAGAAAACAACTTGCAAAAACCAATGCCACCCATTTACTCTTCACCCTATCTAAAGGTGCACATTCCAAAAGCGACTTCAGAAGAAAGATCAAGAGTCGTGCTATAATAATTGGAAGGAACAAAAAAGAAAAAATCAATGCTGTTGATGAGATTATCAAGCGTAACAGATTGATAGACGATAAGCTGCTTCTTTTGAGAGCTGGCAAGGAGTACTACATTGCAGAAGTGGTAGAAGATTAGGCATTATGACAGCTGTGCATATATATATATAGAACTTTCATGTAAATAGAATGAGTATTTTCTCATGATCCTCCTCCCTTACTGTGCCTAAACAACTTCATGCCCAGCCATGACATCAGACACCATATCCATATAATGACAAAGTTGAGGAAAAAGGCATTAGCATAATAGTTATCCATAACCATTTGTTGAGAAAATACCTCAGATAGATAAGGAATTCTCAAGAACAAGCTGGAACCTTGGAAGCACCAACTCCAGAGTCCAAATACTGAACCCAAACCTCCCACAAACGTTATCCACGTTATTATGAGAATGACATAACCTTTCCATCGAAGATCTTCCATATACTTCTGCATTTTCTTGGAATTGTCAATTTCATTTTGGGAAGTCAGAGGTGGCATCTCTGTACTGTAATGGGACCAAATGAGCGCCTATGCAGGGAGCTATGAAGACTATATATTGAAACGGTGATAACTAAAGATGGCTAAAATAGTGTGCTCTAATTTTCGTTCGCGGTTCCCCTTGATGAATTCTTCCTTACTTGTTTAATCAAGTATGCCTAATGAAGAGCTAATCATACCTCTTAGAAAGAGACTCGCGAGGGCGAGGAGAGAAAGCGTGAATGTGCTTTTTGCCAAGATGAAGATGGATGACAATCTGCAGAAACTAATGCAGACAGATGCATTTGCCAAAAAGTTGTTGTCGTTGACTTCGTTAATGGACCCTTATGAAGATCCCAACAGTCAAAGCGAGGCTTTGAATATCATTATTTCATCACCTGTTTATGAGAGAGTGGAGGAAGAGGAAAATATATTGAAGAATACTTCGAATAGTACCTCGGAGAGTACCTCTTCCGACTATACAGATCGCTTGGTCAAACAGCTGCTCAAGTGGTTTAAAGAGGAGTTCTTTTCTTGGGTCAATAAGCCTGACTGTCCCAGATGCGAGAACAAAGATCAAGATCAAATACAATCTTTGCGACCATGGAAACCATACAAACAAGAACATTTCGACGGCAAAGCCTCTGTGGTGGAGAGATATAAGTGCCTTAAATGCAATAACATTATTGAGTTTCCGCGTTATAACAATCCATGCACCTTACTTAAAACCCGCTGTGGAAGATGTGGTGAATGGGACAACTGCTTCATCTTGCTCATGAAATCTCTCGGACTCAAAGTTAGATACCTTTGGAATATGGAAGATCATGTTTGGTGCGAATACTACTCTTCCAACTTGAATCGATGGGTTCATTTGGACTGCTGTGAAAATGCATTTGATAACCCTCTTCTATATAATCAAGGTTGGGCTAAAAAGATGTCCTACATATTCGCTATATCCGAACATTACATCCGAGACGTCACTCTAAAGTACATAGCTAAGGACTTGAATCGTACCATTCCTCGCGATAAGATTAGCCAACTCAACCTTGGCAAAGTCCTCGCTCTTATCAATCTATCACAGTTTAGTGCAATTCAAGACGATGATATTCTTTTGGAAGTATCTTCCGATCTTATTCACGACTACCGAAATATGAACGGCTCCAGTATAACACCCCAAGCGATGCTTCCTAGGCAGAGTGGGTCTGTACAATGGACAACAGAAAGAGGTGAAAATGGGGATTAGATAACCATCATACTTTATAAGGCTTACGTAATGTGAAAAATTTTAGATTCTTAGTTAATATTTTTTAAAAGGATTTTTCAGTTCTTTGATATATAGTTTTCCTGTTTAACCAAGCCTTTTTGATTTAGTATATCTTTAGACTTAGGAGAAGTTGGATTATAGACTGACTAGAGACAGATTAACTTAAGTTTTTTGTTAATTAGCAATTTTGGCTATTAAACATATCTGGATCAGTACTTTTTCAGCTATTCTATCAACAAGATGAGCTCTATCGAAAACTGCGTTACTATCAACCTGAAGGATTCCTCCTCGGTTTTCAGGAATTTTCAAGATTTCTACGCCAATAAACATATTCCTGAAGATTTTGGCATCAATAGATCCATTTCCAATTCAGATAACTTATCAAACATTTGCATTCATTTACTAGATGACGTCTCTTCTACCTGTTACTTGTACGCTTACAGACCGCTTACAATTGAGCTCGTCGCGCGATTGATCTGCAAAAGTGAACTTGAACAAAGATACCTATCAACTTCTCATACAAGTATAGTCATTTCAGGTTCTTGCACACTAAATACCATCGCTAGAATCCTTACATCTGCCAAGGAAGTCGCCAATTTAGTGGAATACTTTTTGGACTCCAAGCGTTTCTTTTATGCTTTAAGTCAATGCTCTACTAGTATATCACAGTCGGAGTTGCAGACCATTTTACTTGCTTTTTATAGACTTATTTCTGCAGACAGACAAAAGTTCATTAGATTTATAGATCCTGTCCTCTTGCACACTGCAATCACCACCGATTCCACATCTGATATCAACAAGTATTTGGCTATTTTACTTGAATCATCCTATCTATCTATAGCCGAAGATGTGAAACTGCATAACATTGAGAAGTATGTTGACAAGTCCAAGCTTATTGGCGTCTTTGATAAGGAACCTTCTTTTAATTATGAATTTATTTCTCTATTTGAAGGTCAAAGACTTTCAAATCTTTCAAAACTTCCATTTCTCTCGGAGTGTTTAGAATCTAATGGAGATGTGAATTGTATCTCTTTTGTTACAGAGGATTTGTCTCCAGGCGTGAGAATCATTGGAGGTGTGTTGGTTCCTCACATCAGAGAATTGGAGAACGAGAGACTAATTAAAACGCCATCTGAGTTTATCCCAATCAAAAAATCGGTTGATTCCCTCAGAAAATTGGCCACCCACGTTAGAGCTTCGGATCCCGTCTTACTTATTGGTAAGACCGGCTCTGGAAAATCTTTCCTTGTGAACGAGATCGCCAAGATGCTTGGTGTCGATACATCCAATCTCATCAAAATTCACCTTAATCATCAAACAGACCCAAAGCTTTTGCTTGGCACCTACACATCTGGATCTAAACCCGGTACATTTGAGTGGAAGAACGGTGTTCTTACAACTGCCGTCAAAGAAGGTAAATGGGTTCTTGTCGAAGATATTGACAAGGCTCCCAATGAGGTTCTCTCCATCTTACTAAGTTTACTAGAAACTAGAGAATTGACTATTTCTTCTCGTGGTGATGTTATTAGAGCCGCTAACGGGTTTCAACTTATTTCAACCATTTGTGAATCCTCAGATTCAGATGAGATCACGATTCCTGATATGATTGGTCTTAGATTGTGGAAGACAATCATTTTGGAGGATCTTAATCATAGCGACTTATTGTCAATATTGAAGAGTCGTTTCCCGCTCTTGGAGCATTTCATCAAGCCTTTCATCACAGCTTTTTTCAACATCAAGGAAATCTATGAATCTAGAAAAATAATCAATATGAATAACGGCGTACCACCAAGACCTATTTCAATCAGGGACTTGATGAGGTTCTGCAAGCGGTCGAATAAATTACTTTTGGATTCAGAGATAAAGGATTCAAACGACATGGTATCAGATTCTCTATATGATTTCATTTTCCAGGAAGCTGTTGACTGCTTTACTAGTGCTTTATCGTCCAACGATGCTATAAAACTTCTGACGGCGGAAGTTGGAAAGTCTCTTGAAATCCCAACAAGCAGGATCGAATTACAATTCCAGAAGACTGTTCCTCCCTTTGAAGAATACGAGGACTCCATAAGAATCGGACGTGCCCACGTTTCGAAACATCACATTATTGGGATCCATAAGAATGGCAGAAATAATCCTGGTAACAGCCGCTTTGCTAGAACATCTTGCTCGTTAAGACTAATGGAAAAGGTTGGTGTAGGTATCTCTATGTGTGAGCCATTGGTTTTAGTGGGTGAAACGGGTACCGGTAAAACTACGATCGTTCAAGAGATGGCAAAGCTTTTGAATAAGAAGCTGACCGTGATTAATATGTCTCAACAGACAGAGGTTGGCGACTTGTTAGGTGGATTTAAGCCTGTTAGCACAAAGCTAATTGCACTTCCAATTCAAGAAGACTTTGAAGACTTGTTCAGCAGATCGTTTTCCACGAAGAAGAACTCGAGATATTTGCAGCTGCTCTCCAAGTGCTTCAATAGGTCTCAATGGAAAAAAGTTGTCAGACTCTGGAAAGAGGCTTATAAGATGACTCAAGTCACCTATGATGGGAAAGAAGAAGGAACCTCTCTTGACGTCAACGAATCAGGAACCAAAAAGAAACGGAAGTTAAACGAAACGGATATATCTGTTCTTTTGAATGAGTGGTCTGAAATGTATCAAAAAGTGTGTAGTTTCGAGAAACAATTCAAGGACACTGAAAACTCGTTTGTTTTTCAATTTGTCGAAGGTTCGTTAGTGAAAGCAGTTAAAAATGGTGATTGGGTTCTTTTGGACGAAATTAATTTGGCTTCAACCGAAACTTTGGACAGTATATCGGACTTGCTTGCTGATGAAGAACTTCAAAGAAGTATATTGTTGACGGAAAAGGGAGATGTTGAGAGTATTAGAGCCAACTCTGGATTCAGAATTTTTGGCTGTATGAATCCAGCCACAGATGTGGGTAAAAGGAACTTACCTTCTGGAATCCGGTCCAAGTTTACTGAAATCTATGTCCACTCTCCGGATGAGGATATCTCAGATTTGTTGATGATTATCGACAACTACATTGGCAAGTTTTCACTTAGTGATGAATGGGTTGGTAATGATATTGCTGAGCTTTACTTAAGTGCCAAAAGGTTTGCAGATGCTCATAAAATTGTCGATGGTGCTAACCAGAAGCCTCAGTTCAGTATTCGTACCTTGACTAGGACCTTACTCTATGTTCAAGACATTATACAGATCTATGGTCTTAGACGTTCTTTATACGAGGGATTTTGTATGTCCTTTTTGACATTGCTAGATAAGAAGTCTGAGGGGATTTTACATCCGTTGATTCAGAAGTTTACTGTGAGTAGACTCAAGAATGCAAAGTCGGTATTGAGGATGATTCCACCTAATCCAGATCCATCTGGTGAAGCTTACGCACAGTTCAAGCATTACTGGATTAGAAAAGGTCAAGAGATTCCAGTTCCTCAGGATAGTTATATTATTACTCCCTTTGTCGAAAAGAATCTACTTAACCTTGTTAGGGCCACTAGTGGCAGGAGATTTCCTGTACTACTCCAAGGTCCCACATCGGCTGGTAAGACGTCTATGATTAACTATCTTGCCAAAATCACTGGCCATAAGTTTGTGCGTATTAATAATCATGAGCACACAGATTTACAAGAGTATCTTGGTACTTATGTTTCTGATGATACCGGTAAACTTTCATTCAGGGAGGGCATATTAGTCGAGGCTTTGAGAAATGGATACTGGATTGTTCTTGATGAGTTGAACCTTGCACCAACCGATGTACTGGAAGCCCTTAACCGATTGCTTGATGATAACAGAGAGTTGTTCATTCCTGAGACACAGGAAGTTGTTACCCCACATCCAGAGTTCATGCTATTTGCAACCCAGAACCCACCTGGTCTATATGGTGGAAGAAAGATTTTGTCCAAGGCCTTTAGAAATAGGTTCCTTGAATTACATTATGACGATATTCCCCAAGATGAGTTAGAAATAATTCTTAGGGATAGATGTCAAATTGCTCCAAGTTATGCCAAGAAGATTGTTGAGGTCTACAGGGAGCTATCTGTCGAGCGTCAAACGACAAGACTATTCGAACAGAAACACTCGTTTGCCACTCTTCGTGATCTTTTCCGATGGGCGGGTAGAGATGCTGTTGGATATGAACAGCTAGCTGCAAATGGTTACATGCTTTTGGCTGAGAGAGTGAGAAGACCTGAGGAAAAGCTGGTGGTGAGGCAAGTTTTAGAGAAGGTTATGAGAGTGAAACTTAATATGGATGCTTACTATACCAATCTTGAGAATAAGGATCTTTTACTGATAAAAAGTTCTGTTATTTGGACAAAGGCTATGAGAAGACTAGCTGTGCTAGTTTCCCTGGCATTGAATCACCATGAGCCTGTTCTTTTGGTTGGCGAAACGGGTTGTGGTAAAACTACGATTTTTCAGCTTCTCTCGAGATTTATTGGCAAGGAATTAATCATGGTGAATGTTCACCAGAATACTGAGACAAGTGATTTGCTTGGTGCTCAGAGACCTGTTCGTAATAGGTCTCAGCTACAGCAGCAACTCATTCAGAAGATCATAGAAGTCTCAAGCAGAGCGGGTGTCGATGTATCTACGATAGACTCTCTTTCTTCTGCTTTAATTAGTTGGAAGGAAAACAAGATTAACATTAACATTTCTGACGAGGATATGAAAGCTGTTGAATACCTTTTGCTGGAAAACAATGCCTTATTTGAATGGTCGGACGGTCCTTTAGTGTCAGCATTGAAAAAAGGATGTCATTTCTTGCTTGATGAGATCTCCTTGGCTGATGATTCGGTTCTAGAAAGACTAAATTCTGTTCTAGAACCCGAGAGAACGATATTGCTTGCCGAGAAGGGACCTGACGACTCCTTGGTGGTGGCAGCGGATGGATTTCAGTTTTTTGCGACTATGAATCCAGGTGGAGATTATGGTAAGAAGGAGCTTTCTCCAGCTCTTCGTAATCGTTTCACTGAAATCTGGGTTCCCTCTATGGAAGACTTTGAAGATGTTACTCAAATTGTTTCTGCAAAGTTGAACGGCCAAGTAAAGAAGTTCACTGATACAATTGTGAACTTTTCACGCTATTATGGTCTTCAACTTGGCGGTGGTAAGACTGATACAGGCGTTATATCTTTGAGAGATATTTTAGCATGGATACAGTTCATTAACTTCTGTCACGATGATGGCATTGATGATCACGTAGCACTTTTACATGGTGCCTGTATGGTGTTTATTGATGCGCTTGGTACTCACAGTACGTCTTATTTGGCGGAGAATGAGGAGAAACTAAGAGATGTGAAGCTGAGCTTTGTTAACAAACTTTCCGAGTTCGTGAAAATGGATTTAGCCGCTATATATTCTGAGAAGGCAGTTGTAACTTCAGGTTCAGACCATTTATTGTGTGGACATTTCAAGATCGGCAAAAAGATGGCAGATTCATCTATATCTTCATTCAGTCTACAAGCGCCAACTACTGCTGCTAATGCTATGAGAGTTGCAAGGGCATTACAAGTGAGAAAGCCTATATTACTTGAAGGTAGTCCTGGTGTGGGTAAAACTAGTTTGATTACGGCTCTGGCATCTTCTACGGGCAATAAGTTGACCCGTATCAATCTTTCTGAGCAGACTGATCTTATTGACTTGTTTGGCTCTGATTCTCCCGTTCAGGCAGGTAGAGTTGGAGAGTTCGAATGGAGAGATGGTCCTTTTCTCAGAGCTATGCAAAAGGGAGAATGGGTTCTTTTGGATGAAATGAATCTTGCTTCTCAATCAGTCTTAGAAGGACTCAATGCTTGCCTTGATCACAGGGGAGAAGCATTCATTCCGGAGCTTGATAGATCTTTTGTAAGTCATCCTGATTTCAGAGTATTTGCTGCTCAAAATCCACAATCCCAAGGTGGAGGACGAAAAGGTCTTCCAAAATCTTTCATCAATCGTTTCACCGTTGTTTATGTTGATACATTGAAGGAGTATGATTTGAAGCTTATTGCCACCCACTTGTATCCAAATATTGATTTGGCTATCCGTGATAACCTTATTAATTTCATGTCAGCTCTAGAAAAGCAGGTCGTTGTTGAGAGAACTTGGGGTTCTTCTGGCCAGCCATGGGAATTCAACTTGAGAGATACTTTACGTTGGCTCTCCTTGCTCAATTCGGGCTCAATTGCTAACACAGTGGATCCTGTTGACTTTTTTCAACTGGTTATCCGACAGAGATTTAGAACTTTGGAAGACAGAAGCAGAGTTGATGAACTATTTGAATCCGTTTTTGGTGCTCACAGTCCAAGGGATCCTTACTTTGACCTTAAGCCTTCATATATTCAAGTGAAGAACGAGGTCATCATTAGAAATGCGTTTACACAGTACACTGCAGACACTAGATTGGTCGGCTTGCAGAGTAATATTGGTGCTTTGGAAACATTGATGCGTTGCATCAAGATGTCATATCCATGTCTTCTTGTCGGTCCTTCCGGTTCAGGAAAATCTGAATTGATCAAGTATTGTGCAAGCATTATTGGTTCGAGAGTTTTCGAACTCTCTATGAACAGTGATATTGATAGTATGGATATTCTTGGGGGATTTGAGCAATCTGATTTGAACCGTTCCCTTGCAGAGATTTTGGATGATATCCTAGTGGAATTGTTGAACACGGTTTCACTTCAGATGTCGCTAGATTCTTGCAAAGAAGAGGCTGTCCGTCTTGCATTGTCGATAATTTCTATAATTGTTGATGCCAATGTTACTGTTGATTCATTGTCCTCGATGATCACTTCATTGAATGATCTAAGCATTCTTATTCACAGTGATGGCTTAGCTCAGTTTGTAAGAAGGCTTTCCACTCTAAAGATTGAATCAGAAAAGCCGTCTTCTGTGAATTTCCAGTGGTTCGATGGTCTCTTAGTTCAGGCAGTTGAAAAGGGATATTGGTTAGTTTTGGACAATGCCAACTTGTGTAGTCCCTCTGTTTTGGATCGCATTAATTCTTTGCTTGAGCTTAATGGTAGGCTTGTTGTCAGTGAATGCACCGATGATGAAGGTGCTTCCAGAACCATCATTCCTCACAAGAATTTCAGACTTTTCTTGACCTCAGATCCAAAGTATGGTGAGTTGTCTAGGGCTATGAGGAACAGAGCCGTTGAGATTTATCTTCAACCTTTAACAGAGAGGGCAACTACATTTGATATTCAATGTCTGGGACTGTCTTCCAGTCAAGACTCTACTATATCATCGAGATTGGGAAACATGGATCTTGATCAAGCCACTGGTTATAGGCCAATTACATCCTTTGTTAGTTGCTCTGATTCTAAAACAAGAGATTATGCTCTTATCTTAGACGCTTTGAACTTGACGGATGGACATTTTGAGCGGCTAGTGCTTGATTTTGCTGGTCTTGACATACTTAATGAACTTCCTTTGTTGTTGGACTCTTGTATTTCCTTACCCGAATTCGAACATTCTCAGATGTTTAGCAACACATTGGATTATCTAAACTTCTTGCATGAGAAGGGGATTCCAGATCAGTTGTTCAAAGTTTATGAAAGATCGTTGCAATCTTCGCAACGGCTACAAAATATCCAGTGCAGTTTGGCTTCCTATCAGACTTTTTGTGCCTCATTGAACGAATTTATTCAACCTCTATTGGCTCTCAACTTCAAGTTTGTGTCGTTGTCATCAGAGCCACACTATTTTGTCCAAGATATAATGATGTTCTTCGACTCTACTCAGTACCTACAAGGTGTTTGTCTTAGAGCGGAGAAGTCTAAAATGGTTCAACTCAATCCATTGGAGAGGTCTGCTGCTATGATTCTTGGACGAGACACTAAAAGGCCACCCAAGTATCCACTATACACCCTTGTCAACTCTGTATATCAGTTCATTGGTGAAGCTCTATTGCAAGGGTCACGTGCAGATCTTATTTTCATGTCTCCGACTTACTTCCAATCCATCTTTTATTTAGAGCTTTTACTAGTTCGAATAATTAAGGCTTCCGAGAGTTTTAACGAGTCTTATGTTCGGGTTCATCAGGATGAATTGCTTGACTGGTTAGATCATAACTCGGCACTTTATGAACCGGCTTCCATTAATCGGTTATCAACTAAGGTGCATAGTTTTGCATCGCAGATGAAGCTATCCCGTGGTCTTTCCATGTCTCTTATTTGGAATTCTTCCAGAGCTGATTACCCAACTACGAGCGAAGCTTGGTCACACTACCAGACCTTATCTTCCATTGGAAATAGGTTTGATGCTGTCTCCCAAAAGCAATTTCCGGAAACGTACCAAACAATCACCAAGATGAGAGTTCTATTTGTGGAAATGCTCAAGGCTTGTAAATTGGAAAGCTGTTCTTCTGATCTATTGGTGTTTGAAGAGAAGGCCGAACAGGAGGTTTCTGTACTTGAACAGATCACTGATGGATTCTTATTACAAAGGAACTGTTCGTTTACTCGGTTGTTTGATACACTTCTTGCCTTCACCGAATCCGGTATGCTTAATGCTGTTCGGGTGATTCCTTTGAGCGAGAGTATCCTAACCCTTTCTCTTTTGGGTGCTAGACCTACTATAGCGCTTACTAGGTACTCTGACATTACGGACTTATTTAAACCTTATCCGGCAATCTTTGACTCTTTGTGGAGTAAATCAGGTGATGGAAAAATGAAGGTAGACATCGTCGATGACGAATTTTTCAGACAACTCTTTAGGTCTGCTAACAATATCAAGAATTCTCCAGGTGGGCAGATTGAAAATTCTTTGAGTGACCTTAGCTTCATGCTCACTCAACTGGTGTCCCAATCCAAATTTATTATTGAAGATCATATTTCACAATTCAAGAATCTTGCCTACAAGTGGATACATTATATTTGCTCATTGCACATCAAAACGCTTCCTATAGAGGTGCAAGAGCAGGCCGCTAAACTATTTGATGAGTCAAGTTATGACGATTACGCTTCCTTAATGTCTGCTAATGGGCTTGATTCGTTTGTCAGTATCTTTAGGAACTATTTTCTTTCTTCGTTGACCACAACTTGTGATGACTTTAGTTCCTTGGGAAGTGCGTGGGTAAAGCTTGCCTTTGGCATGATTTTGTTGTACGTTCCAAATTCTACTTTTGATCCCGCTACTTTAGAACACGCTACCTATGAAGGCTACTTGGAGCTTCAAAATGTTGTTACTGGTATTCATCAGTCGTTTGAACACTTCCGTCGTGTTGCCTTCGGTGATTCTGAAATCCAATGTGAACGGTTCCTTCCTCAGGTTCCTGATAGTAAGGTACCTGAGAAGCCTCAGGTTTATCGATTCACAAACTCGTCAACTGAAGAGTTGTCTAACGAGTGGACTTCGTTCTTTGATGCATATCTTGATAAGAACTACGTGGACATGTTGGTCCAAGCTGCAGAAGATTTATCAGCAAGCTCTATCTCAAAAGTAAACAACTTCGAAATCAATTCCTCCCAATTTATCATGAGATTGAAAGATGGATATCCCCTTTTCTCAGACTTGAACGACATTCTTGTTGGATACATCTATGGTCTTAAGTTCGGTTTTGAGTTGCTTCAGAAAGGGGCAAGTCAGAAGTCTTTTGTACTTCGTTCGCCACTATGGATTACTGACCCTGTGGCCCTAGGAACTGCTTCCATTGTAAACCTTTCATTTGAAGACTCAAAATCTGTTTGTAAGAATTGTTCAGTCAACAAATCTGATGCAGATAAAACTTACTTTGCTTACCTCCGAATAGCTAACTTCCATAATGATGTTGCTGAACAGGCCGATTCAAATAGTTTCTTCAACCAATCTCTTCTTGGGTTGTACTACAGATGGTCGATGAGAAACTTGAAGCAGGAAGAGAAAGATTCTACTCAGCAGGGTATCTATAAGTTTAGTGATCCTACCATTGATGTTGAAGGTGACTTTGAGTCCCTCTTTCCTGAAGCCGGAGATCTTCTTGATGCTTCTGTCTCAAGGGACTCTAAGCAGTCTGATACTTGGGAGGATTTGTATTCTCAGATTGCTAGCGTGTACATTGATATTTTCCGTGGTAAGAAATCATCAGCCACTGAAATATTCGACGGCATACTTGCCTTGAGCCCAGAAAATTTGGCTTCCTTTGAAGCCATGACACATGCGACGAGGTCAGGAGGCAATAGTGCATCAGCTCTTCTTCTCTCTACATTATCTATCTACGATGAGCTAACCAAATCCTTTTCCCAGGATGGCAATGACTCTGGTGTTGATTTCTATCATGGATATAGTCCATTCGAGATCAAATTTGCCAATGGTATTGTCAAAACATTACAAGGGTCTGTTCGTGGGTTGTTGAAGAAATGGCCAGAGAACGCCACGTTACAGGAGTTGTTCAGAATCTCTACTGAATTCTTGGCCTATCCTGTCAACACACCAGTGTACCGATTACTTGGTAAGGTGGAACAAATATACACTTATGTGGCGCAATGGGAAGAATATGCCCACTCTGGTGTCTCTCTTGGAGATCATGCCAGCAAATTGTCGGCTCTTGTGGTGAGATGGAGGAAACTCGAACTATCGTCTTGGAAAAAGGTTCTTGAGAACGAAGAAGATAGAGTTGTACAGCTAACTGGCAAGTGGTGGTTCCACTTGTTTGAGACTATTTTGCTACCTGCTATCAAGGACGAGCTCTATGAAGAGGAACGAGTGCAAATTGTTGGTGCTGTCAATATCTTTTTATCGCAGTCCACGTACGGTGACTTCGGCTACAGAATGGATCTTCTCAATGCGTTTGCGGTTCATATTAGATTAATGGCTGAAGACTCGCTCATTTCCGATTCGCTCTTTAATGTCATTGCCTTTTACAGGCAGTTTGAAGGATTGTCTTTTGAAAATATTAAAAGCGTCAGAACCCAATTAGAAAAGGACGTTAAGGATGTTATTTTGCTGGCTAGTTGGAAAGATATTAACATTGACGCCCTAAAACAGAGCTCTCAGAAATCTCACAGAGCTCTATACAAGATCATGAGAAAGTACCGAGGTGTTCTTGTACAACCAATTAGACCGTTGATTGAACAAGGCATCAATTTAACTTCTGAGAAAGACAACTCTGCTCAGTTGTCATCATTAGCTTCTCTATCACCTGTTGCTATAGACGCGGATGTAATGAAGTTGATTACTCCAATCTGTGCCAAACTTTCTTCTTGGAATGAAAGGCAAGCCAGACTTCGGGATATATCAGTGGTCAGCAAGAATATGGAGATTTATATCAAGAATTTGAATATGGAGTCTTATCCAACTCTTCACGATTTTGCTGATAGTATTATCGAGCACGCTTCTCTTCTTCGCAAGCAGACTCCGGAAGAGCTCACCGATGACAACAAGACACTATGTAACTCATTGAAGTCTGCGAAGAGAAGACTCTTGAGTGATACACTTCGCGAGTTGAAACGAATCGGCTTGAAGCTTCATTTGACTACGGAAATTACCTCAGCTTTGAGTTCTGTCACCGGTATACTTGCCACCTGCAAGAGTCTTCCTAAAAAATCATTTGGCGATGATGTGGATAAGTACTTCTTTCGTATGTTGGACCTTTTGCCAAGGTTGAGATCTGCAGTAAGAGACTCCAATCCTGAATTTCCACCTATCGCTGCTCATAAGTGCTTAGCTGCCGCTGAGACATTGCTTTCTACTCTTGTTGTTGAAAGGGACCCAATATTTGAAGTCGTAAAGCTTTCCAAGTATGTTGATTGTTGGATTGAAGAAATCTCTCAAATCACATTTTCCAGTGATCATCGTCCAATAAGCTCTAGTAAATCTGAATTTTGTCAGCAGGCCTCTGGTGCAGCTGAATCTTTGTTGAACGGATTGCCACTTGTTTTTGAGTATGCTAAGAAGAGCATTTCTATTGCTGGTTCCCGTACCCATGAAACGTATGATGAAAAAGTGTTTGATGATGCCTTAATGGGGCTAAATCATTATGATACGATAAAGAAGCATCTGATTTATTCAGTCGACAACCTGAATGATTTGGAACAGCTTGGTAATTTCATCGAAAGTTTACGCTTAAACTTGATGAAGTGGAAGAACAGCAACGAGAATGTTGCATTTATTGCGAACTACGTTCTTGAATGGTTAGCAGAACAACCATTTATGAAGCTCACTTTAGCAAGAATTTCTGACTTCAAGACGACTACACTGGACGAGGTTGAAAAATCGCTTCGTGCACTCTGCCTGAGTATTATGCTATGCATTCAAGAGATGAGCAAAATTCACTCGGAGAAATCAACTATTAGTTCTGAGGAAGACAAATGGCTTCAGCATTCCCAAAAGCGCCTTGTGAAATACTTCAAGCTCCTTCACTCTTCCTTAATCATCAAGCAATTGAGGCAGTTTATCATTAAACTAAGTAGCGTTGAGTACTCTGACGAAACTTCTACTATCGCTTCTGCTCTTGTGGAGCAGGCGTTACCCCTGGTTTATCATTACAAGAATCTTATTTCTGTGATCGAATGCAAACTTACATCCAATTATGTTGATTTATCCACATCTGTGTATGATCTTTCTTCCTTGTTGTTTAATTTAGCTAGGGATGGATTCTGTTCTCCGCAAAAGCCTTCCAAGGCTCCAGCAGAATCAGGCGAGATGAAAGATGGCACAGGCCTCGGAGATGGAGAAGGAGCTAATAATAAGTCAAACGACGTGGAGGATGATGAGGATTTATCTGAACAGGCTCAGCAGGATAATGCGGAGGAAAATAAAGATGACGATGGTATGGATGAAGATAATGATGATGCTGTTAGTATTGAGGGAGACATGGCTGGCAATTTGGAAGAATTATCAGAAAAAGAGGATGAAGAGAATGATGAGAAAAGTGGTGAAGAAGAAGATGACGAAGAAGATCTCGATGATGAGGTCGATGATATTGACGACACGGATCCTGGTGCTATTGATGACAAGATGTGGGATGAAAATGCCGCTGATGATTCAAAGGAGAAAGAGTCAGAAAAGATGCCAGAAGATTCTAAGCCGGAGAGTGACGAAATGCAAGAAATGGATGAAAAGAATGATGATGGTCGTGAAAAAAATGATAATAACGAGCCTCAAGAGAAGAATGAAACTGAAAACGACAGTGAAGCTGAGGATGAAGAGGACGTTGGAGAGCAAGAAGATGAAGTCAAGCAGGCAGACGATGATGATAAACTTGATGATAATGTACCAGAAGGTGATGCTTTGAATTTACCCGAAGATATTGATTTGGACAGTAGTGGAGAAAGCGAAAGTGAAAGTGGAGAAGAAGAAGAAGGTGAAAAATGGAAGGATGATTTGGATGAGATGACGGATGATAAGGAGGAGGATAACGCAGAGGAAGGAGAAGATCAAGAACAAGAAGATGAAAACAATGAGGGTAAAGATCAAGAGGACAATGAAGCAGATAGTGAAGAAAAAGAGGAGGAAGGTGCAGAGTCTGAGGATGTGGCTTTATCAGATAATGGTGTTAACGACGAGAACGGTGAAGAAAGTGAAAGGGATGATGTATTAATGGATGTGGACGAGGAAAAAGACTCTGAAGAGGGTAAAGAAGAGTCTAAAGAGAACCTTGAGGGTGTTGAAGGTGACCAAGCAGGCCAAGAAGCTGATGATGATATAGATGAGGATGCTGCAGCCCAACAACAGAGTGGTGTGCAGACAGAAGGTGCGCAAGCTGGTATTGATCAAGAGGAGGATAATGTTGGTGGTGATGGGGGTTCCGCTAATATTGGAGATCAAGAGAAGAAGGATGCTGAAGAAAAAGATGAAGAGAAAGAAGAAGAAAATGATCAGCACGCAGATAGTTCTAGAGAAAAGGCTTCTAAATCGTTGAAGCAATTAGGAGATGCAATGAAGGAGTTTCATAGAAGGCATCAGGAGATCAAAGAGACTACTGACGACGATATGGTCGATCAGAAGGCTGGAGAAAATCCTGATGAATTCCAGCATCTTGAAAGCGAGTCTGCCGAGAACGAAACACAGGCATTAGGTTCGACTAGCAAAGATCAACTTCAGACCATTGATGAAGATATGGCAATAGATGATGAGAAAGAGGATGAAGAGCTCGAGAAAGAAACGAATGAAACTGATGAGGAAAATGACGAAGACAGTGGCGATACGCAAGGTGTTCATAAAGATACTACGGCCGCTGAAAATGGCATAGTAAGTGAAGAAGAGGATGAGAATGCACTTCCAAAAGACAATGGAACAGTTGTTGGGGAACGCAAGAAACAAGAAATCGATATAGATGAGGATGACGAAAGCGAGAACCTTTCGGATGCTATGCTTCAGAGCACTGATGTTGAGGCCTCCAAGTCTTTGCGTCCTTATGAGGAGGCACAGAAACTTTGGATGCATGCGGATGAAGCTACCCGGGATCTTACATCGGGTTTATTGGAGCAGTTGAGACTTATCCTTGAACCTACTTTGGCTACCAAGTTGAGAGGTGATTACAAGACGGGTAAAAGGCTCAATATGAAGCGCATAATCCCTTACATCGCCTCTCAGTTCCGTAAAGACAAGATCTGGATGCGGAGAACGAAGCCAAGCAAACGCCAGTACCAGATCATGATAGCTGTGGACGACTCTAAGTCGATGGCTGAGTCGAATGCTGTGGATATCGCATTCCAGAGTATTTCATTGGTTTCGAAAGCACTTACTCAACTAGAATCGGGTCAGTTAGCCATCTCCAAGTTTGGCGCCGACTCGTTATTGGTTCATCCCTTTGAGAAGCCGTTCAATACTGCATCAGGAATCCAGGTGTTTAGACACTTCGAGTTTGATGAAACTAGAACAGACGTGAAAAATCTTGTGGCAAAGTCTTTAAGTGTCTTTAACGAGGCCCGTGCAACGGGTGACTCGGATTTATGGCAGTTACAGATTATTCTTTCAGACGGAGTGTGCGAAGATCATTCTACTTTACAGAGGTTGGTTAGAAAAGCCCGTGAAGAAAAGATCATGATCGTTTTTGTGATTATCGATTGTATCAACAACCAAGAATCAATTCTGGACATGAGCCAGGTTACTTACGAGCCTGATTCCAATGGTCAAATGCAACTTCAAATGAATAAGTATTTGGACACTTTCCCCTTCGAGTACTACGTGGTGGTCCATAACATCAAGGAGCTTCCCGAGATGTTAGCTTTGATTTTAAGACAGTATTTCTCAGAGATCTTATCTGCCTGAAAGGGGAGAGACGTTTAGGTTAACTATTAGAATATAACTTCCATTTATGGACATATTTGTATTTTAAAAGTGGATGACTTTCGCGGTGGATAACCGGGAATGGCTTCCTTCAAGAAAATTTTTTTACATCTCTATCTTTCTGTACCCCGTGTGCGTACTACTCCAGGGGAGATGATGGCTGAAAGTGGATGTCAGAAACGAAATTTGCTTAATCAAGTAACGCGGTCTTTCGTAGTTTGGGGAAATGGAAGACGAGAGTGCATTTGTCAGTCATTGAAGCAAATCCATATATAAGGTTATGATTTTGTTGCTGTAATGCCGAGAACTAAAACAGATGATGCGTTTTCCTTTTTGTAGATCCTTTTCATTTTTCTGAGTGTATCAAACATGTCGAATTACCGCGAATACCAACGCATAATCAAACTCAATATGAATCCGATGACGGGGCTTCACTCGGGATCGCCTACTGCTGCCACCAGTCGAAGCAAGCCAGAAGACGACTCTTCTCTAGTGCAGAAGCCACGAATGAAGATTACGAGAACTAAGACTGGATGTTATTGTTGCCGCAGAAGAAAGAAGAAGTGTGATGAGAAAAAGCCTATTTGTTCTGGATGTCTTCGAAATATGTTACACTGTGTTTACCCTACTGAGGGGGAAATCAATAAATCTAGTCGAAGAAGAAGACGAAGAAGAGCAAATTTCAACGACACTGACTCCCCGAAGGTTGCTGTTGCCAAGGTTTGTTCCATTGGTATGTTATTGAATGCTGGTAAGCAAGACAGTCATGAGGTTCGCGATGATTGCATCCTTGTGAGGTCCCCTCTTTCCTTAAACTCTTCTATTCCTGCTTATCCTGGTTCCCCCTATTCGACTTGTTCCGCCTGCTCGAGTAATGGTACTAGTGACTATATTACGCCGGTTTCTTCGCCTGAGCTTAAAGCATACACATTATCTCCTATTTCGGATCGCGAATCCGATACATCTCTCTCCTCTATTGCTGCCAATCGATGTGCTTCCTGTCGAGGAGCCAAGACTGTCATCAGTGTCAAGAGTCTATTAAACTAAGTCTTGTGAAGAGTAAGGAGGGTCTACGCTATCGCTCTACTTTCATCTTTTGCTACATAATTATAAAACTGATATGTACTTTTTTACCCATTCCTTCTCTCTGTCAATATATTATCGCATATATATATATACCTCAATTCGGTAATGAAAGCCAAGATTGGATTTGTGAGTTCTTCCGGTAATAATTTTTTTACTTTTATTGAAGCTCATCTCTCCTGCGAACGGCTGGCTCTGCAAATAGCTATTCCACTAACGTTAACGGTTACCGAAAGTATAGCACATAGATTTTTGTCCGTTTAGAAGGCGGCTCATTTGGTCGCCGCTTTGGTCTTTCTCTTATAATCTGCTAGACTGAATTTCTTAACCACCTTGGGTCTCGTAGGGTTTGTATCCTGTTTCGAAAGTTTGGATATACCAGATCTTTTGGTACCTTTAACTAGCGGTATGGTTTTCACTTGTTGACTGGCATTTCTAATCGTCAACTTGTCCAATTCTTCGGCTTTGATCGGGAAAGGTGTGTAGAGAGGCACATTCGCGTCCTTCACCTTTATCGTAGGCTTGGTCAGTGATCGAGTAAGATACTGCTTCATTAGCTGATACTTTGGTGGTGCCATAGCCATTTCAAGCATCGATTCCCAGGGAACGTGAATGAATCCCATATGATCGGCATCCGTTTGCTTCCAACCTGGACACACGGTAGCAGATAGGGTGGAAGCACGAACTGGCTCGGGTCGCTCCTCATTATTAGCCTCTTTTTTCCTCGTAACAATAGACCTGCTGATGATATTCTCTCTAGACTTCAAACGATCCTCGATTGGATCGTATGTCTGGTTCGGAGTAGGTGAAATAACTACTTCTCCTGTTTTACTTACCACTGCTGATGCTAATTTATTCACCTTCTCTAGCAAGCAAGTACTCGGATCGGTGCATGCACAGCAGGCTATGCTGCTTATAGCATGAAACGAATTGATAAGTTTTGTGCGTGCTGTCTTGCCCAATTTCTTAAAATTTCCAACCTCTCCTCCAATCTGATTTATTGGGTGATTCTCATCCCATTCCCATGGTAATGTCAACTCATCACCAGCAGCGATACTCTGTGATGCAGTCAACACAAACACACATATTCTCCCCCCTATGATAACTGTTCGGATCTCACAGTTTGGACGACACGACTTGCGTGCGAACCGAGTGATATTACCTACTGCTCTTTCATCGATTACTAGGGGAAGATGAGGAATAAAGAAAGCATTTGGCTTACAACATCCAAGAATCCAATATTTGTTACTCTTCTCTTCCAAGTAATCTTGCATCAACTGGAGCCCGCCGTACATTGGAGATATAAGCTGGCCTTGGTTCATGGGTCTGGTAGCACGTAGTCCAATCTTAGAGATACCCGTGAACTTGCTTTTAGGAACGTCGGGTGGTAATTTCACCAAAATAGTCGAAGGCCGCACCATCTTCCTACTGAATTCGTCAATGCTTCTAAAACTCAATACTCCTTCCTTGCCTACAATCAAATTAGGCATTCTTTTCATCAACTCCATTATCTTACTACTGGAATATTCATAGTGGGAAATATTCACGTAGAAAGTCTCGTATCGTTTTAAGGCAAACCTTTCTTCCTCTGGTGTCCTTTTTCTTTCCTTGGTTGTACTATCTTCGATGGTTCTTTTTGATTTCCGATTGGACTCTTGTGTTGGCGTTACATTTGCAGGCTCTAAGGGTGTGACTATCTTTTCTGTGTCTAAGTTTGTAATTGTTGCAGCTGTTGTGCCTATGCTTTCACCTACACTGGTGTCTGCAGATACCTGCTGCTGTCTTAGAGTGTTGATTCTTGCTTCCTGAATACTTCTAGCTCGTTCAAAATCTATACGAACGGTTCTGTCACAAAGATAACACAAGTATTTCTCTGGTGCCTCATCAACATTATTGATATTCATGCAGACAGCATGCTGCCATCGAAAGCATCGATCGCATTGAATAGTGAAACCATCATCATGACCAAAGCCACAAATACAGCCTATAATGCCGGCATTGGGATCAACTGCATATGATGGTGTTCTACTCCTTGTAGAGGGTCTCCTTCCACGCGAAGGCTTGTCGTCCTCATCTTCTATCTTGGGTTGAGTTTTCTGTCTTTTCGATTGCTGCTGTTGTCGAGACCCCTTCTGAAGTTTCTGAAGGTGATGGGTTATAGCAGCGGCAGTAGCTGCAGCATCTATCTGTGATTGGGTACGCTTTTTTGGAGATTGATTTTGTGCGTCTATTTCTGTAGTCTTTGGGAATTCGCCCTGGTGGTTCTTTATGAGTAAAGGCAGTGGAGTAGCTGCTGCTGCTGCAAGTGCCTGTGCGGCAACAATGGCCTTATTATTGGAGCCACTTCCACTTGCCAAACCGGCTGCAGCAGGTCCTGGTGATGTGACATGATTCAGATCTGTAGATTCTATATATGGCATATTGTGGGTGGTTGGCTGCTTGTTCGCAGGTCGGATGGAATTTTCTTCATGGGTTCCAGGAGAAACAGGTGCTCCTGTTGAGCCTTCTGAGAAGCCCCTTCCAGACAAGATACTCTGTGCAGTTCCAGGAACTGGGCCCTGCAATGTTCCTATCATGCCTGGCACTGAAGAGACCGTTGACACGGGCATTACTGGACGCGAATATCTCTGTGACTGATTAGAGAAAAGCATCAATAAACCTGCAGCCTCTTTATCCCCCATCTCAGACGTTGCATTTTGAACTGGTTGAGACATGAGTAAAATATTGGAAAAGAGATGCAAAAATAAGGATGATTGCTTTGCGAAGGCGAGTTAAAGCCAATGTTGAGTAACCAGCGAATATGGTAATATAAGAGAATAATAAAGGTTGAAATAAGACACAAAATAAAGGATAGCAAATACCGACAAACGCTAAACGAGATGATAGGACCAGAACGAAGTGAAAACTTAATGCAGGATAACAAAGTAACTTGTTGAAACTATTCTCCAAAATATGTTATACGAGAGAAAATTTCAAAACCGTTTGGTCGTTCGTTCTCGCCGGCACCGATCTAATAGTTTTTCGGTGCGTGTCAATATGCCAAATCAGACTGAAGGAGGTTATGCCGGTAAACGAAATCACAGGGTTTTTTTTGTCCCCCTGCCGAGTTTTCAAAATTTGCCCGGCCTCGCTCCGCTCAACAATTCGATTTGAAGAAAAACAATAAATGAAAGTTTCACCCATAAGTTTTGTTTCTTTTTGCTCTCGGTGTTTGAAAAGATTAATGAGATTTCCCAAAGGGGAAAGAAGACAGAAAAAGCAAAAACAATTGCAAAATGGCAACTTTAGAATCTATAAAGAAGAGTTACCAAAATTGCGTCCAAAACAAATTACCAAGAAAAAATTACCAAGAAAAAATTTTGAAAATTACAAGAGAATTTTAAATCGAGATGTAGAAAAGAATTAAATAACAAAATTGTAGTAAGTTCAGATTTAGGTGTGAGAGAGAGAGTGAGAGAGACCTGTTAAATCTGCGATATTCCGGGTGTTTACAAAATTTAGTTAAGAAAGTGTACTTACTTGATCGATCTACTTTCACAACTCATATTATGGCTCACAGATTATTAGTTCAAATAGTTTTTACGGGTGCTAAAGTGTTTGGAAGGGCATTCACTGAAGCTTACAGGCAGGCAGCTGCTGCCACTACAGCACAACAGGCTGCCGGTAGTACAGGTAGAGCCCGAAGAACTGCAAGAGATTCTGAAATCTCTTTGGATGAGTCTTGTAAGATTCTAGATATTGAAAGGACGGATATGTCACTGGATAAAATGCAAAAGCGGTACCAGTACCTTTTCGATGTGAACTCTAAAGAGAGTGGAGGATCATTTTACGTACAGTCAAAGATTTACAGGGCTATGCAGAGAATTAAAGATGAGCTTCAGGCGCAGAAGGAGGACGCAGAAGCAGATAGCTCCAATCCCAATGATAAAGGAAAAGAAAGTTCACCGTGATCAACGACTCAGCCAACTACATGTAAATATATACATCACATCTAATTTACTACGAATATCTCCTGTTACTATCAGCTATTACGTATGTACGAACACCATTAGTTGGACAGAACCAATAGACAATGACAAAAATGTCACCACCCAGTGATACCATTAAAGGTATCTGGAACTATCGTATCTTCCTAACGCATTACTTTGGGTCTTAATCTAAGAACGTGAAACGAGATACTAGCCGTGACTTCGGTGTTAACAAAGTCGACTAGCTTCTAGCTGATTGGAATCGGACCGGCGATGCCTAAAACAATCATAACGACTGAATATCCGATTTCAAATGGTCCTATATAGTAATTAATAGTAATATTAACCACTACTGATGATTAGTTTCATGAGTTAGAAAATGTGAAAATTTACGCCAGATCCTTCTCTATTTATATTAATGGAAAAAAAAAAGTTGAGAGAAAAATTTAACTGAAAATTTTTATTAAGGGTTCGGGACCACTGCTTAAACGCCAACCATGCTGAAGATAGTATTCTCCTGTTCTTCCTCATCGCCTAGTTGAACGACTTTCGATTTTGCTGTAACTGTATCACTTTGTTTCAATTCTTTATTTTCCTTAGTTCCTTTCTCACCCATGTAGACTGGTTTGGTCCATTTAGATGCATCCGATTGGTAATCCCATACATTATGACTGTTCTCCTCCAATGTTTTTGTCTTCTCGTCGCTTACTCTAGCTTGGAGTCCCTTTATTTCCTCGTCGTCACTAAGATCTTCGGCGATCTCTGTAGGTGCGTCCACCTCTCGTATAATCACCTTTCCATTTCTAATAGACATGTCCATCACTCGCTTGCCACGACCAGATCTTCTGTCGTCCGCTTCCTGCTGCTTGCGCAATTGCTTCTGCTGTCGTTTCAACTGAAGTGCCCTTTCCAATGGTGTTGCCCAGAGATTATTTGAAGAGGTAGGAGCGTCGAAATCAGATGCTTGATCGATGATCTTAGTTCTTTCTGCACCATGTAGCTGGAAATCCATAAGAGTATCTAATTGTTGCTGTGCACGTACTAGTTCTTCGTCTTTATCTTTCAGAGAACTGTAGTAGTCTAGTTCCCTTTGGACCTCCTCCACTTCTTCCTGCTTCTGCTGCTTTAGCTCCTCTTTTTTTCTCTCTAACTCCCTCTTTCTTTCTACTCTTTTGAATGCCATTTCCTGAACTTTATAGTTATTCTGTCCCGTCGAGTTGATCGATATTTTGATCACGTTCTTTCGTCTCCTCATATTATCATCTTGATTATTAGATCGTTCGTTTTTATTACTCTTTCCTTCTATCTCTTCCTTCTCTCTGTTCAAAACCTCCACAATTTGTAGTCTTTCTTCATTGTTCAAGAGCTTCTTACCACAAAAAGAACACGGCTGAAACCCCTCCTTGGCACAGATGATCTTACCACAGTTAAGGCAGTTGGGAAACATCTCAAATAGTGGGTGTCGTGTAGCGTTGCAATTGCAAACACGTACTACCCGATCGCTTTCCCCCCGGTTTGTCTCATCTGACACCTCGAGTTCGTTTAACGCAGCATCAAGGTCTTTCAAACTATCCAATGTCTTCTGGGCATCTTTCTTTTTCATTGAAACCTCTTTTGCAGCTTTTGGTGTTTGGTCTATTAACTCAGAAGTACTTGTTCCTTGTACCGAAGCGTTTCTCAATCGCTGATCGTGCTGACCCTTGGACAACGTACTACCGGTTGCGCTATTCACCCAACCAGTGTTATTCTTTGAAGGTTGAGACAGTTTCTTTTCTATTTTAAGTTTGTTGGGATCTCCAAAAAGTATGTTAGAAAGTTTCGTTATGAAATCAAGAGCCTTTGGTGATTCCCCTAGTAAGTTTGTGAAATGCTGTCTCACTGCCTCCCTCGTTCGGAGTTCTGTAATCGCGTAATTCACCATCTGAGATATTGTTTGTTCATCCAACGGCAAAATCTCATCAATGGCCTGTGTAGCGTATGCTTTTATCTCGTTGAGAGTGTATGAAGACATCTCTAATTTATGTCCTTACAGATAAGAAAGGCAAGCCATATCAATCCATAACCGAAGGTAAAATGAGCTTTAATCAAGGCGCGCTTAGAGTAATTTTTTTTTTACCTTTATCTATCTATTTGAACACTACTATCTTCTTCGTTCAGCGCTTCAGATATGAACAAAGAGCAGCAGTTACAGCAAGATTTAGTGAAATTGAAAGATGGTATTAACAGCAAACGTCAAGAAATCAATAAACAATTGAAGTTAAGACAGCAAGAACTTAGTAAGCAACAGGATATATTGAGGGAACGTCTGAGTGGCCACACGGCACCTAAATCAACGATATCCAAACGGAAGAGGATCAGCAATAGTGAGAAACCCTCTGCAGCATCCTTATCATCGAGCAAAAAGGCACAAATAGAAATTCGCAAATTGAAAGCCTTGGGAAAGGCTAAGAAAGCACTCTTCAAGTACATTTACCAAAACAGAATCAAGTACAATTACAAAAATCGCATACTAATAAAAGGGCTGAAGTATGTGCCAATTCATGGCCTAAATTCTTTAGCGCTTACGTCAACTGAAAATGAAGATACACACAAAGAGCTTACTAGCATTGATGATTTAGATTTATGGGTCTCTTATCAAGGTAAGAACTACGTTAAGGATTATAGTGGGAAATACAATTTACAGTCTAGAGATTGGATTATGAACCCCCCTAGCGAAGACTGTATCTATTATATGAGGGCAGGACACTGTGAGAATCGTAAATGTAAGTATTTGCACGATCCAGATCATGTGGCTCTATGCCCTAATATCTTGCTCTCGCAAAGAAGATGTACGAAGAGTCATTGCTGTATGTCACATAAACCATCACAATTCAATGCTCCTTCGTGTAATTTTTTTCAGGAAGGTTCATGCACAAATGTTAATTGCATATACTCTCACAAATTAGAAAATGGGTCTGACATTGCCATTTGCAGGCCGTTCTCCATGAATGGTTACTGTAAAATGGGTAGAAAGTGTACTTACAGACATTTTTTTGACTGTCCGGATTTACAAGAATATGGTTATTGTATAAGAGGCAGGGGCTGTCATTTAAACCATTCATTTTTACTCAAGACTGGCCAAGAATCCCTCGAACCGATTAGAAATACCGATAACGACGATGTCGTCGTTTATTTCGATGATAATAAGGATCTCGATAACCCTACAGATTCTTTGGGTGATGTCATGCTACGTACATTAAGTACATCTGACCTCAGCTCTAAAGACGGTGATCATATCCAACAAGATCAGGTGGACACCAATTTTTCTACCAACGCTGACTTTGTCTCTCTTTAAGGTATACTTTCACAATCATGTATTTTATTTATGTATTTATGTATTTATGCAACTAATAGTTTAGCAAAGAATAGTAGAAGATCTTACTGGGTTGTCGTCCAGTCATAGAAACTGTTTTCGTATTCATTCAAGTTCTGGTCATAGCTGTAGGAAAGGGTATCAATCAAGTTTTGGTTTCTTGATCCTTTTATTATGTCATGCTCGTTGTTGTACGAAGAGATATCCACAGTGGGTAATTGTGATTCGTTCCTGTTAGACAAGTGATGCTTCTCCCTCAAAATTGCTGAATCCTCTGGCGAAATCTTCTCTATTGGCGTCGTAGCCAATCTTTCTCCATCCGTGTTCTCGAATTCAAGAGCTTCCGATAATCGAGATTTCAGGGAACTATTGATACCAAGATCGAAGTAACCAGTTTCTTCCGATCTGCCTTGAAATTCTTCATAAGGCTCTTCTTCTAACGAAGGAACACTTTCTTCTTCTGTGCTAATGCTCCTTTGTACGTCGTTGGACGATTCGCTCTTTTGTTTAAAAATACGAAACATGTCCATAGTGATATGAGGCAGCCTTTTGAGCTTGGTCTGCCAGACCTCGGATGGTTCCTGCTTATTTTCATCATTAAAGATGGTATCTGAAGTCACTTCTGGTAGTGGAATCTTCGTTGATTCTTCATTATCGAATTTGACTTCCAAATTTGTCAAAGAGTTCTGGAAATCCCTTCTCACCTTATTCAATTTCGCATCTTCTGTCCGGAGAACGGTACAGTCGAAATATGAACTCTGCGCAAGCTTTTCAGCAATACCTCTCAGCTTTGGATCCCAAAGCAAGCATGATTGAATGACTTTATAAAGTTCGTGACGTTCTGATCTCTCAATATCTTTTCGAGGGAGGACATTATGAATGGTGCTTCCCGGTAATTTTGGTAGGCAGAAGCCTAGATTTGAAGCCAATAGTTGGGCATCCTCCCAATATCCACCAAGAGGAGGTGTGACGAGAAGGTCTAAATCATCGGAGGATGTCTTTTCTGGATATCCGAGCAACTCCAACACTTTCCAGGTTTGATCCAATTCGTTTTGCCCTGGAAGAAGTGGGGTGAAAGTTGCAGCCTCTACCGCGACGCAGCCAAAGGCCCAAATATCTACTGGAAAGGAGTAACTCTTGTTTCTGAGAAGGATTTCTGGAGATCTGTACCAACGAGTGGAGACATATGCAGTAAAAGGTTTGGTGTTACTTATATGCCTGGCTAGGCCGTAATCTGCGAGCTTCACAACATAACTATCCTTTCTCATGAGAGGTGGAACGCTCTCTTTTGAGCCATAGAAGGATACGGTAGGCATGACAAGAATATTTTCTGGCTTGACATCTCTATGGAAGAAATGACAGCGATGAATGTGACGTATTGCAGCCAATATTTGAGAAAGAATACTTTTCAACGTTCCAGAAGAAAATAGACTACCTTTTCTGGCCTTCAGAAGCTGGTAAAGATTTTGATCCAAAGCTTCCATGACTATATGCAACTTGAACGAAGCTTTATCCACGAATAGATCATAGACTTGCACCAAATTCTGATGAGAAGTCACCGAGAGAATGAACTTTACCTCTTTGACTTTGCTGTAGTCTTGCAAATTTGTTAGTTTCCGGTTCAGTATCTTGATGGCTACCAAATCGTATGAGGTTTTACCGCTTTCCTTAATTGGTTCAAGTAAAGTGTCATGCGACAGACTCATTTCTTCTTTGATAATTTTTAGGGCGCTTCTTCTAACTTTGGCCATCATCACCGAGCCAAAGCTACCGCTTCCTAAGCCACCCACCAATCTGTATCTTTCATTGGCCAACTTGACGGGAAGCGACCGGGGGGTGCAATCATATGTTAGAGGGTATATAGGTACTCCACTCTCGCATCTCCAAACATGGGACATGGAATCAGACCTTTGTTGTATTTGTGACATCACAGAGAATAGGGGGGGAAAAAAGGGATTTTCTTCAATTCAATAAACCAATAATAGGTGCTGTCCGACCAATTACTTCCAAGAAGAGAAATAAGATCTTTGAGCAAACAGAATAAGGGTGCTCTCCCTCTTTTATTCAAATCTCGATCGATCGATCTCCACAAAGTATCTTGGGGCTTTTGTTTTCCTGTCTCCCTGTGTCCCTTTCTCACTGTCTCCTTGTTCCCCTTTTGGTCATATATTTCTGTTAGTCTGATTCTGAGCCGCATGCTCCCTCTCTGTTAGTCTCTGAACTTCCTGTTTGGGAGATATATTCTTTTTCATCGGCTTCTCAAGAGCGTTAGAGAAAGACTTGGAATAACTAGGATATAAGCAGTTAATGTACTTTAAATAGATAAGAGAACATCATATTGTTGATATTTTTGCTTTGAGGAGGGTTTTGGAGTGCTTTTATTTTTAATCTCCGATTATCGTAAGCTTATATCCATTCCTATTCTAACTCTCTTAGTCGAGATTTTTATTCTTCTTTCAGTCTTCTGCGGTGATCAATTTTTCGCCAATATTCTCAGAAGAGATAACAGACAATCTCAACTAGTCATCAAGGATATCTATTTTTATCGTTATTTTTTTTTCTTAACGAGTTTGCTTTGAAATGGACGGTACTTTTAAAAGGAAACTGATTCTGAATGCTCAGAATATCAAGGAGCTACAGAGGAAAGATGATAATTCGAAGCTTTCGTTACTAAAGATTGCAGGAAAATTCTACAACGATGACTTATACTCAGATTTCGATAAGGAAGTTCTACTAATGAAACCTAATGATTGTGCCATTGTACAGAAATATTCCAGAATGGAGACTTTCGACTTGGAAAATCATCCTCGCCTTGAAAAGCTTACCATCAACACTATGTATAGCGGTCATCCATTGAGAGAATTCTATAGACGGTCGATGTTGAAGTTAGAATTGAATGATAACGTCGACTCAAAGGGGTTAGAGAATGCCAGAAATCAGATTGATATTATTAAAAAGCTTCCTATCATTGTATTTATTCACGGATTGGGTGGTCAACTGTCTCAGTTTGAGCCTATACTTCAGGAATTTCGTAACTGCGCAGACATATTTGGTATTGATTTACCTGGTTTTGGCAACTCAAAGCCTCATTTACGGTGCCGATCATTTTCCAGATTGTCCTCATATACCGATGAAGAAATATACAACCTCGAATCTTCGCTCTCTAAAATGACATGGGACGATTTTCAGTTCGATGCCATAGTAGATATCATCTATCAGATCTTAATGGTCAAGTTTCCAGCCAGGCGCTTTATCATTATTTCCCATTCTATGGGAACACACATTTCCATTAGATTGATCAACAAATTACCGACTGATCGCGTTGAAAGTCTCTGCATGATTTCACCTCCGGGGATATTGGACTCTAATACTACTCGTGTCAAACTGCCGCTATTTACGCGAGTATTTCTTGAGTTGTCTAGCTATTATCCGCGTCTATTTGATCTCTATAGGCTATTTGATCGTCGTGGTGGTCTATATTCTAAGTCTGTTGACTCTTATATATATCCAGAAGAAGATGATCTACTCAAGAGGTTAGCACAACTTCGGTGGAACCTTGATACAAACTCTAAGATCTTTCTCGAATATTTAAAAGGCTTCACTCCAGTTAGTGTTGAGGAGTTATTGAGTGCTGCGTCCAAGATACACGATTCTACTGATTCGAAAATACCAAAGATTCTTCTCTGTTGTGGAGATAAGGATAAGTTGACGCCAGTCAGTAGCAGCAGTAATATCTGTAATACATTGAAGGAGGCAGGCTTTGCTGCAGAACTGAGAGTGGTGAAAGATGCCAATCATTCTGTGTTCTTGGATAGACCACATTTACTTTCCGGAATCATCTACGAGTTTGTCGTCTCGTTGAATTTGCATATTGATTGTACATGGGTGCTAAAAGTAAAGGCATTAATAAGTGGTGATAAGTGGAGTATGAAGAATTTGGAGAAGTGGAATAAAGCTGTGACGTTATCTAAGCCGTTGTTGAACATAGCCAGTCCAGACAAGCCAAAGTGTCCCTTGCTAGGCATG
The DNA here is from genome assembly GCF_011074865.1 of Brettanomyces nanus. Taxonomy (NCBI): domain Eukaryota; kingdom Fungi; phylum Ascomycota; class Pichiomycetes; order Pichiales; family Pichiaceae; genus Brettanomyces; species Brettanomyces nanus. Next base: position 402,036 of record NC_052374.1, on the reverse strand, counting down.
AAAACACTTCGTGAAACAGCTAACCAGCATAATCCTAAGATTTTTGAGCAGGACCATCCTGAAATATTTGGTATAGTTGACATAGGGTCGGATACACCATCATACGATCCGAATGATTTTAAGAGACTTCAGTATATTAAGTTCAAAACTGAATCGAAGGTGACTCCAGATGATGTCACCATAGCCAAGTTCTTGGAGATTATAGATAAATTGGTGGCCAAGAAGGGGCCAGATCAGTTCATTGTTGTCCACTGCCACTATGGACAGAACAGAACAGGATTCCTTATTTCATGTTATCTAGTAGAAAGACTAGGATGGAATGTGAGAGAATCCTTGGACGCATTTGAGCATTCCAAGGAGCCAGGTATAAAACATGAACATTTCAAGAATGCTCTATATCTACGATACGGAGAATAGGATGTTGAAAAGTTACTATGTATTATATTAACGTAGTAAAGACTAATGCGAAGGAGTAATAATGAAACAAGACGATAAGAAAAAGCGTACCATAGAAGCCGAACCCAAACGGCAAACAAATAAATGGAATAGAACTGAAGGTGAAGTGAATAATAAGCCCAATAAAGAGAAAGAAGCATTTAAATTCTAAATGCATTTCTTTCATTGAAGTGACCGTAAAGAGGTGATTCCTCATTCCTGCTTTCTATGGAATGTTTTAGTGGAAGAATAAATGGAAGACCTAGACCCACAGCTAAGTAACTTAGAGCCGCAGCTCTTTGAGCCAGTGTGATACGGGTAGGTCCTGCAAATTGGTATAAGTTTCTAAAGAATAACGCCATGTTTGATAATAATGAGCCCGCCAGCAGGAACAGTTAAGAATAAGATAATGTAATGAAAAGAACACCAAAAAATATGTTATGTATGACTTTTGTTCCCACGATCTATCTACATATATATATATAAGTACACTACATGTTTTGTTGTGCATAGTACAATAATCATCCGAGAAAGTAATCTCGTACCGCGAGAAAAGTGGAGCGATTTTTTCATTCCAACTTTTTTTTGGCACAAGTTGGCTGCAGATAATTTCCTTTTTGGGACGTAAATGCGGTGGCTTTCCTTTGAGCACTTTTTTGATCTTTTTTTCTTTTTTTACAAGCTTCAGCGCCCGGGATCAGGGGCCGGGCTTCATGGAGGAACGACTGATGGATATTGTAGGCAGAACAGATACACCAATATACTATGGTTTTAGTGCTCTCTGTTTCTGTAATATATAACCATTTGACCAGGTCTACAACTGAAAATATATAGGTATTTCCGGACAACATGTAATCTCTAAACCATAGATCGGCTAAGCTGAATTCAAAGTAAAAGTCCGCCGAGACTACCAAAACGGGAATGGATTACCTCTAAGTAACATTTAATTGGCCGGAGAATTAATAATGGACAAAAAAAAAAATATTATGCCTAAAAATAATCTGAAAGTTCATCACTGTATAGATCCTCCCAGTTATTATATCAAGTTTAAGAGGGAGATATCTTGGCACGAACAGGTGTGTGGGGATAGGTAATATCGAGACATTAGAGGACCATCGACGGCAGTAGAGTTAGTTAAGTCACGTGATCTCATTGACCATCTTGAAATGGACACTGCCTTGAAACGCGTTAGGCTTAAGATGGAGGATATTCATTGATATTTTGTGTTTCTTTCCGAGAGCTTCTATCTAGTACTTCACTTGTACCTTACACTATGCCCAGTCGGGAGATTAAATATGACCTTGCAGCAGCATCATTATTAGGAGAACCAACAACCAGTATATATTCCAGGGTGATAACCACGAATGGTGGATTGATATTATTGGAAATTCAAGGTGAATTAAACATTCCACAGAAAAGGCCGGAAGATTTAAACCCTGAAGAGGAGAAATTGTTCATTAAAGGGCATATCCCGCAGAAGTATGTGGGAGTGAATGATACCATTATTGACCTTGTGAAAATAGGAAGACTCGAATTGGATGAAACGTCAGGGCAAGCAGTGCTTTTTATCAGCACTTCTCAAAGGTTACAAGGAAAAGTGGAAAAATTGGAGCCACCGTTAGGAATTCTGAAAATCCAGAAGAATGCTGAAGAAGCGGTCGAGTTAATAGACATAATTGAGAAAAGGATAGTGTTTAGAAGCAGGCCGTTGCCAATTATGTGAGCGCATATTTTAGGTCAACGACAGGGAACTAATGTTTCGTTCTGGCACCTTTCAGGACCCTAAAGGGTAATTTTCTTGCAGATTGCTACAGTGAAGCAGTTCATGGGGATTGGAATTGCACCTACTTTAATTATTGAGGAATTCTTTCTGGTAAGCCTGAAAATTTCCCTTTTAGGAACGCAAAGGATCTATTTGACGCGACATCTGATCGGTATCATAATTAATCCTCAAATAGGAAACCAACTTTCCTGATCTGGAGTGGTCGGTAGTTGATATTCTAGTGGTTGTCCCTAATAGTTGGATAATGAAGTTCTTCTTTTGTACAACAAAGGAATTATTGGAAACTGTATCTACTTGAAGATACAGCTACCATTTGTTTCAAAAGATAGAGGCTAGCCTTGAATATGGATGGATCGTAGTTGCTAACTCCTTTAAGGATTAGTATTTAAGAGTGTAGTATTTCACTTCTTCATCGATGAAATTTCTGACCTCTCCTTTCTACATCACTAAGCAGTCCGTTCAACCTTCTATCACTACTACTTACACGATGAAGTTCTCAACTACCGCAATCATTTCTGCTCTTTTCGCTTCTGCTGTCATGTCAGCCCCTGCTCCAAATGCCGATGCTGTCGCCAATGCTGATGCTGATGCTGACGCACGCTGGCAATGGAGAAGCTTTGAGAGAAACAGAGCCATTTACAAGAGAGAGGCTGATGCCGATGCCGATGCCGATGCTGATGCTGATGCTGATGCTGATGCCGATGCACGCTGGCAATGGAGAAGCTTTGAGAGAAACAGAGCCATCTACAAGAGAGATACCAACTCCACTGCCGAATTGGGTGAGGATATTGTTGGATTTGCTGTCGCTTTCAATGATGCTGGTGTACCAGTCGATGTTGTCTACGCTAAGAGCGAGTAAGCGACTATTTCCCGCAATTGCTCGAGAACACTATTGCATTTGATTTTGTGTTCTCTTTTTTCATTATTTTTTATCTAAATTCAATACATCCTCGGGATCCTTAACATTTGTAAAGGTAATCAAGAATGATACTTGATCGGGATGTCAGCGAATTTTTTCCTTAGTGTTTTAAAGACGCGTTGAGGCACGCGATGCACTCACTCACTGGCCACCCGGCTATTGCTCTCAACGATATTTCAATCTGCATATTGGGTTCAGTTGGGATGGGAGACATTGATATACCAAGTAAGTTTTCTAATACTAGTTTAAGGTTGGTTTCATTCAATGTCAACGGAGTTAAGACCTTGAAAAACTATTATCCTTGGAACCAGAGGCCAGGCTATGATAACGCATTGCATTTCATGAAGGCAGATATAGTGACTTTTCAAGAACTCAAATTGCAGAGAGAAGATATTGATGTCAGTATAGCCAATCCTACCGATTACAAGGCTTTCATTACTGTTCCTCAATCCCGTAAAGGCTACAGTGGAGTCGGAGTGTTTGTACGTAAACCAACAGATCAAGATTCCGATATGGTGAAACGCGCGTTGACTGTCGTCAAGGCTGAGGAGGGAATTACAGGATATTTCCACCTGAAAAGAGCCCGAAAATCTTATAGAGATTGTTCAATTGATGATAAGTACAAGGATATGTGCATTGGGGGGTTTCCAGCTTTAGAGGACCCTGTGGATGGGCGGCACTTGGATAGCGAGGGAAGGTGCATATTAATAGAATTAGCGATTGGCTTGGTGATTATATCAGTTTATTGTCCGGCTAATTCAGGACTGACGGAGGAAGGAGAAAACTTCCGACTCCTTTTTCTAAGATGTCTCTTTGAAAGAGCAGAGAATTTGATGAAAATGGGGAAAGAAGTTGTCATCATGGGGGATATCAATGTCTCTCCTGATTTGATAGATAACGATGACTCGATCAATGAAGGATTTATCCAGGGTATAATAAAGAAGTCTGAGACTGCTTCTGAGTTTGAAAATATCAATAAAGCTCAAGCACTCAGCTTTAAGAATAATACTGAAGCTCGAAGATTGCTTAATAGTTACCTATTCGATACCACTAAATTGGTGGAGAATGAAAGTAAAGATAAGATTATTCATGATATAACCAGAGAAATTCAGGGACGACGACTGAAGATGTACAGTGTATGGAACACTCTTAAGAACAATCGTCCGGTTAATATTGGTTCCAGAATTGACCTGTTCTTAGCTACCTCTGGGATTGCATCGTGTGCTAGAAATTCTGATATTTGGCGGGATCTCTATGGTAGTGATCATTGTCCGATCTATTGTGATTTGGAGCTGAACACAAAGATAATTGAGCAATTGGCAAACAGAAATACCTACACTACTAAGTGCAATTGCAGACACATGGAGGCTAAAAATTACTACAGTTTGGGAAATAGTAGGGGTATTTCGTCTTTTTTTAGAAAGCCTGAGAAGCATCATCAAGAGGATGTGGTTAGTGGAAATCAAGCGAAAAAGACAAAGTCAGGCTCAAGTTCGGTGTATGTGAGTCGGAAGAGAACAGTGAAGAGTCAGAGGAGTCTTACAAGATTTTTCTCTATCATAAAAAAGACCCCTACAGAAAATGATTTATATCTACCACCTTCATCTAGTGGATTATTTGTTGGTGATTCTGATGAGGAAGATGAACCGGATAATAATCAAGAAAAGCACAAAAGCTCTATAAGTGCCACCGAGTTCAGAGATTTGTTGAGGACCAGTTCTTTTTCTTCGGCCCCGTTATGCTCTCATAATGAAAGATGTGCGTTGAGAACCGTCAAGAATTCAAACAGTGGTAACGTTGGCAAACGATTTTGGTGTTGTTCCAGACAAACCAAGAACGAGACGTGGAATTTTGACAAGAAGGGTCTTGCCGATGATACTGGTAAACAGTTGGATGAGTACAATTGTGGATACTTCAAGTGGGTCGAAAAAAGATAAGGGGTTGGATTCGAGAGCATCGAGCATCGAGCTTTGAGCTTCGAGGATGAGGATGAGGCTGTGCAAACAAAAAGATTTCATTATATTTTCTTCTTCATTGACACTTCTATTAATCACTTCTTTCTTCGATAGCTTTTAATACAACGATGGCTATTGGAAAACAAAGTACAAGCAAAACAGCTAAGAAAGAAGTGATTGAAGATCCTGGAAGAGGTGCTAGGGTCAGTGGAAAGTGGTGGAAGAAAGAGAAGAAAGTTTTCAGAATAAGGTCATTAGGAGTGCATAGTTCCTGGAAGGACAGAGAAGAACAAAAATTAAAAGACGGGCAATTCAAGGCCAAACTCAAAGAGCTGAAAGAAGAAAAAGAGGGCGAGAGAAAAGCCAAGATTGATAGAATTAAAGAAAGAAGAGAGAAGCAGGAAGAGAAGGAAAGATATGAAAGACTTGCCACTAAGATGCATAGAAAGAAGCTTGAGAGACTCAAGAGAAGAGAGAAGAGGAACAAGATGCTCAGTGAGCGCTAAGGCATATTTAATAGAACACTAATTGACGAGATAAATACAGGTTTTTAAAAAGGTTAGTTAGAAATGTATAGGCCATATGACACTCAACTTTCAGCGATCTGCAGAATCTGCAAAACATCCAGACGAGTTCTTAACGGCATAACGATACTCTTACCACCCATGAATCACGTATTAAATCTATGAAAACCAGGGAAACCGCATAACGCGGTCAGAACCTAGAGATTAAATCGTACTGTCTATATGGATGGTTGAATAACAAAAAGGAAAAAACATGTATCAAGCTGGGAAGGTGGAATGAGGATGAGTTTTTCAGGGAAATTTTAATTCCTCGAAATTTTTCACCCCATGAAAAAAAAAGACTCCTTGAAGCAGCAAAACAAAAAGAAACCAATGCCAAGTATTGAGGGTTTTGAAGAAGGAGTGAAAAGTCCGAACTATTGAACTTAGACCTTATCACTAGTTCTTTTACGGACGTAATTCCATTTTAAATACAAAAATGCCACAGAAGAAGGATCCGAGATCAAGATTCACTATTTTGGACTTTGTTCAATTTTTAGGCGGAGTCCTTGCCCTCTGCTGTATTCTCTCGTATGTTTTTACGGGTACTAGTACCTGGGGCTACACAGGAAAATACTTGAACTCTCAGTATTATAAGTTTGTTGTCCAGCATCAATTGATATCGCATGAATCAATCTTGTTTACAACTGACGAATTGGCACTTTACAATGGTACCGATACCAATTTGCCGATATATGTCTCGGTAAATGGTACAGTATTTGACGTATCCTATGGACGGGACATATATGGACCTGATCACGGAAGATATCATCTCTTTGCCGGACATGATTACTCTAGAGTGTTTGTGAATGGATGCTTCCACCGTAAAGATCAATGGACATTTGATTTGAGAGGATTGGATGAAAAGGAAGCCGAAATCAAGCTTCAGTCATGGATCAAGTACTACCGGAAACATCCTCAATATTGGGAAGTTGGTCAATTACAACTCCCCAACTTGAATAATCAGCCGATTCCAGAGGAATGCCGTGATGGGCTAAAATTGCCGAGTTTTTAAGACCTAATTGATTGAACTACGTAATTCTTTCTAACTGTGTTTGTTTATATTAACATGTGGAATAATAGAGAAATAGCTTAGAATTTAGCCTTGACCTTTTTCTCGATTGTTTCTGCAAATCCGTCCTCGGTCTTCACAGAATCCTCCGAAAGAGCACGAGCCTTAATGAGACTGTTGGCACAAGAGACAAGAGAGTTGACAGAAGCCCTAGTAATAGACTCGTGCATTCCAATACCCCATCTTGTGACACCGTTACAAGAAAGTTTGACATACGTAGCAGCCTTGGTCTTAGAACCTTGACCCACAGAGTGCTCAGCGTATGTTTCAACTTCCATTTCGATGCCAAGAGCTTTCGATAAAGCGTTAAGGAAGGATGAAATAGGACCATTACCCTCTCCATGAATGGCTATTTCGGTACCATCAAAATCGATTATGGCATCAAGGTGTGTACTCTGCTCAGAAATCTTATGGAAGTTGTAATCCTTCACGGCAATTGAGTTATTAGCACAGTTGTCAACATTATAATGGCTCTGAAGCAAAGAAATAATTTCGTTGGCCTTCAATTCACGACCCAAGCCATCGGCAGTGTCCTGAACAATGCTGGAGAAATCGATCTGCATAGGTTTAGGAAGATCGAGACCCAAGTTTCTTTGCACGATCCAGGCAGCACCACCTTTACCTGATTGAGAATTCACACGAATAACGGCTTCATAGTTACGGCCAATATCCTGTGGATCTAAAGTCAAATAAGGAATCTGCCAAGAATTGTCACCTTCAGTACGTCTCTTCTCCTGTGCTGTAAAGCCTTTTTTAATGGCGTCCTGGTGAGAACCAGAAAACGCACAAGTGACTAGAGATCCACCATAAGGAGCACGTGGATGAACGGGGATCTTGTTGCAACGCTCAGCTACATCAATGATAGACTTCATGTCGGAGAAGTCCAAATCAGGTGAGATACCAGTGGTATACAGATTCAGAGCAAGTGTCACAAGGTCAACATTACCAGTACGTTCACCATTTCCAAATAGGCAACCTTCAATACGGTCACCACCAGCAAGAAGACCGAGTTCTGTGGCGGCCACACCGCAACCACGGTCATTATGACAGTGAAGAGAGACTACCACACGATCTCTATCTCCAATGTGGCGGCAAAAGTATTCAATCTGGTCTGCGTAGACGTTAGGGGTGGACACTTCGATTGTAGCAGGCAAATTGAAAATGATTGGATTCTCTAAAGTAGGCTCCCAGGCATCCTTCACTGCTCGACAGATGTCCACGGCGAATTCGGTAGGAGTGCTGGAGAAGCATTCTGGAGAGAATTCATAGGTCCAGTTGGTTCTTTGTTGGGATGCGTCGTCCTTGGTAAGAGATCTAACAAACTTGGCCGTTCTCACTGCTTTTTCTAAGGCTTCCTTACGAGACATTCCAAACACGACGTTTCTAAAAAGATCGGAGGTTGCCAAATACGTGTGAACAATGGCCCGCTTGGCTCCTTCAAGAGAATCAATGGTTCTTCTAATCAAACGCTCTCTGGACTGTACAAGAACCTGAATGTCAACATCTTCTGGAGCATTCTTCACAGCCCATCGAGTAAAATCAAAATCCGTTTGAGACGCTGAGGGAAAAGACACTTCAATCTCTTTCAACCCGATTTGTACCAGCTTCTTGAAGTACTCCTGCTTCTGCTCTATAGACATGGGGTCAGGAAGAGATTGATTACCATCTCGCAAATCCGTGGCAAGCCACCTAGGAGCCTTTTTGATGTGATTGTTGGGCCACGTCCTATCGGTAAGATATATAGCTTGGAATCCAGAGTACTTCGTAGACGGATCTTTGAGCATATTGGAATACGATGAGTTTGGTCCGCGAACCTCATCCTTAAGTGCCTTCTGTAACACTACACGACATCTTTTGAACATAGTAAGATAGCCTGTGAATAAATAAATAGAACTAACTGAACAATATACGAAAGCCTCTGCTTATTTGTCTCTTATAAAGATCATTAACCCAGGTTCTCATCCAATCGGACAGAGTCTGACTCAAATAGTGAAAAGTTGGCCCGAAAATTTTTTTCTCCTGTACCGGACCGGCTCTGCGTGTGATGAGGGGCTTTAACAGAAGCCGAGCAGCGTAAACCCTCTCGGTTATCAGCGAAACGCGGGGGAACACGGTAATACGAGGAGAGCTCGTCGAATGCAAATGAATAGATCATTCTACGAGAAGACTCATTTTAATCTCTGCCAAATCATCATGGTCAAGTCCAACCTGGTTCTCCAGGTAAGCATCCACACTGCCATACTCCTGGTCTAAGTGAAGAATAGTCTCCATCATCACCTCGTACCTTGCAGAAAGTAAGTTGTCGAAACCGTCTTTTTGTAGGGACCAGTTTTTTCGGCCTTTGCTGATCACCTTGTAGAACGTTTTGCGGCTTTCGTAGTCTCCTGATTCTTCCAATGACTTCATAAACTTTCTCTCCATTCTAGGTCTAGCTGGCAGAAGTCCATACTCGGTCATTTCGTACTCTCTAGACACTATTGGTTCAGGCACTCCAAGCAATCGAAGTAATAGCATAGCCAATACTCCAGTACGATCTTTACCCGCCGTACAGTGGAAAAGAAATGGCTCGCCCCGATGATTTCTAATATGGGTAAAGATCTGCTTAAATTGAGGAGCTGCAACACGTAGAATGTCAGAATAGACGTGCACAAAGGTGAACCATGATGTCATCAAATTTGTATAGAACATCATAGCTTCGGAAGGTGCCAAACTCTGGTCTCCAAATAATGGAACGTGTATATTTGTAATACCTTCCGCATCAATCATACCACTGTCACCACGCTCATACGTGGATCTTAAATCAAACACTGTCGTTATACCTAGTCGTTTCAACTCTGCTATACCGTTCTCTGTAATCGAGCCTGGATCTGCACATCTATACATCATGTTATAACGAACATGCTTGCCTGTAGTAGACAGATAACCACCAATATCTCTAAAATTGGTCACTCCTTCTACTTTTTTCCATCTCGGCAAGAATCTGTGAATCATCTTGTTCTTCATGTAAAACCGTTTACGACCACTCTCATGGTTTAAAAAGTCAATAATAATGTCTACCACATCTTGATTGTAATCTAATACTCCACTGCGTTCGCAGTAAGGATGAGAATTGTCGGTGGCATCTTCTGCAGATATTTTTGTCACCCCGTAGTACCGATGATCGACATCACTTATCAAAACAAGTTTATTTCGGCCACTAAGTGCATTAGAATACATGGCCGCATCCTGTAAAGGAATGATCTCATCTCGTGTACCGTAGATGCAGAGTGTTTCTGTGTCACCGTTAATTTCGCTCACATCATCCATATCGTATCCCCCAAGGTTATGGGTCTCTGAGGCGGGAACCCATATCTTTGAATATTGACCCTTGATGATAGCAGGTTGTGTATGACCGCCACTCTTCTCAAAATCAGGATATTTCTCCCGGATCCGGTTCACAAGTCCTTGTCCAATGAAACGTCCCGAAGCAGCGACCATTGCCGGAACATAATGCTCGTCATCGTTATGGTGCAAGGCCCATTCAAACATATCAACAACTCCTCTTGAATGGCCAACCATCAAATCAACCATCAACTTGATATTGTTGAATCCGCCATTCTTAACGTATTGGTATACTGCCTCGATATCCTCTATATCCTCCTCGACGGTACGACCATCTCTACCATTCGGACTGGAGTCTCCACAATTTCGAAAATCGAATCTTATCGAATACATTCCCAGCTTATCGGAGAGGTCCTGAGCCAATTTAACGGCGAAGCAGAAATTCTTGTGACTATTGTTACCGTGCATCAATATAGCACATCTATGTGTTGCAGGAGCGAGGTTGTTTGCGTATGGATCTTCTACTAAGGCCCGAGGTGTACGCATTATGCATGCCACATACCTCAAGGAGCCTGGTGTAGGCGTAGAAATGATAAACTGCTCTTCAGTAGGGGCTAGTTCGTACGGCATGGCTGTAGATATCAAAATAACCCAAGGAAAGCAAGAAGTTGGAAGTATCGAAAAAAATTGTAGGAAACCGGATGGTTATCAGTAAGTATGGAAAATGCGACTGCATCCCGGTACCGGGCAGAGCTTATGGTCTCTCTCAACTTCTTTTCATTAACTTCTATCATTAGAATACAAGGTATTATAATACATATATTAGATATCAATTCAAGCTGCATCATCCTTGAGACATTCTTCAATGCCGTCCAAGCTTTCGTCCACCTCATTCAGAGGAACACCGGAGAGCTTTGACACCAAGTGCCTATAGTTGTTAATAGTCTCGGTGTTCTTGGAAGCATTAGCGTACAATCCTACCAAGTCATTAACGGTCAGCTTGCGAATAAGTTGTAATTGGGTCAATTCCACTACGAGCTCTATTGCCTCCTTATCTTCCTCTTCATTCGCAGCTTGTTCGTTATGTTTATCGGATTTATCCGACTCTTCTATCTTGTTCAGATCCTTCTTTTCCTCTTTCTGCACAATGCTGGCCAAGTCCCGGGCCTGCGATCTTTCGATCAATTTGTGTAATTGATCAATTTTCACCTGGTATTCAGATCTGATTGCATCAGCTCTCTCCTTAACCGTGTTCATGGCCTCACGGGAAGCCTGTGAGGAGGGATCAACCTCAATATTTTCAAAAACAGATTGTAATATTTCTTTGATACCCATTTCCGTCTTGGTAATATCCTGATCCAGTTGGAGCAGAATGACATGCAACTCCTTGGCGTCGCTATCCTCCTGCTGCACCTCGGCATCAAAAGAATTGGCGAGTTGCGATAATTTATCTACTATTTCTCCGGACTGTTGTGTTACTTGCATGGCAGCTTCCGAGTAATGAGGAATTGTAAGGTAGCTGGAGGTTATGAATCCCGATCCTAATTGAGATGGGGAGCCCACATCGTTTCTATTCGAAGAAAGAATCGATTTTCCTGGGGGTTGTAGCTGTCGCTGAGCCCCAAATGATGGGTTAAAGGGTCGAAGGTGATTGAATGAGTCCCCTGTCAAGCTTTGACCAGGTCGAGAGCCAGTAAAGCTGCTACCAACAGCACCAACAGAGATTCCAGCAGGCCCAGAGGCTCCCAACTCTCTAGCTCCAGTAGGTCGGTCTCCAGATGTAGCAAGGAGATTGTTGTTGTATAAGTAATCACTGACATATTCATTTCGGGAATTTGGAATGTCTATTCTAGCGTTATAGCCTAATAAAATGCGAATACATTTGCGAGCACCGTTGTAGCTCATGATGTGCAATGATGTGTTACCCTCGTCATCTTGTTGATTAATGAAATTGATGATTCTTTCCATGGGTTGCACAATTTCTGCAACCTTCGTAAGAAGAATCTCCGTGTGATATCTGGCGGCGGGAAGGTTGCTGTGGCAACTGGTAGATAGTGCAATGTGATGAAGGATGGTCCTCCCATGGGTATCTGCATCCAAGAGTGAATCTCTAAGAAGATCCAACATCTTGGCAAATGTTCGTCTCGAATACGAATTTGTGTACATCACTGACCGCATTATCGGCACCTCCCCCTTGTTGTTCAACGCCCTAGCGTTGCAACCACGATTAAGTAATGCCTCGCACATTTTCAAATCTCCCATGGCGCAAGCCCAGTGGAAAATTGTATTTCCATCCTTGTCTATAGGCTGGTTAAGATCATATGTACCATATTCGCTGGTAATGAAGGACGGAAGTGGTGTATTACCGTTGTCCTCTGACGACAAAAAATACTCTAATAATTTCTGTGCGTATATCTTTTTGGGGTCGGTTTCATGTTCAGGAAGCTGGATTTGTTGCCTAATTTGATTGGACGATTTAGTTTGCCGCTTATTATCACCGGCTACTAAAGCTTTATCGAGATCTGCATCACTCAGGAAATCCTCCGGAGATGAAGCTTCTGACAGATTGTGGGTGATGGGTGCACTGGAGTTGTGTGATGGGCCTGTTGCAGGAGCATCTGATTCGCTTTCAAAGTTCACAGAGACTTCTGAATCTGATGACGTTTGAATATGAGGAGTCGTGCTACTAGCACTGGAAGCAGGTGGGTTTGATATGCTTGCAATACTTGCAATACTAGCAATACTAGCTGGAGTGTTCAAATTACTTAAGGTCCTCTTAGGCGCTTTCAAAGTTCTTTTCCTCTTTGTAGATCGCTTGTCGGAGATGGAGCTGTATGATCGTTTAGCAGGAATTGGGCCGGCTTCTTTACCCATCAAGGATGTAGTTCTCTTTATACGACTCAAACCAGCAGGCATCGTGGCCGATCGGCGTGCCTTAGCAGCAGCCGATTTTCCACGGGCACCGCCAGAGGCATGGTGGTGCTTCGGAGCGGGAGGAGGAGATGAAGAACCATTGACTTGCTTGTACTCTAAGAGAGAATGCAAATCGCCAAAGACACCAAATTGCTTGGCTAATTCAGTGGCCCGAGGCAACGGCACCCAAGTGCCCTGATATTTACCATAACCACCTTGCACCTTTTCATGGACACCAATTTGAACATCACGCTCTAAGATCCTGGTTCTCTTGGCCTTGGGGAAGTTTGCAACCTTAAGTATGTGAGTGGCGTTAACCCAACCATCCTTCTTCCGGCGCATCACAGAAGATCTCGGGTGTATGAATTCATACACCTGAACGCCAGAGTATGTGGCAGAGTAGAGGTTTTCAGCCATCATTTGGCCATGGAGTGTTTAATGGTGTAGTGGTGACTGTTGCTGTCGTTAGTGAGGTAGTTTGTTGACTGAGGGAAAGAAAAAGAAGTAAAAAAAGAAAAAGATAAAAAGTTAGAAAACAAAAGAAAGAAAAAATCGGAAATTCGCGAACTGGCTGAAAATCGTGAGAATTATTTACTACGGTAACAGGACTTGAACAATCGGATGCAACTGAAGAAGAAAAATTGGAAAAGAGAATGGAAACAGTTGATGATATGAATGCACAGAGCGTTCGGCGTTCTAAAACACGCCTGTGAGAATTTGTTACCACCGTCGAAATTGCTTTCTCAACTATCAACCATGCTCTATCCTGAGTCGATCGCCTGGACTGTGAGTATCGAAGTTTGTCGGGAACCGCGCTCTTCCGTGTCTTCATATCTGTGAATTCGCTGTACAAGGAATTTAGGAACCAAAGGAGTCGATTAGCGCCAATGCCCAAAATTACTCTGCAGGGAATAGTGTCAACATCAATCCTGGATTGCTAATCTACTCATCTCTCTATGTATCCTAGGCATTACCTCCCAGCATTCTAAAGGCTCCCGTATCGCATTGTACATAATACACGCGTAGAAATCGAGATTTCAACTTTGAAAAGTTTACACGATAATTCCCAATCTTTCTCCCTTGAATTCCGACTCCCTTGAAATTTCCCTTGAAATTTCCCCTGAATTTTATTTTTGCTATGTAAACCGCGTTCACTCATCCCTGTAAATCAAAGGGTTGTCATACCCAAAGCGGAATAAGCACAACAGCATTTTCCACACCATTTCTATTCCAACTTACATTTCGCCTTCTCTTTTCTTCTCTATCGGCAGTGATTTTTCCTTCTCTTCCGCTTCTTCTCTTCTTTGCTTTCATCAGGTCATTTTGTTGATTAGTTGGTGAGTAGAAGCATTCAAATATCATCTCATCTCGATCTCATACCCTGTCCTAAGCCCTGTTTCCCCCTTTTTTTGTGTTTTGTTTCATTTGTTTTCATCTTTTGTCATACCCTTCTTTTCATCTCAGTTTCTATTCATCATGTCTCCTGCCATTTTGGTTTCCCCTGCTATGCATTCTTCATCTTCATCATCATCAGTCTGTGCCTCAACTCCAGCTTCATCATCGGTTTCCAATAAACCTCGAAAGCTTGTTTTCAGACCTTTAACATTCGATAAAAGCAGATCTTCACGGCATATATCCATCTCTGGTCCCCTACACGTGGAAACGAGTAACGAATATGTGCTTTCGTCCAATTCTCCCATGTCATCACGATCTGCCAGATCTGTTTCATTCCCTTCATCTTCCATCAATGTGCGTCCTCGCCGGGCGGCCAATCCAGCCATTACTCCTACATTGACCCGATCTAACGACTCAATTTCTGCTCTTTTCAACAAATTGGATAATGAGCTACGCAAGTCTCACACCCACGTCACTCTTGACGATCATTTGGCCCTTATTGTTCCCACTATTGTGCAGAAATGTGTCAATTTTCTCGAATCCAAGGACCCTGTTCAAGGTGTCTTCCGTATTAATGGTTCTATTCGTAAGATCAAACGTATTGAGTTGGCAATTCATCAGAAAGGTATTGATTCATTTGACTTTGATACGTTCAGATTGGATGGAGATGACGGCCCCAATTGTTATGATGTGGCTATGGTCCTTAAGCGTTGGTTGGCCAATCTTGAAAATGGTCTTATAACACCACAGATAAATTCTAAACTAAAGAGGGACAGGCTCTCTCATCTGGACAGTTCATTTGATGAAGAGGAAGAGCGTGAACTCGAGAATTATAATGATGGCTACATTGCTGATACTGATAATGATACCACTATGGCTGATACAAGTGTTGCCACCGTCTTAATTCATGAGTCATTGCATCCAATTGAACATGCCAAGTCTCCTGAGCAGGAAAAGGAGACTACCAATGATACTTCATCCGCCACTTGCACATCAAGTCATTCCTCATCCGCCATAAGCAGCTCATTTGATCATCTCGTGTCGGAACCCCATAGTCTGACAATATGCCGTCTCTCAAAACTTCCGACAGAAAATTTGCATCTTTTCCTCTATCTTCTTGGCTTTTTAAACAGATTGAGCAGAGAACCTACTGTTAGTATCACCAAGATGACCGCATCCAACTTGGCCAAGATATTCCAGCTTAGTTTTTTCAAGAGCGACGATTTGACATCTTCACATCCAATATTTACTACTAGTGCTTTGGCAGAAGAGAGCTCCGAGTCTCTCTTGGAAAGTTATAAAGTCAATGAGGATCTCTTGCACAGCTGGATTGACTCCTATGATGAGATCCGACACGGTTTGGAATCTAGTGTTTCCAGCAAGGATGCAGATTTTCAAGAGTTGTTAAGTCATCCTTCTGATCCTGTTTATGAACCAGAAGCAAGAGTTCCTACGAACCCTTTGTCCTCTCTGGATAAAGTTTCAAAGAGAAGGTCGATGTTCGGGTACAGATCATTCTCTAATATGTTCAGCAGCAGCTCATTTTCGTTGGCGTCGTCGCGGAAGTCGTCGTATAGCAGCTCTTGCGACGAGATAGATTCGACCTCTGTTTCATGTTCGCCAGTGGAGAACCTCAAGACTGGCGGTGCTTCGAAATCTGGAGCGCCTGTGACGAGTAATGGGGCTAAACAGCATAAGGAGTCGCGTAGTGTTTCAGCCCCAGTCCGCTCCTCCTGGGGAAGGAAACCTCTGGGCGAAAAATCTATTTCCTCCTTGGAAAGCAAACAGAATGTTTGTGTTAGCAGTGAAAAGGCTAAACGGATTAATACCCCCGCACGTAGAAGACCTCGATCCATGTTCATCGAGAGAAGATTGTCTTCGTTGTTTCCTACTCATGACCATCATGTCCAGCTCGACCATCACAACCAGCTCGACCAGCATGATCAGCATGACAATCACGACCATCATAACCATCATGACCATCATTCCTCTACTTCAACGGATATAGAAAATAATATGTTGGCAACCAAGCATATAGTTCCCATCGACAGGAAATCAAAGAAAAAACTGTTTGGATGGTTTAGTACACAACATACCTAATGGATTTACCTGTCCTTGCTGATTTGTTTTGAACCTACTTTTTGTTTTCCTGCTTACTGCTTCTTTCTTTCTATTTTACCTATTTATTTTCAAGTGGAGAGATACTATAATAATTCGATTTACTGTGCGAGAAATTGTAAGGCTTTCGCTTATTGAGCCATACCCCTCTGAATGCTTACGTAGCTTCAAAAGCTGTGTCGATCGAACGATAGCTCGTACTTTTCAAATGCATTTGTTCTCTTGCAAAAAGGCTAGATAATCACCCAAAGAATATGCGTCGAAAATAATTTCTCGCTTGCCGGCGATTCACTGCAGGTAACAATGTGAGAGATTATGCAGAAGAGCTTCTGTTCTTCTTAATCTGGTAATCAGTAACCCTATGCATTCTAGTTTCTTTTTCCGGAGAAAGAAAATTTAGGTTCTCGGCATGTCGGCCTCAAGTTGGCACCTGGTCTCTATTGTAGATTTTGATGAGTATATACACAGACTTGATTCTCCCAAAAAAGACAATATGTCCTTCAATGTGGAGTCACAAGACTGTCGAGAGCATTGTGGCACCTCAACTTTATTTGCATCCTCTATTTTCTGGATTCAAATTACTATGAATTATTGCCTTAGAAGCTGTTAATTACCAAACTGTATCTTTCAAATACATTATATGTATTGCCACTTACAACCTAGAAGACTTGAGTAGGATGGACAATATTTTGGGAAAATCTAGAAAGAGGACATTTTTGGGTGTTTAATGTTCATAAGTAATATTTTAGGAGGCCATGGACACCAAAATGATTGGTCTCCGAGATTCGTATGGAAATCTTGCTACCAAGCAAGCTGGTTTGGGGATCCAGTTATGACAATGGAGCAAAACAGGTCAATCTTTTCAAGATTCAAAATCTATGGTGTCTACTATGACTCCTCGAAGATAGGGTTGGTTATTTTGTGAGATTGAATTCTGATTTAACACGATTAATAATTTTGACTGTAGCCAAGCTACTAACTTAAAAAATGGTAGTGAACTTTCTGATGATGCAACATTTGTTTCTAATAATTTAGTCTTTGGCAAATTGTTCGTGTACTCCAATACTTTCTTTCAATTCCAAAGGATATCATCAATTCACTTGAAACACTCCATATGTCCTTGCTTTTCATTTATATGATTATTATATAGATTATCTTTTGATGCTAGCATAAAAATCCTATGGCGCTCACAATCTCTCAGGGTCTGGGTAAAGCCGTCCCCAGCGGACTCACGTTGTCGACACTTTCTTTGTACGGCTTGCCTTCCCGTGTGACTTTCGCGATTATGCCTGAGATGCCGAGCTTTGTATTGTACTCGCTCAGAAGCGCAAGAAAATTTGAAATTGGCCTGCAACGATACTTTTTTTCTCACTGAATTTTTAGTTTGAGTCCTGTTTTCATCAACGCAGGAAAGGATATGACAGATGAAGATAATGTCCGACCGCAGCCAGAATTCAGCAATGGCATGAAGGATCCCGATAATTTACAGGGGGATCGCAGGTCCAGCCAAAATTCCTCTGTTACTGAGATAGAGATGGATGACCTAGTCGAACAACAGATACATAATGATTATGAGCGATTTTTCACCCAACAACAGGATTCTCAGTCTGCGTCTTTATGGAAAGGAACTGACTCTACTCCAGTTGATTTAGCTGCTGACGTTAGCGGTAACGTCAATGTGAATTCCAATTTTTCTATGTCTGTGGACAAGGCTCCGAGTGCCGTCTCTACAGGCAGTACGGAACCATCAACCCTTCCTCACTCTTTACAATCACCCGGTCCCACTCTTTCCACTAATGTCCCTACTTCTTTTTTCTCTAATGAGTCTATGCCATCTTTGTCTTCGCCATCCGTGTCTACCTCATCTCCGTCTACTCCATCTCTGTCTACTCTGCCTCCAACTACTCTGCCTCCATCTACGATGCCTCCATCTACTCTACCTACATATGCATCATCTACATCCACTGCTTCTCTCCCAACAGCTCCTCTTCCTCCTACTGAGGAAGAGCTCAAAAAAATAAGGAAAAGATCCACCATGATGGCTATATATGTTGGTCTCATGAGTGCCTTAGGTGAATTAATTTATGGTTATGATACGGGCGTCATCAATAGCATGTTGGAAATGTCATACGTGCGAAGGCATTTCCCAAGTAACGGCAAATCGTTCAGCACTACCGAGGTGTCAGTAGTTACAGCTATCTTGTCCGTGGGCACCTTTTTTGGTGCGCTATCGTCACCTTTACTATCAGATCGTATTGGACGTAAGTGGTGTATCGTCGTAGATTGTTCGGTGATTTTTAATATCGGCATAATACTACAGGTGATTTCAGATGCCATACCGTTACTTTGCATTGGCAGATTCATTAGTGGTTTTGGTGTTGGCATTATCTCGGCCGTCATACCACTTTATCAGGCTGAGACAGCTCCTAAATGGATTAGAGGTTCCATTATATCCTTTTCTCAATGGGCCATTACTGTGGGGCTTCTCATATCTAGTGCTGTGTCCCAAGGAACGCACGATATGGACTCGTCCGCTTGCTATAGGATCCCTATTGGTTTACAATTGATAATATCTTGTATTCTTTCCGTGATTATGTGTTTTCTTCCTGAATCGCCTCGTTATTATGTCAAATGTGGCCGCCTAGATGATGCCATTATGTCTCTTTCAAAGCTTCGAAGACTTCCACCAGATGATGAATTTTTAATTGAAGAGTTGATTGAAATTAAAGCTTCGTACGATTACGAGGTGAGCT
This sequence comes from Brettanomyces nanus, assembly GCF_011074865.1. Lineage (NCBI taxonomy): Eukaryota > Fungi > Ascomycota > Pichiomycetes > Pichiales > Pichiaceae > Brettanomyces > Brettanomyces nanus. Next base: position 382,809 of record NC_052374.1, on the reverse strand, counting down.
TTGGTTCCACTTCTCTGTTGGACTGCTTCCGCAATTCGCCCGGTCGTGTGTGTCAGAGGAAGAGGATGTTTACAGGTATCATGCTACAAGCGTTTCAACAATGCTCTGGAATTAATTTCATCTTTTACTACGGTGTTAACTTTTTTGTCAGAATTGGAATTGGTCAGTCCTATCTTATCTCGTTCATCACCTACCTTGTGAATGTTATCTTTACTATTCCTGGTATATTTTTTGTGGAAATCCTTGGTAGAAGAACCCTTCTTCTCACAGGTGCCATTGGTATGACTGTCTGCAATTATATTATAGGTATTGTCGGTGTAGAGACCAACTCTATCACCGCAAACAAGATCATGATTGTATTTGTGTGCGGCTTCATATCCTTTTTTGCCGCCACTTGGGGTCCTGTTTGTTGGGTTACCGTTGGAGAAATATACAGCTTGTCTGTTAGACAGAAAGCAGTCTCCATCTGTGCTGCCACCAACTGGTTCATCAATTTTATTTTCGCATACGCTACGCCATATTTGGTTGATACAGGTTCTCATACTGCTGCACTTGGTACCAAGATATTCTTTTTATGGGGCTCCTTGAATATCACAGGGTTTGTTTTTGTATATTTTATGGTTTTTGAAACCAAAGGATTGATGTTGGAAGAAATAGATGAGTTGTATCGTGTTTGCAAAGTGGCTAGCAAGTCTGCTGCATACAAGGGGAGGGTCAACGGTATTTCTGAGCAAATTTCGTTGAGACAATCTGGTGAGGGTGGTGATCCTACATTTCCTAAGGAAGAGGAAGATTCGAACGACACTGGTAATACATCTATAACTCCGGTAACTCCAATTCCCTCACCAGCATTGGTTTCTGATGATTCGATCATGATTCCGCCAATGCATGTTACGGACGACGAGGTCAGTCAAGGGAATACCGATGATGGAAACGGTTTCAATCGGTCGGCTCTTTTGATGGACAGTATATTGCATATTCCCAACGATCAGCCACCATCTATTATTTCGGAGGAAGAAGCAGATGATAGTCATGTGGATGACGATCCTCTATTCCCGGATCCCGGACGTGATTCCAGTCTTGATGTTTTGGCATACGGTGACGACACATTTAATAGCCGTCCTCGAGGTGCAGATTATATGTACACTAACCAAGAGGATCTCCTGAACTTTATGCAGACCTTGAGTAGCCGAGTGGCTCAAATGCCAGTGGAATCCAGCCACAGCAGCACTGCTGCAACCCAATCTGATGCCAGTTCTACATCCGGTTCTAACTCGTCGTCTAACTAATTTACTACATATTTTTCCCTCGCCTATTTAAGTATATAGCGTGATCTATTGAGCCCTAGTATAGGGGCATTTAGATATGTCTCCTCTTCCTAAGTGTTTTGACGGTTAGTAAATTTTTCGTTTTCCTCTCACTATGAATAATTGACATGTCCTAAAAAAATTTTAATAATCGCATCGCTTTCAAAATGATGGGAGAGCATTCCTTGCCCTTGTTAATCCCCTAATACTGCTTGAAAGTCCCGCAAACATGGTCGAAAAGATCAATTTGGAAGAAGTTAAGCACAATATTGCTGAGTCGAACCAGATTAACACCAATGTGTCTCCTAATAAATTGGTAAAGGACCAAGCACAGCAGCTGGAAAAGGAAGGATCTCTCAATTTGGAGGTAGGCGAGAATGGACCTATCCAGTGCTCTGCTGCCTACAGCAACGAGTCATTTATTGCCTCTTTCAACAATATTTTCAAGACGTTGATCTCACCCAGAGATGTCGGAACTCGTTCGAAGTTCTTCAAAGAGGGAGAGCACCCCACGTATGGTCAATTGGTAGAGTTCTATATCTACTACTTGGTTCTCACTATTATATACATTTTCATGTCAATCCTTAGGCTGTTTCAGTATATGAGCAATCGTTCAAAGCTTCGGTTTTTCAGCGTGGCGTTTAATTCGGCTGCCGATCCTGAGGTGATCAATAGTGATGTGAACAAACTCCCAAAGATCCCCCGGCGTATCTCAACTATTCTGAATTACAAATCAGAACAGGAAGAGAATGGTGGCTTGGAAGGATTGTGTAACGATGCAGCCCAGGTGGCTTCGTGGTGTCTTTCCAGTGGTATCACATACCTTTCCATCTACGAGTATCATGGAGTTCTCAAGAAACGAGTTCCTGTATTGAAAAAAGCAATCTATAAGAAGTTTATTGCATATTTTGGTACAGAAAATATCCCGAATTTCATCATCAAGATCCCTCATTTGAACTTAACGTTTCCTGGTAGCATCGATGGGAAATTGGTAGAGTCAGAATCAGAAGCGGTTAACTTTCCTAAAAACGTCCAATATAACATCGAAGTCACTCTCTTGAGCGTCGTAGATGGTCGCCCTACAATTGTGGAATTGACCAGAGTGATGGCTGAACTTGCTAAAAAGGGAGAATTGAAACCCAAAGATATCACACTGAAGTTCATGGATCAAGAGCTCCAGCAGTTGGTTGGTAAAGAGCCCGATTTGGTAATTATGTTTCAGCCCTTTCTGAATTTCCAAGGCTATCCACCCTGGCAGATCAGATTGAGTGAGATTTACTGGGAGCCTGATAACGATAGCACCTGCTATGCCGTCTTTCTAAGAGCCCTTCAAAAGTACTCCACCTGCAAAGTCAATGTGGGTCGTTGAACGGTTTCTTACACTTTGCTTTACCCCTGAACGAACCCAACGAACAGTTTTCTCTCTCGTCTCATATTCGTGTGCGTGCGTATGTACATGTGATGTTCAGCTCTTTGCTTCTAATATATATTATTGCATACTCTTTAGCGTAGATCTTCCGTCGTGTACCGACGAATCGACTTTTTGTGCTTTTCAATTTTTTTTTTCTTCTTGGCCTCGACTTCGCGTTGCCTTCAGTTTGAATACGTGTGCTTATCAACGATTTTTCTGTAAAGTTTGTCATCTTTTTGATACCAGTATCATAATAGAAACGGATAGAGGTAAGTTTGAGCAATTGAACCAATTGAGATGTGATACGATGTAACTGGGGAATTGAGCCATCGATTTTGAGGCATCCGGAGAAAGGTAGATCCATGGAACGCAGATTGATTATGGGGCACATTTTAGTACAGTGTGTGATCTTTGGTTTGTGCTGTGGTTTTCATTGGCATCTGTGATTGCTTCTGTAGGTGTTTTGTTCTTGCCAAGTGTTCTTATATCTACCGGTGTCTGTTAGTGCTTTCCCTCGCAAGTGGTCCGTCCCGGTAGGTATTTGAGTCGCGCTGTTGCATAGAGTTCAGGTGCTGCGCCATGCGCCATTCCCCCTACGCGGTAGGCATAGGAGCGGGCGGATTCCCAGCCGGCTTCTCAATCGCGCTCCTGCTTCGCGCTCCTGCTTGAGGTTGATTTTTCACCGTGAATTTGAACTAAATGAACCAGTGAGGAGTTTAAGTTTTTCCTGAGAGCCAATGTTTTCACAATTGTTTTTTTTCTCGGCTTTTCAGTTTTTTTGTTTTCTCATTTCCCACGATTTCACATCAATCGTCTCAGTTGGTCTTCATTCGAAGCATTCATTTTATTTACTAACACATTTGCATATAAAGAAATTTGGATATCATCATGGGTTTGTCTATTTCCAAATTGTTGCAGGGTCTTTTTGGCCGCAAAGAGATGAGAATTTTGATGGTTGGTTTGGATGCAGCCGGTAAAACCACCATTTTGTACAAGTTAAAATTGGGCGAGATTGTCACAACCATTCCAACTATTGGTTTCAATGTGGAAACCGTCGAATACAAGAATATTTCTTTCACTGTTTGGGATGTCGGTGGACAGGATAAGATCAGACCTTTATGGAGACACTACTTCCAAAATACTCAAGGTATTATTTTCGTTGTTGATTCTAACGATAGAGATCGTATTGGTGAGGCAAGAGAAGAATTGCAAAGAATGTTGAATGAAGATGAGTTAAGAGATGCTGTTCTTTTGGTCTTTGCTAACAAGCAGGATCTTCCAAATGCTATGACTGCTGCTGAGATCACCGAAAAGTTGGGTCTCCAGTCTATTAGACCAAGACCTTGGTTCATTCAGGCTACATGTGCTACTTCCGGTGATGGTTTATACGAAGGTTTGGAGTGGCTATCAACCACTCTTAAGAGTAGTTCTTAGCTCTTGTGTGTAGGTTCTTATCTTCTTTCTATCTTTATCTTTGACCTCTCTTTGTTTTGTTATCTCTTTTTTTTTGAACTGTTGTTCTTATCTTTTATGTTCAGGGAAGAGGAAAGACGAGGAGTTTTGGGGCCTCTTGAATTAATTCATTAAATCTTCTCGTACTATTAGGGGGGCTTCATTACTCGGTAGCTTTTCTTTCTTTTCTCATTTATACTGTTAAATAAAAATCAGAGCTGTTCTTTTCCAAACTCTACTCACTGTCCTGAATACGGCCATTCATTTAATAATCTACATGCCAGTGAAATGATGTCAATTTATATCCACAAATTAGTAGACCGCTAATATAATTCTTCTCTAGTAGTTTATATCTTGTACAAATTGTTACTGGTAGATCATCATAATCCCCAGTTTTGTCTGTAACATTTCCATTACTGGTAGGTCACCATAATCCCTAATTTTATCCGCAACACAGCGTTTGTCGTAACAGATGCGGATCTGGAATTTACATTTAATTTTGAAATCTTGAGTTGGCACCGAAATAGCTCCAATTTGTCAACAGCCTTCTGCAACATAGTGCCATACATATTACCTTGGCACACCGTAAATCATGTCCTGCTTTCCTATTCAAATGCCTTGAAACTCCCTCCGACGTCCTAGTTACACCTCACACCACATGTTATCTCGCAGTCACAAAATTTCCACCAGGAAATTTCATCTCTCTACCGGGAAAAGTTTTTCGCTCACCCTCCAAACCACTCTGAGGGTCTCTGGATGTGAAAAAAAAATTTTCAGATTGTTAACCATCAACCTATAAGCCTTGTTTCTGATCTTTTAGCTAACCCAACCGTTCATAAGAAGTATATTGGAAACAAAATGGTATGTATTACAACTCATTTCTTGAATTCTAGTTTGACAGAAGGAGCGTCTGGAGTATTGAATTTGCAGATGAACACAGAAAGGCTTCATATGGTCTGAAAGTTAAGGCGCACACTATTTCCATTAAACTATTGTCATCCAAAGCTTCCAGACTCCCGAGCATACGATACCAAGTGCCAACATCTTACCAGTTTTCCCCACCGAAGTACTTCAAGTCTTTCACTCAAGAACTGACCCATCAAATCTTTATGATTAAATACTAACATGTATCAATAGGCTAGTGTTAAGGCATACGAACTTAGAACTAAATCCAAGGAGCAATTGGAACAGCAGTTGGTCGACTTGAAGAAGGAGCTTTTTGACCTTAGGGTGCAAAAGTTGAACAGACCTTCTCTTCCAAAGATCAGACTTGTCAGAAAGAACATTGCAAAGGTTTTGACCGTGATCAACGGTCAGCAGAGACAATCTGTTAGAGCTTTCTACGCTGGCAAGAAATACATTCCAAAGGATTTGAGACCAAAGCAGACTAGAGCTATCAGAAGACGGTTGACCAAGGAGCAAACAAATTTGAAGACTGAGAGAGCTAGAAAGGCTGCTGCTGCTTTCCCTGCTAAGTACTTTGCCATCAAGGCTTAGAGTTGTGATTGATGACGGTATTTGCAAATCACATAATGTTCTATTCTAAATAGAACTCTTCAATATAATCAATCTATCATAAAAACTAAAGGGTCATCCTGTAAACCCATATGCATCCTTACACCATTGTGTGAGAGCTACGATTCGCGCCGTTGATATCTAGCCCTTAATAAATCGATCATCGCCGTTGATATATATAAGTATATAGCAACTGTCTGACTATAAAATGAGTAGTCCTGAAGATATCCGTGCAAAAAGGGTTGCCAGATTGGGCTTACTTTCACAGCGATCAGCAAAGCCGGAACAGTCCCAAAATCATGAAGAATCAAAGGATCCTGGTCATCAAGCGAGTACGAGGAACAAGGATTCCAAGTTGGATTCGGTTCATCATTCCCCGGCACCCGAGTTGCACACGACTAAACCTGAGAAGAGGACGCGCAAATTGAGGAAGCAAGAGGATATTAACGAGTGGACCAACAACCAGTTAGAGCGGATTTTAGATGCTACGTTGTCGTCTTCTAAGGCAACTAGTGATAAGGTGTTTCAGTTGATAGGTGTCATCGATGGGGATAGCAAATCCACCAACAAGCTCAATTATGATCTGATTGATCCTGCATTACTTGAGATACTTACAGAGCAGGGCGTTGGCAGGTATTTTGAGTCTCCAATGGAGTATCTATATAGTACATGGGAGAAAGCTGATAGTTCTAAGAGAATAATTAGATCGGACGATCCGTTGGCTTCACAGAAGTTGAAGGTGATCAATGAAGTACTCAGATTGACGTCAAGTTATGCCTCTATCATGTTTCAAGTGCCTGACATGTTTGTTGACGAGATTGATTTGAGCAAGGTCATTGAAAGTATCTGGAGAGATGTCAATCAGCACGAGGTGTTTCTTATGGATATCATCGTGCGTGCAGTAGAGAACGATTCTACTCTCGACTTACTAAATGCCACTATTCCTGAATTGACGGACAAATTGGAGACATTGGAGCAGAATGGCAACATTGATTACCTCAAGATCTTGACGGTGATTCAGATCTTCTTAAGTAATAAAGCTGTCGCCTCGGTGTTCCATCAAGTAGATGGTTATCATCCGAAGGGCTTGAAAGGTGTCGAATTCGAGTCTAAGACGATCTTGGGCCGAATCCTAAGAATTTCACCCTTGCTTCCTGCCGTGGCTGCTTCTAACTATCCCGGTTCTCTAAGTAAAACACAGATTGTGAAGACCCATGAATCGTTGCAGACAGAGCATTCGTTACTAGTGTCGCGTCTTTTCAGCGTGTGCGATCGGTTAGTTAGAGCAGGAGGGGAAGCTCGTCAGGAGTTTCTCGCTTGGATGGCTGATGTTGTTAATACTAACCATTTGAGGAGGGGTGAGCATGCTGATCCGGAGAAAGTTGCTTCGGATTCATTGATGTTGAACTTAACGTTGATCTTAATCAAGTTTGCTCAACCATTTTTAGGTACGGGTAATCTTGGACGGATTAATAAAATTACCCAAGATTTTTTGATCCATAGCAATAAATTGATCGATCTTAGTGATGAGACTAAGATTAATGCGACAATTGGAGAGTACAACGAATACTATACTGAGGATAAGATGACAGAAGTTCCTCTCAATTTCGTTTCTGAATGTTTCTACCTCTTACTTACCTATCTTCATTATGGTCTTGGGGGATTGTTTGTCAGTGCTGATAGGTTGAATAATTATGTCAAGCAGTTATCTCAGCAGTTGAAAAAGTTCGATGACATGATGCAACAGAGTAATAGCAATGCCAGCAATCCGCTAGTAAAAATGTTATACGATACCAAAATTAAACCGTTGAGGAGACAGATGGAGACACTTAAGGCACGCAAGTTGTCCATCGAGATGTTTTTCTATAACAGAAACATGCAATTGGAGGTGTTTGAAATTATTATCGGATGCATTACGTTCTTTATGAGACTCATGGATCCTGAAAACAAGTATCCAGAGGTGCCACTGAAAGTTCCATTCCATGATTATGACGATAATACTGCTAACATGGAAGACATCGAATACACGAGGAAGTTTGCTCCGATTCCTTTTAGATTTTTTCCAGAGATTTTCATTGAAGGTATTATCAATTATTGTCATTATGTGTCTAGGTTCAACAACAATCCGATGTTTCATAATGAGGGCCAGTTGGATAAGTTGGTAGAGTTTGCTGTGGTTATATTACGATGTCCCGAATTGGTGAGTAATCCTCACTTGAAGGCAAGATTAACTGAAGTTTTATTCTTTGGATCATTACCGCTGCAAAATGGAAGAGATGGTTATATGGTGGACGTCTTCAACAACAACGAGATCGTGAAGAAAAATTTGATGGTAGCACTATTGGATTTCTATGTGATGGTGGAGAAAACAGGCGCCTCGTCACAGTTCTATGATAAGTTCAACTCGCGGTACCATATCTCGTTTATTCTTGAAAAGTTGTGGAAGTTCGATTACTTCAAAAGAGACTTGAAGAGAATCTCAGAGAAGATGCCAAAGCTTTTCATCAGATTAATTGCAAGGATGTTGAACGATACAACCTATCTCTTGGATGAATCTTTGAACCATTTGCATACTATTGGTGCTTGCCAAAGGGAAATTGAGGATAGGGAAAGAAATAAACCTCCTGCAATGGAAGAATCAGACGAGGAACTCAAGAAGAAATTGGAAGAAAGCGAGCGAATGGCCAAATCGTTTGTTCAACTTTCAAACAAGACGGTGTTATTGTTTGATTTGTTTACAGAAGAGACACCACAGTCTTTCGCCATTGTAGAAATTGTGGACCGATTAGCAGGTATGTTGGATTACAATCTGGTAGCTTTAGTGGGACCTAAATATAACGAACTCAAAGTTAAAAACCCGGAGACTTTCAAGTTCAATCCTGGTGAGCTTCTATTTCAGCTTTGTTCCATATTCATCAACTTAGCTCTGAAGCAGGAATTTGTGGATGCAGTGGCACGTGATGAGAGGTCTTTCAGGCCGAAATGCTTTAAAAAGGCAATAGAAATCCTATACAAGTTGGGAAAGGTACCAAATAAGGAATTTGAGGATAAGTTAACAGTCTTTGTGAGAAGAGCACAAGAGAAGAAGAGAGAGGAAGAGGAGGAAGAATTGGAGCTGGGAGATGTTCCAGATGAGTTCTTGGATCCATTGATGTACACGCTGATGAAGGACCCTGTGAAATTACCTCATTCGAAAGTTTCAATGGACCGTTCGGTATTAAAGGCCCATTTAATGAACGATCCTACAGATCCGTTCAACAGAACTCCTTTGAAGATCGAGGAAGTGTACGAAGACGTTGAATTACGGAATAAGATTCAGGCCTGGATTAAAAAGAGGAAGGCAGATATAAGAAAGGAGAAGCAGGAGAAGATTCTCAGCCAAACAGGAAAAGATGTCGATGGTGACGTGGATATGAAATAGATCAAAAAAGGCCGATGATCAACAACTTATGCGACGGATAAATAAGGAGTTTCTTTTTTTCTCTTATCTGTTTTTTCAGTTACACGGATTAACTATAATAATTTATTATACAATGTGCATTGTAGCGAGCCGGTCAAGTCATCGAATACTTAAGTTTCGACAGGTAGGCGCGGAATTAGCATATTACTGTGGAACTGCACAAGCCCCGCCAGTTGGTCCGACATACGTATAGAGATTGCATGGGTTACGAGCAGAAAGCTGTAAAAAAAAAGAGCCCCAGAGGTGGTCCTAACGCGGGAAAGACGCATTGTTTGTTTCATGCACCTCGTTAAATTTCGTTAAATTATTATTGCTCTTGGAGCTACCATTTGATGAGGTGGGTCAATTACTCACCTTGAATAGCTAACAGGCCAATTGGGGTAGGTTGACTTGTCGAGGCCCCACGGAAAAAGAATCAGCACCCCCAAAAGATGGGGAATATACCGCGACCCCTGGTAAATGAGGCTTACATATCGGTAAAAGCTTTAGTCCATTCGAGTTGAACTACTCCCCCTTGCGTTTTCTTCGTCAATCATTGCCCCAGAGCCATTGTGTTTTTTATTATCGCGCGCAATTTCCGTGTAGTAAGTTTCCGCAAATGCCTATAATGCCTGCGTGCACAGATATGTTGTGTCATTTAGGTGAATTTTTTTCCTTATAGAGCAAATTTTTTCACTTCTTTAAGAATGGCAGGAGAAGTAGTAGTGGCCTCGAGATGGGAGAGTCAATATAAACGAACAGACCTCAGTCCCAAAACTGGTGTAACGTACTTACAGTTTAGGCTGAATAGAGCTTCCTGTCTCCTACTAGAAAATACTTTTCGCTCCACTTCCTTACTAGTCCAGGCTGCTTTTGCTCCCAGTGTTATTCGAATTCTGTCTTCAATTCAATCTAACTCGACCAATTTTTCAATTTCTCAGAATTCTTCAATTTTTCAAATTTCAGCTCAGCACTTTTTAGCACTTTATTTTCTTTAGTAACTTGTTTCGTCCTTTTTCTTTTCTTAATCTTATTTTTTGTTAGTCTCGATTTTCTTTGGTCTTTTTTTTGCAGTTTTCTCTTCATTATTGCTCAATTAGCTCAATTGATCAGTGATGACATCGAAAGAAGCTGACAGTCCGCAACCGCCATCTGTCGCGTTGTCCAAGGCTTCGAGCAACGTATCGACGTCTGCTTCGGCAGCCTCAACTGAGGATAATTTAGCGACGACAGAATTTATCCCAATAGAATTGAGCTCTTCCGATCCTTCGCAGATGATGCATGAGCTCTCTAGTCGTCACTATGTGCCAGAAATTCTTGTCAAGTCGTTGTTTGATCTCAACTCCCGCAATAAATCGTCCGATGGAAGGCTTCAGTCCAATGATCGAGAATTCATACTGAATTTGGAAGATGAGATTGTTGAGTTTATAGTGAAACCCAACGTGGACTCATGGAAGCTGACACCTTTGAATTCCTATTATCGTCTTCTCACCCACAAGCTTGCCGAGTACTATAACTTGGGCCATATTCTTTCGAATGATGGTTATTCCATGGTACTTTTCAAAATTAATACCTCTTTGGTCAATGCTGATGACGAAATAAAAAAGACTGCCAAGTTTGACCAGGACGGTAATATCAAACCGCTTGATTTTAGGAACTTGAAATTTGACCCCGTTGAGAAATTGAGTCGTATTAAACTTGCCGAGCTCTACAATGCTTATAAGGACAGTTTCCATTGCGTAGATACGCCGCATCTGCAGGTGAGCCCAGAAACATCCACTTCGATGACCAATGCTACAGCTCCGGAACTTTCTGAAACCTTTCGCGGGTTGAATATTTCATCAAGTCAGCTTCCTCCTCAACTGTTTATGCAAGATGGCGACGGTCACTACAGCATTCGTATTATGAAGCGTAGGTCACAGAATATGGTCCGCTCAATGCCACGTACGATGGGTTCACATTCATCTTCTTCGCATATTTCCACATCCGCGGCAAGTGCCACGACGTCTATTCATGGTATTCAGGAAGACAGACTGGACCGTGAGCAGCGATATAATCAAGCTAAGGAGCGTATCGAGCGTGAACAAGGTGATGATGTTGATGAAGACGATGCTGAAGATAGTGAAAGCAGCAACAGTAATGATAAAAATTGCAGTCGTAATTATACCGACTCTTTGGTATCTGACGAGGAAGGCCCCGTCAATTCCAGCAGTAGCAACAATGACGGCAGTTTTGCACCAACTGAACACAGAAGGGGTGGATATCGAGGAGGATCTCGTCAAAGGGATGGTTTTCATAGCTACAACTACAGAAATGGTGGTGGGCAAGGCTCTTCGTTTAATAACAATGGCTACGGACAACCTATGTACATTCCTTCGCCGCCACCTTCTGCACAACAGATACAGTCGCAGCAACAGCCGTCCCGTTCTGGTATGGCTCCTTACCCTTACTTTAGTCCTTACATGTATGCATACCAGTATTTTCCCCAGCCTCAATCCACTACAGCTTCGGCTCCCGGTTCCCCTGGTCAAGGTCCAGTAGGATCTCAAGGACCTCATATGCCTCAGATTGCGCAGATGGCTCAGATAGCCCAGCTGCCTCAGGGAAGTCAGTTGTCTCCTGTTCCTCAGGTACCTCGGGTACCTCAGCTGTCGCCCATTCCCCAGCTGTCTCCTGTTCCTCAACTTTCTCCTGTTCCCCAGATGCAATCAGCGGGTAACTCACCGAATTCCTCAACTTTATACCCATACTATTATCTGCCTCAGCCAATGCCATACGCGCCCGCAGCGCTGCCGAAAGCTCAATTCAAGCAGACAAAGAATACTGATAATAGTAACGAAGAGAATGAAGAAGGAGGAGACGAGAATACAGAAAGAGCACAGTTGCAGCCGCCAACTGCTTCTTCTGAAGCTAATAAAGTTGGAGGAATCAATGATATCGTATCTACGAATACTCCTAGTACATCGCCGTTGCCACCTCCTGGCACGCAGTTCCAGTACTTCTATCCATCACCATTCATGGGACCACCAGGCTCTGGTGTTCCGGCTGGAATTCCTCCCGCGATGGGAGGAGCAGGACCAGGGGGTCTGCAAGGTCCCCAACAACAATTTATTCCTCCTTTCTACTACAACAATGCAATCGGACCTCGGTATGGGAGTGGAAATAACAACAGTAATAAGAAAGGAGGTCATAGGCATCAGCAATATAGAAGATATAACAATTATGGACGAGGTCGTGGTGGAAATAGAGGAGAAAGCTACAATAATGATAATGGTGTGTTTATTGACCGGCGATCTAGCCGAAAAGGGAATCACCACGATAGTACTACCAATGAAGATGTTACACCTAATGATACAAGCAATGTGGCAAAAGTAGTGAATGCAAGCGGTGCAAGCAATGAAGACGCTGAATAGTAAGATTGCATACGTAATATGCATCTATATATATATATATATATATATTTAAATATATGCTTTTACATCTTTGCACCCAACTTCCTGGCACGATCTAAAGCAATGTCGCACATTGCATTGAATGCTTCAACTACTTCGGCCAAGAAATCGTGTCGTTGGATTCTCATCTTCATGTTCCTCATGATCACCTCCCTGGATCTGCCGTTAACAAATACCACATAGCGAAGTCCCGGAAAAGTTGATTCATACAAATCATTAAGCTGTGTGAGTTTCTTGGTGAGGTTTGGATCTCCACCGTTGAGGGAATTCTGTTCACTCTGGGAGTTGGTAGATAAAAGCACCTGCTTAGGAGCCCCCAATCTAGGATGCGCCCCTACTATGGCGTCGATGATCCTCTTGAGATCGGGAGTGGGATTCGTTTGGTACTGGGATCTTAAAACCATTAAGTGCGAGCGAATCGACTCCACAATCTGCGTGTACGAATCATATATACTGTCAGCCTGGAAAACTCTTGGGATGATGTAAGAGGTCAAGGTAGGACACGGCTCAAACAACTCATTCAAAGAGCTAATCTGAATTGATCTTGGAAGTTGACAAATAGATGAAGCAGATGGAAGAGACATACAGTAGAAAGAAGTAATCGTTAACAGATAGAAAAGAAGTCGATGTTACATTTATGCGCTAGAGGCCGGCACTCATAGCGCGGTCTTCTCCGACGAGTAGAGATGGATAGGATTACGCTGCACCTGGCGGATAGGGGAGGGGGTATGAGAAACAGAGATAATTTTACCTGCGGGCAGATATCAGAAATATAGTTAATAGAGAGAGTTCCGTGTAATGAAGTGATCAGGCTTCTTGGTTCATTTCCCGGATATTCCTGGGATTTCCTTATCGGTCGAAATATGCGCACGGATTGGATGGACGGAATTAGTGTCCAATTTTCGGACGATTTTCAAGATCTTTCAATTGCTTGGATCTGTTGTTCTCTTCAATTTTCCAGTATGACTGATGACTTAGAGAAGGAATTAGTTCCCAGCGATATTCCTGGCTTCAGGATGGGTCAGAAAAAGACCATCGATGAGTATACCAGATTGGACTCCAAAGATGAGTCTTTGAACAAGTGGAAACAGTCGCTTGGTTTGAACACAGGTAAACCTTTAGTGGTGCAACCAGATGATAAGAGAACCGTGGTAGTTGTATCGATGACTTTGAATATCAAGGGACAGAAGCCTGTAGTGGTGAACTTGGAAAAGGAGGATTCAATATCTTTGAAGTCAAAGAAGATCAAGTTTAAGATTAAAGAGAGGTCCGTATATCATCTCGTTATCAGGTTCAGGATTCAGCATGATATCATTACTGGCTTGAGATATATGCAGGGTGTAAAGAAAGCCGGTATTACTGTAGACCGTATGGACGAGCCACTAGGATCATATGCTCCAAATACAGAAGATAAGCCTTACTACGAAAAGGTGTTTCCCGAAGTCGAGGCTCCGTCAGGACTACTCGCCAGAGGATCTTGTAATGCCCTTTCCAAGTTCATTGATGACGATAAAACCACTCATTTGACGCTTCCATGGTCATTTCAAATCACAAAATAAAGAGTCTCGATTATGATATAATAATAACAAATGGCTTGAAGGACAAAACCGAATATAAAGATTAAAACAAAAGACAGAGACAGATACGGAAACGGAAACGGAAACGGAAACAAAAGATACAACAAAAGAAGATCAAACAAACACAATCAGCAGACTCTACATGTTATGAAGACACGTAAAATAGACCCAATAGTATATTCGAATCTTATCAGTCCTTTTTTGTCCTTTTTTCTCCTTTTAATTAGCTTTCTTCAATTTTTTTTTATTTCATCATCACGATCATAAGAAGTAGTCGGGAGTCTTTCTAGTCACCGTTGGTTCACCAGGTCTGATAGAAGGATCATATTGTAAGAAATCTCTGTTTAGGTTCTCATCAACCTCCATAATGGCAGCCTGATTACCGCATCTATAACAGTAATTAGGAGCGGAAAAAATGGTCACTACCAAATCTGGATGTGACCAGCTATAACCTTCCATTACCAACTGGTGAGCTCTAGCGGTGAGAGACAATCCATTCGTATGGTTAAATTGCTCGGAGATATCCTGACCAAAGGTGAAACCGGCACCTCTTGGAGAGATTCCCCATCCTCCTCTGTCATCAGGATCTGACCAGAGTAAGTCACACATCGGTCCCTCGTGTGGCACCTCCTGGAACCTATTCAATTCACGCACTTGGTCTATAGTCTCAATCATCGGCGATAAACCTCCATGAAGGCAGAATATCGAGTTATCAACCAAAGCAGTAATCGGAAAGTAGTCAAACAAATCGGTAAACAGTTTCCAAACGTTAGCAGAGCCATATTTTCGGAAACATTCATCATAGAACCCATAAACCTGAGTAATCTGTCTACTTTCATGATTTCCTCTCAATATGGTAATCCTCTTTGGATATCTTACCTTCATTGCAACAAGATAACTCACCGTTTCGACACTGTAGTATCCCCTATCGACATAATCTCCCATAAAAAGATAGTTTGTGTCAGGACATGGTCCTCCTATCTTAAACAATTCCATAAGATCATGAAATTGACCATGAATATCTCCACAAATCGTCACGGGAACGCTCACCGGCTGAACATTCTCCTCGTCTTTAAGCACATCAATAGCTGTGTCGCAAAGCTCTTTGACAGACTCTTCACTAAGAGGTTTACACTGACTTAACTGTTGAATCCACCCATCCAACGTATTGATCTGTGTCTTTGGATTTGTTGTACTTATAGTAACCTGTTGTAAAGGCTTACCCACACCCGTATTCTCTTGATCTGCTGTATCTGTTGCCTCTGTTGCAGCTATCAAATTATTGCTCATAACAGTGTCGTCTCCATCCCGATTTCCTCCACTCTCTTGTTTGTTGCTGACAGGAACATTAGTTTGAAGTTCGTCCTCCTGCTCTATAGCATCTTCCATCTGAACGTCTGAATCAAGATCCATCATGAATTATAAAAGAAATGCAAATGTGAAAAGTGGCTGCTCAATAATCAGTGTGCTCAAAATGATGAGTCTCCTTGTTTCGATATACTGAAACTAGATGTTTGTTAGGGAAAAAATTGCCTGCGTTGGTTGGAAAGATAGCCTGTTCTAAACGCTTTGATATATGTTTGTAATTAGGTTTCACGTTTGATTTTTCTCTGCCGTATTCGAAAATAAATACTAACTGCAAAGGCGGAATGTTGATGTCTCAATTTTTTGCTTTCTCTCTTTCGTCCTCCTCTGAATTTTCTTCGCGAAGGAGAAGAGACTGAAAAACAAGGCGAACTACGCAGAGCGGCGGTGATCCGAAGTTGGGTGCCAGCCGGAAAAAAGAAACCCCCCTCCCCCGGCATATGGCATAGGTAAGAAAGATGTTTGAGCCCGGTAGGTAAATTTTTACCCCACCAATTATCACGGAGCAGCTGGAAACGACAATTACAAACTAGGTGAGTCTACATATCCGTTAATCCGGGAGGAGACATGGGTTGAAAGCTCTGCAATTGTACCTGAAGACCCTCTCGGTAATCACAGTTTCCGCCTTTGTACTTCCTGCTTCCTCGCGCCATTGCTCTCCCTCTTTTACTCGTGCCATTGCATCTCTACACCAAGCATTTAGACGCCCAATAAAGTAATTACAGGATTGTATTGTTCTTGTTGAAGTAGATCTGGTTATTCTCATTTATGAATCCTACTACCCATCAGATTCAGCTAGATCGCATTCTGTACATGGATCAGAAGGATGATTCACCCACTCATAGGGCTCCTTATCCACTAAATTTTCCCATTGGTGAAGATAAGGAGTCCATCCGCAAACGAATTCAAAGTACACGATATTCCGATCCGTTCTATTATGATACTGATACGTTCACAATGGCAATGGAAGATAGATTTCTTCGATGGAGACCTTCTTCGTCCAGTCATTTTTCTGGAGATGCATTAAATGGAGTCCATCCATATCAATTGGATTGTCAGGACAGACAGCTGGATGATATTACTACAGTAAAGTTGGTCACTCCAACAACATTAGTAGATAAAAATGATAGCTTGATGAAAGAATTAGAATCTATGTACAACGATTCAACTATAAGATTGATTCTTAGTCTTCAGAGGAAGGAACTACAGGGTGACGATCAAAATGAGGAGGACGTAGCCGAAAATGGCAGCACAGCTGAAGACTCTCTCAATATTCTTAGTGAGTACTGCTTCAAAAAGTCGGAATACGGATCACAGCTACCGCCAATTGACGTTACATCCGCCATGATAATCCCAGCTACACCAATGAACATCTACGAGACTGAAAGTACGAAACTAGGACTACCAGTCACCAGTCACCAAGAAACCTCATACTGGGTCCCGTGGTGCTCATGGATTTGTTTTTGATAAGTGATTAATATTCATCAGTAAAAACAATGAAGATTATACATGATAGATAGAGCAGGCTGATCAGTCAAAATTAACAGGGCGAAAAGAAGAACGATAGTATTCACTACCAAATCTATTGCTAAGACACTTCAACAAACCGGCCAATTGCCACTCGTACTTACGCCTCCTGAAAGGATCAAGGCAAAGCGCTTATTTAGATCTGGCTCTGACCTTTCTTCTCTTTCTTTTTAATCTTCTAACTCTTTTCTTTCTCCACTTAGCTCTCATGGTGGTTTATAATAAATACCGTAAGATAAGTATTAAATGCTGGGAAAAGAAGAAGAGAAGAAGAAAGGAACACGCAGAGAGCAACGAAAAACTATCAGGAATTACACTTTCCGCTATAAAAATTTTCCTGCTGGCTGAGTCCAATGGGACCCGGTGGGTCAACAAAGTCTTGGAAGTTCGCGCGCGACCGCATTTTTATCTTTTTTAGGGTTTCACACTCTAAGACCTCAACCCAGTCACGTGTGTGATGAAGAGGTATTTTCCATTTCTGGTCAATTCATTATTCCTCTATGTGCATTTTCCTACGTTCCTGAGCCAACACTGTAAGCAAGTTGTCAGCCAAATTTGGAACCCCAAGAGCTTGACAGATTTTGGGTACGCTATCTTCAGAGATGAGTAGTACTTCAGGCATATTGGCCTTCTCAGTATCCGCAGCTTCTATGTATTCCTTAACGTTGGAACGGCATGTACCATCGATAGTCTCCAAATACAATTGATCCAGAGAGCTTACGCCCACCATTTCTAGATGATTTGAACCTTGAAGCATCAAATATTTCAAATGTTTAATTCCTTTCAAGACCTGCCAATGGCAATAGGCTCGGTAAAGTAGGTAAAACCCTGGTACATTGGGGATGATCGGTATGAGGATAAACGGAACAGTCAACGGAAGAAGAAGAAGATCTGTGATAAGAGATTTTCGCTGATGCTTATAGATCTCCGGGAGATCTGGTATGATCTGGCCAACCAATCGGCTCGGGGTGAGTAGATTTTCGGGATAAAAGATTGGAATCGATCGCAACTCCTTAGACGTCAGTTGCGATTGCCTAATCTGATAGGCGTCGACAGGCTTGTTGCCCTCTTTGGTGAACCTTGTAATTTTGCTCTGCGAAGGAATTGATCTTAATGACGTTTCTATCCAGGGGATCCTTTTTAGCAGGGTATTTATCCAGGATACTATTTTTCTATTGATAGAGCGTGGTGATCTCTCCATCCTCTGCCACACCTGGGCAGTTTTGTTTATCATTCTAGTCTCCAGTGACTCTTTACCTCCTGGCAACGCACGCTTGGTATATTTCGAGTAAAGAAACGAATGCTTTGATGTTATGGGGATCGAAACCAGATATATTGGATAGACAGAGAATTCCGGCTTGTTGGATATACTACTCTGTGATCTGGCACCTATGGCACCTATGGAACCGATGGCATCTACTGGGCCAAGTATCTTCCTTGACCCAGCAAGGCTCAGTAGTGTGACAATTGGTTTGGATGCTTTCCTTACAAACATGAGCAATAAAGAATAATGAATTAGAACTCTACTTTATATTTTGCTATTCATTCCATTTAATTGCCTACATATATATATATATATATTTTTTTTCAGCCGTTCACTGCTCAACCAAATGAGATGCTCCCGATATTCGAACATCACATGAGAAACAACAAAAACTGGTAACTCAGCTATCGTGAATAATCGGGTATCTGCAGTTTATTGTCCTCTCTTCTCTACCCCATTATATTGGTTCGTTTGTTCATTTCCTGTCTTTTGAGTCTCGTTTATCCGTCTTATTTGAATCTCTTTCCTCGGCCAGACTGGGGAAATCGCGGCTGACAACAGATTCAGAATACTTTCTTAGTACATTGAATTTGAGCGTTTATCACATTAACATTATACATATTTTTCTTAGTTAACAGTCTTGTTTTGTTCTTCAATCGATGTCGAATTCCGATTTAACCCCTTCTTCCACTTCTAAATATGAGAAGGAGAATGGCTTGAGCCCGCAAAAATCATCTCGGCTGTTTCAAAAACCAAGGCAGACTGCCCGTTTAAAACGGTCCAGATCCCTGCTTAGGCTGGATGGACCTATCACCCCTTTAAACGCAGCCATCAATGCTGATATCACCCAGATTACGCCCACTTCCATCACTTCACCTCAGACCGTTGACAGATTGCATTACCTTGTTAGTGGAGGAGCACGATACAGTAATAGGGGTACTACGAGCCGAGAGATTCGAACCATTCCTACCTATGTTTTGGATAGGCTCTCAAAGACCAAGGACGAGTCTTTGAAAGGTGAAGAAAAACAGGAAGAGAAAAACAAAGTTATAAGGGTAGATACCATTCATCAGGGAAACAATGACCCTTTCATACAGACATTTAAAGACGACACTAATACCTCCAAATGGCAGGATTTCCTTGGAACGGTACGTATGCCTGGTTCTACTGTACAGAATTCCGATGATTCCGATACCGATTACATTCTGAACCATTATGATTTGAATGGCAGATGGAAGGGTGAGTCACGATTAGTTAGCTATTTTCAGAACAGCAGTAATGGTGATGATGATAACGATAATGACAATGAGAAGGAAAGATCTTCCACTGATTTGGAATCAGGAAGTAAAACACTTCAAAAAACAAAGCATTACAAAGATAGGGCCCGGTACTGGATCCAGGAAAACAAGAAGAACTGGAAGCCAAGGTTAATTGAGTCACTTCTATCAAACTCTTACGTGCCTCTCGTATTTCGAGTGATTACGCTTATTCTTTCACTTGTAACCCTCGGAGTTGGTGGAAGTTTAATTCAACTGGATGCGTCTGACGGTTTTACGCGATCTCCAAGTCCAATCATGACGGTCTGTGTGCAACCAATAGCTGTAGTTTACATTCTTTATACCACCTATGACGAGTTCACTTCGCAGCCCCTTGGTTTGAGAGATCCAACCACTAAGATAAGGTTAATCTTGTTAGACTTGTTATTTATTATCTTTGGTTCCGCAAATTTGGGCTTAGGATACCAAGAGTTGTTCGCCTCGGATGGCATCTGCATCAATCCTGCTGCGTATACCGGCCCCAGGACCCTGGCTCACAGCATATGCAAACGAGAAAGAGCATTGACTTCATTTCTTTTTGTCATCTTAATTGCCTGGTGTATTACGTTTACTATCAGTCTTTTCAGAGTTGTGCATGTTGTCGCCGACATCAGAGACAGGCATTAGCTTTACTTCATTGTATACTATACATGATATCTATTCTTCATATATGCGTTTGGTGTAGGGATGTTGCCGTGTTTGAGGTTCGTGTTTGGAAAAAAAAATCAATCGACCGAAATGGTACAAGGAGAAGGTGCCAACGGTTTGTTCCAGATCTATCAGGAACGAGATCAAGCATTCTTCTTTTTCTTCTTACTGCGTCCACTTAAGAGTGTCGTAATACTTCGCTAAAATAGCCTAGCTTGAATAGAATCATGAGTGCATTGACAGTTCCAGGTGAGGAGGATGGTGTGCCTGCCAGTGGGATCAGCGACGCTGCTACTGTGAACGACCCTTTTTTAGAACGTACATGGAGGGAAATTGAACCTTCTATTTATATCATTCTTGGTGACGATAAGAACTCTCCCTTGGATTCTAGAATGTATACCCAGACTTACTCTAAGGTGTACAATTACTGTACCACTGCATCGTCGCGAAGGCCGCCCTCTGTCAACAAAGATCATGACGGTAAAGGTACCGTGAAGTTGGTTGGTGCAGAATTGTACTACAAGCTTCAGGAGTATTTGAAATACTACTTGGAGAACTTGAAACAGAAGGATGGTGAAACTTTTCTCCAGTTCTATATCCGTAACTGGCAGAGGTACTTGATTGGATCTACAAGGCTCAACGATGTCTTAGATTATATTAATAGGTACTGGGTGGCCAAGGAAAGGGCTGATGGTCACAGAGAGATTTATGATATTCTCAGTTTGTGCCTTCTCTCTTGGAGAGACTATAAGTTTCATGCCAATCTGCCGACTCTTATGAGCGAAATCATGGAACAGATTCGCCTTCAGCGTGAAAGTAAGATCGATTCTGTGGGAAATCTTAGTGTTGCCATCAAATCGTTCGTTCTATTGGGATTTGATGTCAACGATCTCAAAAAACAGAACTTATCCGTCTATATCAATGATTTCGAGAAGACGTTCCTTACAGAGACTTATAATTTCTATGCGGAAGAATCTGAACAATATATTCATGAGCATGGCGTTGTTAATTATTTGGTGAAAGCTCAAGAGCGCATCGACGAAGAGTTGAAGCGTCTGGAAGAATTAAACGATCACACTCGTCGTCCTTTGAATGATGTTCTTAACCAGGTTCTTATCACTAATCATTCCGAAGAAATACGCGCACAATTGACATCTTTGTTGGATCAGGAGCGTATCACTGACATACGCCGAATGACCCGTTTACTACGGCGTGTTCCTATGACTATTGAGCCGTTACTTCAAGACTTCCAAGAGTATGTGAAGCAGAAAGGTTTAAGTTCTGCTCATAAGATGAAGACCGATTTTGAATTAGAGACTCGATCCCAGGGATATAATTCTGGCTCAACTTCTCCAGGACCTCATTCCACTGATTCTCATCCACCTCGCCACTCGAAGCGTATGAAGGAGAAGGAATATTACGATGCTCAGATATATATCAGGACTTTGCTTTCCGTTTATTATCATTTTGTTGGAGTGGTGGAAACTGCCTTCGACAATAACGAGGCCTTTGTCAAAGCGCTTGACAGTGCCTGTCAGTCATTTATCAATAAAAATGAAGTTGTTACGCCAACGCTACGGTCCAAATCTAGAACCCCAGATTATTTGGCAAAGTATAGTGACCAAATGTTGAGAAATAAGGGCCAAACAGCGGAGTTGAATTCGGAGTTGTTGATGACATTCTTCAAATTTGTTGATGATAAAGAAAGTTTTGAAGTTTGGTATAGACGGTACTTATCTAAGCGTCTTATGAGTGGTCATATGTCTCCAGAGGATGAGGAAAGAGAAGAAGAAATCATCCAGAAACTAAAAACGGCAAATAGTATCGAGTATACGACGAAGATCACCAATATGTTCAACGATATAAGGGTTTCCCGAGAATTGGGTAACGTTTATAGAGAAGCTATAGCAGACCCTCGCAACCGTCCTGCTGGTTTGCAGTTTATTACCGACTTGGAACCTAGAATTTTGGACTCATCTTCCTGGAACGCCATTTTCCGTGGATCTAGTGAATCGTTCATTCTTCCTAAGGAATTGATTTCAACACAGGAAAAGTTTGAATCGATATATCAAGAGAGGTATAGTGGACGTCAATTGAACTGGATCTGGAACCGTTCGAGAATTGAGTTGAAGGTGAATAATCTGTCTCGTCCTGGAAAGCCTCCTTACCATTTCACAGTGACGCTTTTTCAGTATGCCATTTTATCGCCTTATAATGAACGTGATGGCATGAATACTTACGAATTGCTAGAGAATACTGCACTGCCTGTAGAAGTGTTCAAGGCCAACATGATTCCACTTGTTCGGAATAAGTTAATGATTCAAAAGCCTGCAGGGGAGGAAAATATGACCAATCCAACAACGCACTACACAATAGTGAGGGAATATACATCAAAGAGAATTAAGGTGAACTTTGCAGCGGGTGTTAGAATGGTGGATACTAAGAACGAAGACCGCGAAACCACCGAAGAGGTAGAAAGAAGACACCATGAATTATTGAAAGCATGCATAGTTAGAATTATGAAAGCACGGAAGGAGTGCAAGCATGAGAGATTGACTAACGAGGTCTATCAGATCATAGATAGATTCAAGCCAACAGTTGGAGATATCAAGAAAGCCATAGAGGTGCTTATTGATGAGCAGTACCTTGCACGTGGAGATGATGGTAGCAGTTACATGTATCTATCGTGAGCTTTACATTAATGAAAGAAGCTAAATAAAAAATGGGTTTGTCTTTAACTGAAAAAGCATGTAATTACAACCTTCCCTTTTGGGAACGACTGGCTAAAAAATTTTGATATTTTTCATTGATCATTCATTTTTTTTTTCTCTGCATGAGTGAGTAATAGTATATAAATGGGCCAGGGTTTCCAAGAAATCGGGTTTCATTCTTCTACCTGCTGTAGCTAACACGACTCATTTATTTGTGATCCTACTCATTCTAACAAAAACATTATGTCGGCTGGGAATTCTACAGGTAAGTTTTGGCAGCTGTATGTGTTGCGGCTTTAGGTTGCTGCGGCTCCTCAAAATATAGGTCTTACTAACACAGTAAATCTAGAAGGATATTTGAAAGTCAACGAAGAGCCTCACAAGAAGGTTCTCAGAAATCCATATGGTCCTAACCCGGGAGATTTTCTTTCGAATGTGACTTCTTTCAAGATCATTGAATCTACTCTAAGAGAAGGAGAGCAATTTGCCAATGCTTTTTTCAGCACCGAGAAGAAGATTGAGATCGCCAAGGCATTGGATGATTTCGGTGCAGATTATATTGAGTTGACATCTCCACTTGCCTCCGAGCAATCAAAAAAGGATTGTGAAGCTATCTGTAAGTTGGGTTTAAAGGCCAAAATCTTAACCCATATCAGATGCAAGATGGAGGACGCCAGGGTTGCGGTAGAGACCGGTGTGGACGGTGTAGATGTGGTCATCGGTACCTCCAAGTACTTGAGGCAGTATTCTCACGGTAAAGATATGTCATATATTGCAAAGGCAGCTATTGAGGTGATTGAGTTTATCAAGTCGAAGGGAATTGAAATCCGGTTCTCCTCTGAGGACTCGTTCAGATCAGATATTGTCGATTTGTTGAACATCTACAAGACTGTCGATAAAATTGGTGTGACTCGTGTTGGTATTGCTGATACCGTTGGATGTGCCAATCCAAGGCAGGTGTATGAGTTGGTCAAGACGTTAAAGTCTGTGGTTTCGTGCGATATTGAGTGTCATTTCCATAATGATACGGGTTGTGCCATTGCAAATTCTTACACGGCATTGGAGGCTGGTGCCAAGTTGGTGGATACTTCCGTTTTAGGTATTGGAGAAAGAAATGGTATCACTCCTTTGGGAGGACTTATGGCCCGTATGATTGCTGCAGACAGAGACTATGTCTTGTCCAAGTACAAGCTACACAAGCTTCGTGATTTGGAAAACTTGGTTGCAGAAGCCGTGCAAGTCAACATCCCTTTCAACAACCCAATCACAGGATTCTGTGCTTTCACACACAAGGCCGGTATTCATGCCAAGGCCATTCTTGCCAATCCTTCTACCTACGAGATCCTCAATCCATCGGACTTTGGTTTGTCTAGATACATTCATTTTGCCAGTAGATTGACCGGATGGAATGCCATCAAGTCGAGAGTTGAGCAACTTAATTTGGATTTAACTGATGACCAGATCAAGGAAGTGACTAGAAAGATTAAGGAATTGGGTGATGTCAGACCTTTGAATATCGATGATGTTGATTCTATCATCAAGGACTATCATGCGGACATTCACACTCCTCTGGTTAAGGCGACTGATGGCCCTACTGTGGACGACAGAGAGGACGTTATGTTGGACAACGTCAAAAGACCAAAGTTGAATTAAGTAAGCTATTTATCGAACCTTAGGATATGAATATAGTAGTGGTAGTGAATATCATAATAAGAATACTAATAATAGCTAATTTAAAAGAAAGGGTCTTGTCACCTCAAATGGACTCGATCAACTCCACTTCTCCCGGGTTGACTAATAAAAAGGTAGAAAACATAAAAAGAGAAAAAGAGTAAAGAGTAAAGAGAAAAAACAAGAAACGAAAACGATAAAAAAGACGATAAAGGGATGAATGAAAGAAGCCAAAAATGGGTCCAAGGCCATGAAACAAAAAATAGAAAAATATAATAAAGGTGAAGAGCAGAAGATTTGAATGATATAGATGCACTGAAGGGAATGGTACTGATGCATGTGAACAACATGGCAGACCTCCTGCTCAGGGCCGGATTAGACTTTTTTCTCAGTCTCCGCCTTCCTCTCTTTCTTTGTTTCTTTCTATCTATCTTTTCTTCGAGTCCGGCTCAGTCCCTTAGTTTTTGTCAGTCTCAATCTGTGGATCAACTTGGCTCTGTTTCTCCAATCTGTCCAACTGCTTCTTTTGCTCTGCCAATTGAACCTTTAAAGCAGCAATCTGCTCGGCCTGTTGTTTCTTGATATATAAATCCTCCTGAGCTCTTTCTCTTTTCTATAGTAAGTAAGTTAATTGTTAGTATTGATTGTCCAATCAGATGAAAGAAAAACTTTCTCTCTCTCTCTCTTTCGCGGATACAAAAGGAGAGAAAAGGAAGAAGCGTCTAAGCAGCAAATAAGTCAAGCAACGAAAGCAGTGAAGCAATAAATATCCACGCTACATGGTCGGTCAATCCGCCATCGGTGAAAATCCCCCACTATGAAGTGATACCTGCTTCGCTTGCTGACTCACATGTGCCAAAAGTACCTCCCCTCTCTAACTACTTACCGTAAAGTTATCGGAAGATCCGTTCTGTCTCACAGAACCCGTAGCTCCTTCGCTGGAAGTGAATCTCACACCCATCACTCTGTATGGGGATCTCTTAGTGACGTTTGTTAATGCTCTTCTTGCGAACATTGTCAATCTGTAGGTTGTATGTATGGATAGTTATCTCTTGACGAGTTAAAGGTGAATAGTCTTGATAATTAGAAATGATGAGTAGAAGACGCAGTCTCTCTAATCGATTGTGTTGACACTTTTTGACGATAACGCTATTTTATACGCAACTATAAAATAGAAAAAAAGTGTATGAAGAAGGACGGAAAGATTATAGTGTGAAAAAAAAAGGATGACGATAGGGCTGATGGTGATACCTGGGGTCACTCGAAATTGGAAGAAGGTACTGGCTAAAAGAAATATATAGCGCGGATGTGGGTTTGGTACCCGGTGGCTCACCCCGGGTTGTTTTCGGCTTTAATTCAAAATTGTTTCAGGTTCTTTTAGGATACATGGCAGCCGCCCTGCAGGAAACCGGAAGGAAGGAAGAATGGCAGGACTCCGGGTGCCCCCAGTGACCCAGTGCTCCAGGGTTCCAGGGGCCTCCACCGGGTCCCTACAAATTGTCTGTGGAGTTTTCCCGGTGGAAAAGGTTTGCCCTTTACCTTCCAATTAGAAACATCGCAATTATGGGCGCGACTGCTGCACCCAAATCTGCAAACTTATGAGGTATCTCTGACTCTCGGACTCTCTGGCCGCGGTTCTCCCCCACAATTTCTAAAGCACGTTACGTTGCTAAGCCACATTACATTACTTAGCCACCTCATTTGTGACAACTACAACTCAGCCACATCATCGCATGGGTATCGGATGGCATATGATTATTTTTTTTTTCTCCGATGTCCGACGGCATGATCACTTACCCTAAAAGAGTCATTCCGGCATCCCTATCTGATTGTTCTTTTTTGATGTCGTTGGTTGTACACAATGATCGGAGATCATCCTTGCAGAATCGAAAATTGTCCGCCCTAAGATTATCTAACTCTCGCCGTACCCCTATCTATACTGTCAAGTTTAATGACAACGCATCTCTAATTGCATCGGCCGGAGATGACCACGATATCACTATCTGGAATACTGATTCAATTGTTCCGGGTGATTTTTCCGCTGATTTCACTAATGGTACTCCAGTTGATTATCATTATCTTCCTTCCGTGCATAAATCTGCCATTACGTATTTGGCCTGGTCTAACGTCTCTCCGTCTTTACGGCTCTTTACAGCTTCGGCTGATTCAACTGCGGCTCTCCTGGATCTTTCAAAAGCTCAGAAAATTAAAACTTTCAAGCACTCCGGCAGTGTCAACCAGTTGGCAGTCTCTAAAAGAGATCTTTTGGTCACGTGCTCAGACGACGGTTCTGTCAAGTTATGGGACATACGTTCCAAGTTCCCGACGGCTCAGATATCTACAAAATATCCAGTTCTAACATGCTGTGTCGACTATGATGAACAAGGGATCTTCTTTTCTGGAATCGATCCGACTATTCACTGTTACGATCCTAGGAATATGGATAAACCACTTTGGGAAGAGATGAGCCAGTCTAATAACGTCACCTCCCTTTCGCTCTGTCCTGACTCGTCAGAGTATCTTGTGAGCAAGTCAATAGACGGGAGTATCAAGTACTTTGATTCCAGATTCATTGCTCTCTCCTCTGTTCACAGTCGCGCCAAACC
Organism: Brettanomyces nanus; assembly: GCF_011074865.1. Classification (NCBI taxonomy): domain Eukaryota; kingdom Fungi; phylum Ascomycota; class Pichiomycetes; order Pichiales; family Pichiaceae; genus Brettanomyces; species Brettanomyces nanus. The sequence continues at coordinate 355,548 of NC_052374.1, read as the reverse complement.
ATACATTTTCGATGGATCTGAGGCTTCCCCTGAAGACTGGCTCATCAGGTCGCTGCTCGTCAAAGATGGACAAGGAGCATTGCGGGTCATCAGTGGTTCTAACGACGGTTGTGTCTATTTATGGGATTTTGCTAGTAGAAAACTTGTTGCCAGGTTGGATGGCCATATTGGTAGCTCGTTCGATGTTGATTACAACCAGAAATCTGCACGTCTTGTCAGTTGTTCCCAGGATGGAAGTCTTATACTTCGGGATTTCTAGGCCCCCGTTCGATTGGTATTGTATGTTATTAATAGATATAGATAGATCTTCCGCATTTCTTTATCCTGTAAAGTGTACTTTACGTCCCTTTTTGAGCTTCTTCATGAGTCCCAACGTCTTTTCGTTCACTCTCTCCCATGCCGTGGTCTTCTTTTGAGGGACAGCTTCTGTTTTTAGAGCACTTGCAGCCTTTCCTCTCTTTCTGTTCTTACTGAAATCACTCTCATTCAGTTTCATCATACTATTCTCAGTAAATAGCGGAAGAGCCCACTTTCTTTCCAAGTCAGGTGTCACGTCGCTTTTCGCAAAGCGCATTGTAATATCGTTGTCCTCTTCTGTGCTTCCATGACACTTCTCTTCAATGCCATACGTATTCAGTCGTAGAGGTATCGACGTCTTCGACATTAAAGGAGCAATTTCTGAAGCCTTTTCTCCAAAATGAAACCGTAAAAACTCAAACCTCATTATATACTTTTGAATCCCTGTATTATCGATGAGCTCCTTTTCCGTTTCCTTTACTTGTTGCCGACTATTCTCCACTAATCCCTTCGCAGACCTCCTGTAGTACATCTCCTCCTCAATTGTGTTCTTCAAGATCAACGTCTCTACGTAAACCTCGTGAGTCTGTCCAATTCTATGCGCTCTTTTCACAGCTTGCGCTTCAATAGTTCTGTTCCAAACTGGATTGATGAAAAACACATGAGTAGCGGCAAGAATGGTTAATCCATGAGAGGCTAATTTGAGATCCATAATCAATGCAATTCCCTGCTGCTTCTTTGGATCCCACTCGTCAAATCCCGCCAAGCTCTTTGCCCGCTCTGTCAATGAAATATGTGGTGAATACATCAAGTAGTTCATTCCCAAAAGATCAAGAAATTCAGTCAAATAGTATGCAGAGTTCTCTAATTCGTAAAACACAATCGATTTAGCCCCTTGAATTTGGTTCTCTAATAGACGAGAAGTCAAATATGAAAGTTTTGCAGAAGCAGTACCTCGAATAGTGGCCTTTCTCATCAATGATCCCACTTTTGAAGACGTCATATAATCAAGATTCGTATCGTCTTCACAGTTAGGTGTTGATGAGATCATCTTCGGACAGTCTTTTTCAACAATTCGAGGTACTTTCTTTTGGAAAGCAGGAGAGACTGTCTCCACTTCTCTCTTTACTCCATGGGGCATGTTTTCTAAGGGGTAAAACTTTTCCTCCTCAGAGACAGAATTAAATCGATTTACCCAGTTAGGTATCTTATCAATTTCTTTGATGGCTTCAAAATCAATGCTCCTGAAGTCTAATTCCTTGTTCATTACAGATGTACCCTTACGAATTCCGTTCAGCTTATCATTGGTCCTCCCATAATGCTGCCAGAATTTTCTCGTGTAGTCCCTCATCTCCGTTTCCAACTCGTGTTCTGTAGATATCATTCTGTGCTTATAATAGAAACGTTGGATGGAAATCAGCTGTGGGAATCCATACACACCGATCGGACTAAAGAAAAGATCTTTCAAATCAGGGTACTGAGATATTGTAAAATCCCTTCTAATGCAGGGTGGTAGATTGTCCACAAAGTAGCTCATCTCGTGAACGGATGAGTTCGTTCTCCATCTATTATTGGATAATGCCACTTTTGCTACGTACATGCACTTCTTAAGTAATAGCTGGTCTGCCTCACTGTACCTTTTCTGATTTTCCCTCAAGGAATACCTGCAGATATTGAGCAAGTTCTCTATATCTTGGATGCTGAAACCCGTCCAATAAAATGTGGCCTTACGTAAATTGTTGATCAATCTTCTCAAGTCGCTTTTATTTGATGGATTAAACATGAAGTCAACACCGGTTCTCTCAGAAGTAACCGCATTGGCCGATAGCACAGCGATAAATAAGTTAATCGACAGTTTATCAAAAAATGATGGCTTTAACAGAACAGCTCTGTGGTGCATCTTGGGTAGCGTAATATCTCTCTGTACATCTTCAATTGTATGCCTAACAATTAAGTTCTTTAATAGCTCAGTTAGCTCGTACTCACTGTGAAAAACCCTCTTTTCAAAAGGTTTGACTACCGTATTGTTCCAGAGCCTACTGTTGGATTTCCATGGTTCTATCTGTAAGAAATTCGACACAACAATTCCTAATCTGACAAGATCCTGTTTCGCATTGAAATTCTTCGTCACTGTGTACTCGTTATCATCTTCTTCCACAAGTAAACTAGTTAGTCCCGAGGTCGGAGTACCAGTAATTGTCCATCTACGCTCCGCCATTAAGGTAGCAGCCATTTCAACTGCTCTAGAATGTTTTGCGTTCATCGAATGTCCCTCGTCAACGATCACTCTCTTCCAATAAATTGATCTTAGTATAGAGTCCGGATTCTGTGATTGTCTGGCAAATGCATGAAGAGATATTAGCACCACATCGCTGTTAACAATATCGGCGACTTTGTCTGGCAATGAAATTTTCTCGTTAGGAATCTCTATGAGCTTTAGATAGTTTTCCATTACGTGCTTTTTTACTTCAGAAACCCATTGAGGGAACAAATTGTCAGGAATAACAACCAAAGTCGTCGAGGAGAGGTAAACTCTTCTAGACGAAATAGTCTCAAATGCATTATCTTCAATATTTGTATGCGCCTGACTTCTTGTATGTCTTGTATTATGCCGTGTAACATGAATATCAACCTTTTCAAAGTACCCCAAGCTTACTTCAAGTTTCTCTATGCATGTCTTGGGAAGGTCATTGTAGTATTGTCTCCACTGAATTGAATTATTGGAGATAAATTCAACACACTTGCCCATAAGGGACTTCACATGAGGAGTATTGGGGTTCCCGATCCGACAATCCCTTGGAGTCTGAGATATTTGAAGCTTGGAAAGGCAGATAAGGGCCAAGCAGATGCAAGTCTTTCCCAGACCCATATTTTCAGCCAATATACCCCCTCGAGGGGTGCAGTAAGTCGGTGGATTGACCATAACTTTGAAAGATGATAAATCAATGTACATCATGCCATTTTTTATTTGTACAATAGTAGGCATCGGTACGCGTCTAGAATACATCTCTTTCTCATACATTTTTGCAACAGATCGTCTCTGATAGTTGTACAAATTACTTTTGAATCCAGGTACCCTTCCATTCAATATTGCAGACAGAATCTCTTGTTGATCTGTACTGATCTCGTTAAGCTTTAAGTCCAAATGGGGGGATTTAATCACCGAATAAATTCGACTGACCCTCTCCTGAAGAGTATTTTGACCCAGTTTTTCTTTAGATTCGTCAAGAAGCAAAGCTGAAAGGACTTTTGCAAACGGCTTTCCATTGATTAGCCTGTTCATATGGTATCCAAGAGATTCAAATGTATTAACTTGATCAGACCAGCTATTTCCAATCATCGAATCGGCATTAAACGGGCTGTAATCTGCCAGGCAGTTGATCAGAGGTATTACTCTTTTCTCTGAACCAATATACTTGACAAATTGGGCATCGTTGTGGATCTTCCAAGCCATTGGATCATAATCAAGAATTGCCATCATCTGTTTCATGATCTTTTGATAAGCTTTCGCATGCCATGACAGTTGTCTATTCAATCTTCCATAATTTTCCCTGTAAATATTTAGGATCCCTTGGCCTACGAACCCATCCGGAAGAATATATACTCTCAAGACGGCAAGTCCGAACTTGAGTACTCTGCTGGTGATTCGAATATATCCTCTCGATACAAGATATCTGAGGTCACAGAGAATATGAGAAAGGCAAGAAGAACCTTTAAAGCAAGCGTTGTAATCGTAGGGAAAATCGCCCCAACCGTAACAATCGCCTGCAGAGATTAACTCGGCAGGGATGCCAGGCAGATTATAACAATAGAGTACACCAAGATGCTGATAGTTATCAAGGTCATTGGTGATCGCAGTCAAACTCTGAAGAAACTTTTGTTGATCTGACACCTTCATGACAAGTTCTTAATGCTTCTTCGATCATGATAATCCGTAAATGTCAGACACAAGTTGGTGTGATTAGAGATAAGAAGGGATAAATTGAAAAGCATTGAAATCAGCCTCGATCTGTCAGAAACTGTGCGGGTAAAAAAAATTGTTGATGCCAGAAGAGAAGTGACAGTCAGTCTCTCTTTTCTATAAAATTAGAAACCGTTTAAGCAGACGTGAGCGGTTACAGGTGGTTGGTCTACGTTGTCTATTCATCTTCTCTCCATCATGTCATCTGCAATCAAAAAAATTTTGAAACCGATTTCAAAGGAGAAGTTGTTCAAGTTGGAAAGATTACAATGTCAAATATTCCGCACTACATATAATCCGACTAAGCAAAGAACAGGATCAAGGATACTAAGGCAGCCGTTGAAGGGCCAGGCTATGGCTAACTATTATGGACCAGCTGATTTCCCCACGGTGTCTAAAATTGTGAAATTATGGAAGAACGAAGAGTACAATGTGATAAATGAAAGCGAGGAATACAGATTAGAGAGAGTAGAAGACCTTAAGAGACGAGGTAAAGGTGCACCAAAGAAGAAGAGGGAGGCCGGTGGAAAGAAGAAAAAATAGATGGAACGTTATGTTCTCCTGTATATATATATAAGAAATATTTTGGTATTATCTAGAACATCTTTTTGTAGTCGAAAGTGTCGATCATCTCACCAAGAAAGATGTCCTTTGAGATGGTCATGGGAGACGCTTTATTCCAGTTAGTAATGACATCTTGCATTCCATAGTTTGCAGGATGGTTTTCATTGATGGGAGCGTATACCTCGTTGTAATTAATGAGGTTGAAGTTCATCATAGAACGGATATGGCCTCGAAAGATGTTGTGCATAGTTAGCCACTTTGTGGACAGAGTAAAGTGCTTTTCCGAAGCAGTGATACTAATACCAGCTGGAAGTCTCTCCTTATTTTTGAGCCTGAGAAGAATCACTCCAAGAGGTAAGTGGTTCAATGAGATGAGTATAAATTCCATCAAAACCACAATAGTAAAGCAAATGATTCGAGTTCCAACAAAGGTAAGATAAAAAGCAGCCACCGTTGGAAGCAAATAGAGAAGAATAGTAAAAATGATAATTCCTGACATAAGCTCGTCAAACTCGTAGTCGTTAGAGTCTATTCTATGTCTCAATACGTTGTATTTCTTGCCGTAAAATAGCCGAAACAGTGAAGTTAACGTGTGGTACAGCCAGTGGTAGACTCTAGTACATGCAGTATAGAATCCTTGCAATTCTAAAGTCAGAAGTTGGAAAACGTCAACCATTAGGGCCACGAGTAAAGATACACCGCAGTACCTAACACAAAAAATGGCTATTGAGAGCAATAAAGCGGCATTTTCCGAAGCCGGTTGAATAACCTCAACCTCCCAGAATTTCATAGTCCATAGAATCATCTCTCCAAAAAATCTGGCCAATTCGTTGTTCAATTTGAAACCAGCAGGAGAATTCATCAACCAGATCACATTAGAGCTCATGATGTTATGCGAACTTCGAAGTAGAAAGGAGAACCCCCAAATGACTTCTTCTTTATGCAATCGAAGTAGATTGGAGACAGTAATACCCATTAAAATGTCATTGATAATCAACCAAACCGTGTTGTAGAACTTGATATACACAGTTGGAGAAAATTTTGTACCTTTGAGAATCAGGGTTTCACTCTCTGATCTGGATAATCGCAACTTTTGGAGCTGATCCGGTAAATTGTACAACTGTTTGAACCGGGAGTTCAATTGATGGAAGGTATGCGAAACTAATGCAAGGGAAATCACAGAACCGGTTACTATAGGTGAACTTGTGTCCTCGTTTTCCGTTTCTTCATCATCTTCGTCCTCATCACTTACTCTGGTATCTGCCTTCGCTATTAACGGATACTCGAGTAAAAAGTTGATGTATCCACATACGGGTTGGACTACTAAACTGTAAATTGAAGCAAGTATTCTAAGTATAGCTTCAAAAGACGATTTGCAAAATGTCGCATACTCAGAAATGGGACTTCTCTGATGTGAAGCCTGGCGCAGCCGAGAACGAGAGTACTCAGTCAAGTTTATGTACCTTAGCAACTCCTTGGTGTTGGCAGTGGTACTATGAGAAGGAAAATGATACTCCAACTTCGAAGAGTATCGATCCAGTTCGATGTCCTTTGGCATAGGACTCTTGAAATCGGTAGAAGTCCAGAATATATTTATTGCTATGGGATCGATTGAAAAATATTCCAGCTTCCCGGACCTAGGCGGCTTGTACAGAATCAACAATTCGTTCGAGTTCAAAATAGGCCTCTTAGCAGCGTAGTTGTAGTTCACTCGCCTGGGTATCTGCTTGCTGTGAAAATTGATAGTACCCAAAGCTTGTAGTCGTTTCAGTCCCCTAACGTGTTTGGATAGATTAATCTTTTCGTAAATCTCTAGGGGAACGAGATCTATCGCCACGACTTTTACCATATCTATGATATATCCAACAATTACCAAAGGAAGCTCTTCAGAAGGATCAAGTAAGTCACATGGCCAAAAGATAGACACAACACGGTTTTCAGAGATACAAATGGTCATGACAATAGTAGGAACCAGAATGGCCGACACTGTTTCTTCGAGGAAAGATTTTAACCTGACTTTCTGTTATGAGTTCATCAACAACCAAGCGGTTGACTAGGTAATCCAGTGAATTGAATAGGGCCGAAAGTAATAACACAACAAGGCAAAGACGAGCACACAAAGAATCCTTGATGAAGTAATCGAAGGTAGACTTCAAGTCGGAGGTCATGAACAGAATGAATGGAAAGAGAGAAAAATATGATCAAGGAAAACAAAAGCTACATCAACAAATATGGATTTGTTTCTATTAAAAGTATCCGTATGTTTTTCCTTTCTTCTCTATGTTTTTGAATTTCCGGACAACACTTAAAGTCCCAGGTATAAAAGGAATGGATTACAGTCAGTTATAAGTATACTTCCTTTCTATCTCCTAAACAAGATCTCTTTGCTCCTTTCATTGTTCAATGTTTTCCTCCTGACCAAATTGTGATATTAGGCATGGGATCGAGAGCCAACAAAAAACAAGTAGAGGAAAAGATTACACAAAGCTAACGACAGCAACAACGACTATAAACTAAATGTATAAGCTTTTATTAGAAAGCTATTTACCATGAAGCAGCAGCGGTAGCACCTTCGACATTCTCGGCACCCTCAGCAGCCCAGTCACCGGTAGAAGAGGTCTGGGCCCAGTCAGCAGCGGTTGGCTCGGCAGTCCATTCGGCATCAGCAGTCTCGGCAGTCTCTTCGGTTTCATCGGCCTCGGCATCAGCAGCAGCATCGACAATTGGTTCCTCTGGATCTCTGTAGAAGTACAAATCAGGCATAACTGTCCATGGCTCGGTTCTGGTTGGAAGAGTACCTCTAAGTCTGAGAACTTCTCTAGCAAGCAACCACCACATCAAACCAATAGAGTGCTTACCCTTGTTGTTACATGGGATGGCAACGTCGACATATTCAGAAGGAGAGTCGCAGTCAGACAAAGCAATAACTGGAATGTTAACGTAAGAAGCCTCCTTAATGGCCTGAGCATCAGTTCTTGGATCGGTGACAATGACAAGTCTTGGCTCCTTGAAAGATCTGGTGATGTAGTTAGTGAAATTACCTGGAGTGAATCTACCAGCAATTGGAGTAGCGCCAGTGTGAGAAGCAAACTTCAACACAGCTCTCTGGCCCAAAGTTCTAGAAGAGACGGCAACAACATCAGATGCATTTGGGATAGCTGCAATAATTCTGGCAGCGAGAACAATCTTCTCCCAAGTTTTGTTAACGTTGATGACGTTGACACCATCTGGTCTGGTCTTGTAGATGTATGGAACTTGGTGAACCTAAAATGGATGTTAGTAAGATTGATGAATAAGAAGGGCTTCTATAGGAAAAAAAAAAATAGGTAACAGCAGCAGCAGCACTGAGTATCTTGGTGATCTTAGGGAAAATGGGTTGTCTATGCTCATGTCAACGTTCATGTTCATGTTCAAATATTCAAATGTTCAGTAAATGGTAATATCCCTGGGTTATCCTAATCTCATATATACTTGCTGTTGTTGCCCAGATCTCCGTCCAGTAGACGTTCGGCAGTAAAAGCCGTGATATGACATACGTTAGTGTTCTTAGAACCAAGATGAGCATTGGCTGCAATCAATAGTTGCAAGTCCTCTTGAGTCAATGAAAAGTCAGCCATATTGGTAGTGCTTTATAGTTTAATAGTAGCTCAAAAATGGATTAACGTTCGACTAGCTTATAGGTATCTAAAAATGAACCTCAAGATGAAAATCAAAAGGCCTTTTTCAGAATGAAAAATTTTTCAGAGAGGTGTACAGATTAAAGCCACGAAAATTTTTTCGAGCATTAAGAGAACAGGGTGAGGGTTAAGTCACGTGGAGGGTTATTCCTGCAGCGTTCAGAGCACTGCTACGGATTTCAGGGGCAAACGTATCAGAAAACTTGTAAGTATACCGTGACACAAATGAGGATGACCTGTAATATCTGAGAGTGGCTTTTTGCTGAATACTAATTCCAAAAAATTTATAAGGTACTGTTACCATCCTCCCTTACCCATCCTAATCAGGTAACTAGAGTATTAATGCTTAGACGTACCGACGCGTCGGGGCCTCGCTAAATGTTATCTATTTGATCAGTAGATCTAAGAAGAGATAACGCAATGTTAGAAAGATACTTTACCAAAGAGCGAAAAACAATAGGGATCATTAAGTTTAGTTTCCCGTAGTATCATTTGTACGTATTTAATGATTGTGGAGTTTCTTCATTGGCATTCTTATTTGAAAATCGTTCCATGTCTCCTTATAGTAGACAATACGTCATAATTGGAGTCATATCTTATCTCTCTCTAAAAATTGAACCACCACCGTAATTTATCCATTCAGTCTAATAGTTTGGATGTCCATGTCGTGGTTTCATTTCATTTTCAGTCTCGTCGTACAGTTCCATCTGATTTTGAGCTCTGACATCTAAGTTTTCTTTTCTGTATTCACTCATCATTTCTCACCAGTATTTCTATATAGCGCGCACTTATCGGATGCCCGGGACGTCAATCTTTGTTTTTCCCACTTTCTGTCCTTCTCCTTTTAGAAATCAGTGGTGAACTTCAAGTCATCAATAGGTATTTTCTCCTTATATGGGGAAACCCACCAAATTGCTCATATTTTTTCTTCCATGCTAACTGTTCTTCTGAATCCCTGTCAGAGACATTCCAGATGACCCAGATGACAGCACATTTTATACAGCTGATTGCAGAGTCGCTGTCCCGTTCTACTGAAAAGATGGCAGGGCAGGAGGTAACAGTAAGATACGGTTATTATACTGTTGCTGTAACTATGTTATGCCTTCTTGTCATACCGTTTGCACATAGAATTCAAGGGGCGCTCTCGTCACCCATGCATCGTCGTATCTTAAGGCGAGTAAGGGCCGTCCGAATGAGGAATAGTTACGCTATGTTGAACAATTCGCTCTTCAAACTTATCTCTTTGCTTATATTGATCTTGTTACCTCTAACATTTTTGGAGACAAATAATGATCTAGGACTCATCGCTGCCAGACTCGGTAGAGTTCCCGTCTACTGTTTGCCGTCGGTGCTCTTCTTGACTCTACGACCATCGCCGTTACCTCATACCCTCTATCTGAACCTTATTCCAATTCATAAATGGCTTTCTAGGTTGGTGGTGTTGCAATCACTTATCCATTGTCTAATGTATACGGTGTACTTCGTCACTAGAGGTACCACTTACAAGCTCTGGAAGCTGAAAAACTTGACTGGAATCATCGCCATGTTGGCCTTCTTCATAATAATTTTGACCTCATTACCTTGCATCAGAAGATCTTATTACAGATTCTTTTATTTCAATCATTATACATCCACATGGATTGTTGTTATAGCTCTTTATTTCCATGCACGTCCTTCCATACCATTTCTTACTTTGGCGAACATAGCTATTCTCCTATATCAATCTTATTATAAGTTTAGAATCAGCTCTGTCACAACTGTGAAGATTTGTCAGGTGTCTACAAGTATAGCCATTGTCGAAATTCCTAATTCTGCTCTTAAGCGTAAATCGTGTCTGCCAGGTTGTCATATTAGAATTATAGATTTCCCTAGAAATAGCTTCTTTCGGCGTCTATACAATGGTCTCTTAATTCCAGAGCAGCATCCCTACACTTTGTCAACGTTACCCTCTGATGATCATCAGAAATTGATTGTTCGAAAGGGCCATTTCTTATTCCAAGGAGATCGAGAGTATCTTGTGACCGGTGTTTTTTTACCTTTCCTTGGATTCATCCAGCAGATTCCTAATGTCAATCCCAAATCCTTAGCGTTTCGTACCCATGTGAAGAAATGCTTGATAGTTGTAGGTGGTTCAGCTATCAGTTTTGCACTTCCGATATTAAGGGTTTTGAGTTATAACGGCGCTATGGTTAAAATTATTTGGGTTATCAGAGATCATGAGGACTTGAAAGTCTTGGACTATTTCAAAAATGCCCTAGTTAGTGATGATTGCATCGATATATTTATTACAGGCAAATACTCTGACTCCGAAAAAATGCATTTCAGAGAGGCTGTAAAGGAGCTTCATCGGCGGAAGGAGGAGCTTGACAAAATTCAAGGATCTCGTATGATGGACTTTAACAATAGGTCTCGTTCCAATCCCAAAAGTCAAGGTGGTTCTTCTAGCCCAAGGAGTTCTTTGGGAACTGAAAATACGGAGTTAGACGAAGAGACCAATGATACTAATGGCATTGGGTCTAGTCTTCAAAGGGCCGCACAGAAGAAAAAAAGTTATCTATCCTTAAAAAATCATGCTCCTTCAAGCGGTTATTCTTACTACGATGAAGACAAGTTTGAAGATGTGGATATTGAATTGAAAGGGCACAGCTCAGAAGCTACGGATAGATCACCACTCATTCGTAATACGGGTGCACCTGAAAACTATGGGTATCTGGCTACTCAAGGTGGTGAGAATGATTATTCATCTGTCTCTGGTCCCGATATGGGATATTATCCGTCTGCCAATATATCCGGTATTTCTGGATCCGCTAGTAAGAATGACACTTCATCCTCAGAATTATACGATGATTTGGCCGACTATTGGATTTTAAAAGGTCTTTCATGTCGAATTGATTTTGGAAGACCAACTTTAGGTCTATATTATTATAGTTGGTGTACCGGCTCCTCGTGTACGGGACCAATGTTTGATCTCCAGAGTGGGGAGCCTGTCTGCTATAATGAGCTTTTATCTCAAGACCCTCCCTATAATGTGAATGTTAATGAGTCTGAGGATGACTTGTTCAATAATGCCAACTTTATCAGTCATAGAAAGGCCCGATTCCGTGATAGGGGAGGTAAACCAAATAATAAGATATTGGTTGTAGCAGCTGGTCCTAAGGGTCTTGTCGATAAGGTTCGATTATGGGCCGATGATTGTGGTTTCTGCTTTCATGATGAAAGCTTTGGTATATAGCGAAATAGCATAATATCAGGTAATTTAATTCTTCCCGATTAGGAAATAGTAAGGAGCGCTTTTCCAGCGCTTATAAAGCTCGATGGATTTCGGGATGTACTGGAGTGAGGTATCCTATTTTCTCTCGTTACAAACTATTTGCTATCAAAACAATGGACCATGGTCCATCTGTGGCACCTCGCTCGTTTCCTCAACATCAAACTGAATTACAGATCACTGGGGATATAATCGATAGGTTCATTCCGGAGATAAGGAACCTGGGAGAACGTTCTCTGCATAGTTCATGTTTCAAGTTGTTGCACGAAAAGGAAAAAGTACTAGATCTCAAGTCTGATACGTCAGAGAAGCGCTCTAATGCTCGCGCCCGTTCTGCGCCAAGATCCTTTCACATTCAAAATGGATATTTCCTAGTGAGTCCTAACTTGCATCTTGATATTACTACGAGAACTGAATCCGAGACAAGTTCAGAAGACTCTGATTCCTCTACAGATTCTTTGCTTTCGGGTTCTTCTAGTACCAAAGCTAAGCTTCGACGTCAGGGCGACCGAATCGCAGGAGCTCTTGGATTCAAGAGAAAGTCAAGGATTCTGAGCTTCAAGCCATTTAGTTTTGGCAATACGCATAACAATAAGCATGTATCCTTCAAGATGCCTTCTGTGAATTCAGATTCATTTGTAGAAAGATTTGCTAGGGGTAAAAGTCAGAAGAGGAAAAAAGAAAAAAACGAGTCGTCCTCCGCAAAAGAGATCTCTTTTAAAGTGCTCGATGCCCCAGGACTTCGGAACGACTACTATTCCAATACAGTATGTTGGTCTAAAGAATCTGATGTTTTAGCTGTAGGACTTGGTGCTTTCTTATACATATGGAACGAGAAACAGGGTACAATACCGATGCAAAGGCTAAATAGTGAGATTGTCTCCTCCGTGTCGTACAGTTCCTCTGGTATCTTGGCCGTCGGAACGAAAACAGGAAGAATTACTTTATATGACAGTGGGTCCCAAAAGATAGCGGTCAGTTCAATTTTAAAACCAAGTACAGGCATTTCATGTATTAAATGGGTCAATGATCATAGTCTCTTCTATGCTGGTGATGACTCAGGGGACGTTGCACTATACGAATTCGAGAAAAATCGCGACTTGGATGGGGTGTACCGGTACACTGTAGTAACACGAATGACGATACGGTGCAATCAGCAGCAAGTCTGCGGTATCGATGTAAACCCTGAATGCACACAGCTTGCCGTTGGATCCAATGACAATAGTTGTACGCTTTACAGAATCGATGATTTGAGGAAACCTAAGAAAATGTTCACGCTAAATCATCAAGCAGCAGTGAAAGCAGTTGCGTTCTGTCCTTGGATGTCAAACTTACTATCCACAGGTGGAGGAAGTAAAGATAGATGTATTAGGTTCTGGCATACCACTTCGGGCACTTTGGTAAAGAAATTTGAAACAAAAGGTCAGGTAACATCACTAATCTGGTCACGTTCCAGAAAAGAGTTGCTGGCAACGTTTGGGTTCGGAAGTCCCGGCGAAAAAAATGGACTTTTAAGGGTCTATGCGTATCCATCACTGAGAGTGGTCAAAAAGGTTGACAGCAATTCTGAGATGAGAGTATTAACGGCTGATCTTTCGTACGACCAGAAGTATGTCTGTGCAGGTCTCAGTGATCAATCAGTCAGAATATACTCGATATGGAACTCCAAATATGACTTGAGGATAGGAAATTATGACAGCGGACTCTTTGAAAGCCAATTGATAGAGCTTGAAGAAGGTGTTAACAATAGCTTCGAAATCATTAGATAGCATCGCATTATCGGATTCTTTTCTTTTCTCCCTTCCTTCTTTCTTTCTTTCTCTTTTACAAATATATCACAACCGACTATTTAAGCGTAGTCAATTCAAGATGCTACACCTTCAAACTCTCCAGCTAATCGGTCGTTCATCAACCTTCTCCAATGTCGTCTATTCTTGTGAACTGGAACTCTGTTGAACTGGAAAGCAATAAGTAGCAACACCAAAACGAAAGATACCACCGATCCCGGCGTAATCATTTTGATGAAAATCCTTTTAGAGATGGTTTTCTGGTACGGACACACAGTGTTCACACCTTGTACCCAGCAGTTAGCACTAGAAATAGAGTTGATATTAATCCATACACCGTCATCGTCACCACTGATCATGTCAGTCATTTTGCTCTGTTCTCCAGCAGTGTAAGGTACAGCAACCACATATGTCTCATTTAGCTCATAGCATTTCTCAGCAGCCGAACGATAGTTCGATGTATCGTCTGTGATAACATACTCAGCATCATGATTACTATTTTGGCACATTGATCTATATTTCAGAGCACATGAAGTGGCCTTCCAGCCAAGTTTCGTCACCACGGCACATCTCCCCGCGTTCTTACCAACTTCGATAATTTCCCCGTTGTTACCCTCTATGGACCCTACAAAAGGTGGCTGGCCGGACCTCCAACTCCATAACGAGTTATCTAAGAAATCAGATATGTCGCTGAGATTCGAGAAAGAACGAGAGATTATTTGTGAGTATCCTGATGATATGATAGTATGAAACTCCGATAATGTGAACTGACTGTCTGGGGTTTCGTAGAGAAACCTAAACTTTGTTTGGTTAGAGTCTGATGAATTATATGTGTTTTGTAAGTCGAACGGCTCGTATAACATTGGTAGCGGATTGAGCGTATTGCCTTGGACATCTTGATATTCACTGGCCTCCATTAAATCACTGGCAATGAAAACAGTGTCTAGGTCGGACGAAAGATCGTAGCTTGTATTGGCAGGCATATTGTTCTCGACAATGACAACAGACAATCTTATATTCTCGGTGAAGAGTAGATTGCCAATAGTCGGAAGCTTAGAAGTGTGGATCATCTCCGGAGTAATAAGGTTCGTTATGTTCTTGAAGATCTTCCCCAATCTATGGACGCCGGATAAATTAGAGGACTCGTGGTCAACCATGGAATTCAAGTTCAATAAAACATAGAACATGTTTGTATTAAGTATGGAATCCGTGTCTAGAAGAAAAGAATCAACAATTGATGCAATTGAGGCCAAGTTAAATGTAGAAGCATTGCCACATTGAGTTGCCAGTGAGTTGGAGTTGACGGCCTTGTAAGGACAGAGAGACCAATTTTTCGTGTATTCGTTATAATAGAGATCCAACGATAGGGCCTGTATACCGACATTCAAAAGATCAGTAATATCTGTGAAGGAGCTGTC